>NC_085050.1:64907404-65507404 GCF_963662255.1 Cinclus cinclus | reverse complement strand
TGTTGTGAAGAAACTGCGAGAACCTGGGAGCAGCCCTTCTAAAAGATAACAATTCTTGACAGCAAATACTTGTCTTTCTTCAAGTTGTTTTCCTCTTGCTGACAGCTTTCCAATCTTCTCCAAAATTAGATTGAATTAGTTTTCTTTCCTTACAGTTCCAGTTCTCTTCCTGCTTGTGGTTAGCTGAAAGATAACATTGTCTGTGGTGACCTTACTTAATGAGCACCACAGGAAAAGCTGACATTGCAGCCTACAGTGGTATCCCATGGTCCAGCAGACTAGGAATTTAATCAGCCTGACCCCACTGTTCCAACCTCAAGAGGAAATGAGAAGGTGGGAGCAATAAGTCTGATGGTCACATAACATTTTGGGATCTCCTTGGCTCCAGCATCAGCCCTGCTGCTCCGTGTGGCTGGCCAGGGGGTCACAAGGGCCAACAGCTTTGTGCCACAACACCAAATAAAAAACCTGAAAAGGGTTTATCAATCCCCAGGTCTCCACCATGCTCTGCACAGGCTTAGGAAACAAGGGGGATATTTGCCCCCACCCAAAAAACAGTATACCCAAAAGTTCCAGACTTCAGGGAGATAAGTAGTTGTGGCATTAGGGACATTCAGTGGTGAACCTGGCAGTGTTGGGTTAGTGGTTGGACTCAATGATCTTAGTGGTGCTTTAAAGCCTAAATGGGTCTGTGATTCCATGGTCTGCTAGGAACCTGTAACTAGAAAGACACTTTTCAGAATGACAACCGTACCTGAGGCAAAATGGGGAAGAAGATCCTAATAAATAGATATGTTAAAATTTATGCAAAAAGTCAAACACAGAATGTGCCGGTGGTAAAGTGGCAATGTAGAAAAATAAAAGCAAAATACAGTATGAAAGATAAACAACCTTATGAAATATTCAGTAACGAAAGGGTAAAATTTTAGAATCACTCACTTGAGCAAGTCTAAAAGTACTCTTGGTTTTGTTGGAAATTAAACCCTTCACTGCAGCAGGGGAATCTGGTTAGTAACATTTGCAGGACACCTTAAATTACTTCAGATCCCTGGAAATAGCTAACAAGCTCATTGACAACCTTTTCTCATAATCAGCCTTTTAAAATGACAGTAAAAATCCAAACCATGAGGCAAGTGTCCACAAAAGGGCACTTGATTCAAACTCTCTCGTAGTTTTAGCAAGCACAAAACATGTCCCTTGCATTTTAGAGGGAAACATAAGAAAACATTCAGTGTTCCAGAAATCTGCTGAGGACAAAAGCACACTCTTCTGCATTTTTTTTTTTTAATAAAAGGGTAAAACTATTTCCAGTACAATTCTATTTAATTATTATGAAAACTTTATTACATTATATCAAAGACATTAATGTTAATTTACCCAAAGATAAAAGGAGGTAGTGCAACTGGATAAAACTTCCTGGGGTTTTTCAGTGGTTTGGTTTTTTTTAATAGGCTAAACAAGATAAGGAATAGCTTATAAAATGTAAAGCTTTGAAGTAGCTTTTTTGGTTTCTAAAAAGAAGTCTATTATTTTGTGTGGAAAAAAAAAAAACAAAACCAAGCACTCTAATAGTATTTAAGCTTATTTTGTAAAGGGAGTCTCCATCCTGCAGAATTTCAGCCATGATTCTTGGTTCTGCTTAGCCTTTCATTTTGTAGGTTCTGGTTTCTTATTAAAGAAAATGTAAATTGCTCTGAAAGTGTTCTCTGTGTATGAGAGCAGGCAAATCTCCCAGGGAACAACCTACATCCCTCAGGATGTGACCAATTGTTTGGCTCTTGAAATTAAAAGATACTACAAAACCTCAACTTTTTAGAAAATAACAAGCTTGACTTCAAAAATATAAATCACCAAATAGTTAGTGTTTATTTACCGTGGAGGAAAACAAATTCTTCCCCATTATTCTTTTTATTATTATTGTTACTATTATTTTATTTTTATGTATTTTTTTGCATACCCTGAAGGATCTGTGGCATTTCTAGACGCATTGTATGCGGTGCCCTGAGGGTACTCCTATTTGTATTATTATAGGTGGCTTTGAGAGCACAAAGGGAAGCTGAGCAGTTCTATCCTGGCTGAGCTGAGAATGAGCTGCCCTGTAATCCAAACGGAGGCACCCTGAGGGCACCACTGAATTTCTGTGTGTGCCTGTGTATCCCTGTGTGTGCACGCTTTAAAACACAACCAGGACAGAAATCTTTCAGATGAACTGATCTCTAAAGGTTGAAACCTTGAAAGAATTTTTTCTCCTTTCCCCCACCCCCCCCCCCCCTTTTTTCTTTTTTTACATGCCTTGGCTTGCTTTCAGCATTATCAGTTTCTCTGATAACAAAACTACCTTTGTTTTGTTAATATATTCAAGGCCTTATGGTTTGAAAAATTTTCCTACAGTGACTGATTGTCAAACCTGTCATAAAATGCAACCTTAAGAACAGTGATTACATTTAAATGAATTAGGAAATAGCTCTTGCATTAAAATGCAAAAGGGTCTCTGAAATACTTGGATTGAAAGCAAGAATTTATATTTTAGGTTAACTATTTAATTTCCTTTCAAGGTTAAGTACCAACATTGGGATTGTTTGATAGTAACAATTTAGACTCCACTTTCCCCATCTGACCACTTTTCTGCCCTTATTATATGTATTAGAGAAATAACATTTGTTCTGTCCAAAGAAAGAGAAAATAACAAAATATAAATGCCTTTACTGAAAACTAAAAGTTACAGGCTTTTTTTTTTGGAAGGAAGACCTATTTACAACTTACATTACCAGACTATTTAAAAAATCCAATCCAAACATTAAAGAGGTGTTTATGTTCTTTGCAATAACAACATAAAAACCCAAAACAAACAAAACCAAACCAAAACAAAAAACCCATGAATTAAAAAAGGTTAATTTTATCTTGTAAATGTCTGCATTAATCGGAGTCTGACCCACAGGAAAAATTCAATATAAATGGGAACAATCTCCTGCAGTACATTCAGCTTCAGAACCCAAACCCAGATCCCGTCATGGATCTAGCTCATGAACATTTTATTTCAAGCATAAATGGACATTTTTAATCTGAAGACAAACGCTAAATCTGATCTTTCTCTTTGCTGTTACGACCCAGGCAGCTGTAGAGCTCTTGCATTGTCTTACTGGGGAACTGTACACAGCCACGTCTCTACCCAGTAATGATTTGCACGCCTCGGATGCCTATGGCCTTATTTCCTTAAACAACCAAGGCAAGTTCATTTCCAAGGAGCCAGCTTCTCCTTACACACTGCATCTCCTGAGAAGGAAATGCACAGAGCACACTGGTCCCTAAGGCTAAAAAAGGCCATGGAAGGTGGAGCTGTTACCCACAGTGGCCAATATGGACATGCTGGTTATAAGGTAGCTCAAAGTGTCTGTCACTTAAGAATCCAGCAATTTTAGGACTATGCAAATAAGCTTTTTTTTTATGTTTGTTTTAATCATACAGCACGAGTGTTAATGGAGAAATCTGGGCAAAGGATTTTGCACCATACATGGGAACAAGTGCCGTGGATGTGGAGTTTTAGAAAATAAATTTGGCTGCTCCTATAAGAATGCTGAGGAGTTCCTAGGACACCAGAATAATGAAAACAAATTAAAAATCTCATTCTTTGCTTTGTAGTTTTATATTAATGAATTAACAGACAATATTTGGTCAATAATCTATGATTTTAACATTCATTCATTCAAAATACTACCATTTGAATTGCTGTAGCATGCAGAGGTTAGAAACTAAATCCTTTCATTTTTTCTGATTCTTTGCTAGGTGCTGCATTTTTTCAATTATCATGGAGTTTGACACACTGATTATACATCCATTAACAAGGACAGACTTTGGTGGCATAAGATAATCACTGTGCAATACAGCTTACAGTCAGCTTGGACAGACAGACCTGCTTAATTTTTGTTTGTCCTCATTAGAAAGGCTTACTAAAAGGTTATGGAAATTTGTTCACACAGCCTAAGTGTTAGAACACATTTTTTGTTTCTTTGACTGATTTTTATTGTCAGCTGATGAAGACAATAAGTCTTCACTGCATTTTTTCTTTTAAGACAAAAGATGAGCTACCTTTAATTCCAAAATAGTATGGAATAATAACAATTCTTTTTATCTGACAGAAATGCATTCAAACCCAACATTCAGCATATTTTCAAGCTATTTTTTTTTTCAAAACAGCCTGAAACTTTAATTCTTTTTAATGCTTCTTTTCTTTTTAAATATATAGACAAAGGTTTTGCTCATCTGGCTTGAAATTCATTCTGTACAGAGTGTTCATTTATATCTCCCTTAAAATTTAAACTAAGCTTCTCCCTCTCCCCTTAAGGAATGTAATTACTATCCTTCATTTCTTGTAGTTCCCATGATGTGCCTGTATTCCAAATAGAGAATAATGCATTATCTGTGCCCCAAGGAATTTATATTAGAAGATAAACTATATTATTGTCTGTAAAATGAATTATTTTAAATAAAAAGGGATGTTAGGATGCAATTACTGTGTTCAAGAGGAGGAATTTAGTTCTGTTTAAATTGATGTTGAAAAACGCTGCATGCTTAATGGCACAATTCTGATAATAATATGTTATAACAGGAACTATATTCATAAAGTCAAATGTAATTTACATACAGATAAAATACCTACTTTATCTACAGTCTATATGTTAAAATAGAAAGTATAGATTGATATTTGTTTCCAGTGTGACACAACCGGTGAATAAAGACTTAAACTCTTCCTCGATATTCACCAATCACATGTTAAAAATCTGTGGGGTTTTTAGTGCATCCTAAAACTCAAAGGTGCCATAGATTTTTTTCAAAATGACAATCCTATCACACAAGATTTAAAGACAAAAGCAAACAAGCAAAAATGATAAAAATAGAAACCAAAGACCCACTAAAAAACCAACCAAAGAACTCAAAAAATCGAAAAAGCATCACCAGCAACAGAAGAGAAAAAAAAAATCAACCAACCAACCAACCAACCAAAAACCACTCAACAAAACACAAAATAAAACAAAATAAAATTAAACAAAACAAAAAAAGGAATACAAACCACCCTCCCTCCATACCCCTCCAAACAAAAAAGGACAAAAAAAACCCAAAAAACCAAAAAAACAAACAAGAAAAAAACCAAACCAAAATCAAACCAAAAGAAAAACCAACAAAAATCTAACAACAACAAAAAAAAAAAACAAAAACAAAAAAAACACACACCAAAAAAACAACAAAAAAACCTCCCACAAATCCAAACACAACCAAACTCATAAGCATATCTTCAGGGTAATATTACAATGTTCTTAAAAGCTCAACTCTTATAATTTAAGTACACAACTGCAATAACTACAGTTACTGCATTATCACAGAGTAAAATAGTAGAAAATAAATGCATTGGCATAAACCCATGCAGAACTGTGCAATCTTTTTAAAAATATACACCTTTTAATTATTTGACCTTGCTGTCCTTTTTCATAAAAGCTACATTTTTCACATCTATTTAGTGCTCCTGTCTGTATTTATTTGATTAGGCAATATATTCTTCTATTTTCCTCCAAACCCTCTTCCTTTCTTTTTTGCATAGAGATTAGGAAATATGGATCTCCATGTCCAGGTGAAAACATGCTTTTTAAATAGGAGTGTGGAAAATGCAAGTAAAACCTGAGGAGAAGAGGATACAAAATGCTAAAAATTGTCTAAGAGATGGCTGAAGTCTTCTTCACAACCAGGTGTTCTGAACAACCTGTTATATAAAGCAGAGATTGTCTGCATCTGATTCTGTCCAGAGACAGATGGATGGACTGGGTGATTGCTGGAAGCCACTCACAGCTATTCTTTGCCATGTCAATTTACATTTCAGAATAGATTTGGCTTCTTAAATGGAGTAAAATATAGCTTCAAACGAATGAATATGGACCAAAGGTATTAGACAGAAGACTCAATCCCATTTAAAACACAATCTTTTAAAATAACTATGGGCATATCTGGAGCAGTATGGAACCTCCGCTTTACAATTTTTTTTGTTTTACTTAACCTGCCTTATGTGTCACAGCTAGACATCCTTGATTACTCATGCAAAACCTAGATTTAAAATTCTTCATTTTCAGGAAGCATTGATGCCATGTTTTTATTCATACACTAGAAAAACATTAAATTAATTGACCTGTACAGGTTTCATTTGAGTGGACCTATGACAGCTACAATTGCAGTACAGTTTTAAGCCTGAAAACACATCTGTACATTTTCAAATGTTGTAATCTAAGAAGCATCAGCATTTTTTTTAACTTTCTTTCAGATTCTGATTGATCATTTAACTCTTTCTTCCACAGTTAACTCATTTGAGAATTAGCACAACAATCTTCAGAAAAAAAAACTTTTGCAGATTTATTCTGCACTTGAACTGTTGAATTCTTTTTTATTAGAATGAATGATGCTTTAAATTTGGGATGTATTTTCTATTATACATAAAACAATATCACATCTCAAGATAATTATGTGCACATGACTTTTACATGACTTCATATTCCAAAGATGTAACAGGGACAAATTCCTTCCAGAAACTGTTTCTGATGATGGATGTGATGGGAAACAAGATGACAGCATCAAGAATGGCTGAATCAAACTTCTGCTCCTTCTATTTTAGGGGTAAGGACAAGTTTTGGCCATTCATACATAGAGTGACAAAAATTTAGTTTTACCTATGCTGGAAAGCATTTAGTTGCCTCTGAGACAAGGTCAACTATATAAAAATAGGAAAAAAAAATAAGAAAAGAAAAAAAATAAAACCTGTAAAAGACAGTAAATACTCAATTCTGAAGCAGAATGTCAAATTGTTTCCCCAGACTAGGCGAAGCAAGATATTTGCCAAGCTCCAAGGCATGTGTTATGTGACACACAACTCTTTGGATCACAGCAAAAGCTTACGCAGGCTTCTATTTGACCTATTTGACCGGTGCAGGGTTTAAATGCAGCTGAAATAAAATTGCAGTCAGCCATTTAATCTATATTCCAATTTAATCCATCTTCCCAGTTTCAGAGTCAGTGGTGCTTATGATCTTATCAGAACTGTGAATTCATACAAGCAGACTGTCTCCCATTTCTTTAGAAAAAGATAAGTTAACAATAAACAACAGTTTTTCTAAGTCTGAAGGTAAAGTATAAGTGTAATCTATATATTCCTGTGCATTACACATATATGTGTATATATGTATATGGAAAGTGCTGGTTCTTCACATTCATTTTTCAATATAAAGATTAATATATATTCCATTCAAATGTTTTGCAGGATCTAATTTCTTTTGACCAGAGATGAGTTCAATACTCCTCTACTTTATTTAAAAAAAAATAAAAATTATTTTGTAGACAGTTAAAGTAAGGTCACTTGACGCACTTCAAACAAGCAGCTCAGTCAAGAGAAAAATTTAAACTTAGAGATCTTAGTTTTAGTTCTGTGATAAATTAGTTACCTTTCAGAATTTGATAAGGAATCTTTTAATATTGTTGGGCAATAATTTCTTTCAGCTATTCTGGACAATCAAAGCTACCTAGTCTTCAAGAAGGGATTAGCTCCCAGGATTCTCTGTAAGAATGACTTAATTAAAAAGGCTTAAGAGAAGAAATGCTTTAATACAGGAAACGAGAACTCTTTGACCCCTAGAGGTTGACTGAAAGTTATCACTTTCTTGAAAATGAGTGATCAATAAAAACTTAAAAGGGGAATTATCTTTAAAGATGGTTAAGGAGTTCCTGCTGTTAGAAAATAAGGAAAATAACTTGTATTTTATGAGCTTCAGGTTCCACACAAAGCATTCACAGAAGTGCTGAGGCACTGTGCACAGCAGCTGCTCTACACTGAGCCTACACAATTTCTTCAGTCTGCTGAGGGCTACAAAGAATCAAAAGGAAGATCTCTTTAAAAGTGTGCATTTTTCCTTTCCACCATTAGCTTGTCACTGCTTCCTTATGGCAGATTTAGCTGCACACATTCCCCATCATTCCCACAAATGTTCATCAATACCTGCATTATCTGATGGGATTCTCTTTATCTCAAAGATACCAGAATGGAAATCAGAGCCAGCATGGGCTTTTTGCTCTAGCACTGCTACAGTTCAACAACATAGTGATAAAGCTTAGGTGTCAGAAAGTCAGAGAATTTATAGCAAAACCAAAGAAAAACCTGGCTCTTTAAGAAGTCATCCACAACAAATTAAATCACCTAGAATATATGGAAAACCAATGACAGCCAGTAGCAATTCATACAACAGAACCATCCAAGTTTTCTGCTCTGTCTAAACTAAGTTTACAAAAACTGGCAGCAGGTAAAACATTGAATGGGGCAGAAGCAAGAGGAGTGAGAGGGAGCACTATGGGATTAAATTAAGCTGATTCAAACAGGATAAAGTAAATGGCTAAAAAGTGGCTAGAAATAATGAGACTGGTATTGAAGCCAGCCTGCCAGACTGACAGCAGGAATTTACCTGGAAAAAAACATGTTAATTAAGTGTAATGACACTAACTTAATGGATGTATCTCAAGCAGAGTAAGAGAAACAAATGGAGAAACAGATAGAGATACAATCAACTACCTTGATAACAACCACAACTTCAGTGTCAGTCACACAACAATACAGAAAAAAACCATCTTGTTATAAAGCCTTTAGTGAAAACCATACATATACGAGTTGGGATAAACACTAGCTAAACATGTATTTAATCTTAGAACTGTTATCCACTGCCTTCCTTGTACATCTGGATAGGCAAAAAACTCAACTCCAAATGAGTTGGGCAAATCAACCTCAGGCAAAATCACACCTAACTTCTTTGCTAGAAACAGACCCTGGTTCTCTGAGTCTCACAGAGGTATTTGCACAGCAAGCACAGTCTTGAACATTCAGACTTTTGAGAACAGCTTACAGTCATGTGGAGATCAGCTGCCACTGCTTGTCACCTGTATTTCTGAAAAATGTCATAGATGCAGCCTGTCGATGTTCTGTAAATTGTTTTCAAGGAATTAGTCTCCTGCAGGTTGAAGCAAATGATTCCAAACCCCTTTGTAGCAAGCTGACTTGACACTGCAACAGTCAATTATTTGAAACATTTGCTTCCACAAAGGTACCATTTTTGCATGTCCAAGCAGGGGGAAAGAAGCAGTGTCCATACCATACCTGCAGTATTTCCTACATCACAATCCTGGCAATGTGATTGTAAATACATGACATCAGATTATTCCAAGTTTTATATTCAAGCTAGGCGTGTTCCTAAAGGGAGAGAAAAATCATTTATCCCACTCTAATTCCAGATTAAATAAAAAGAAAGAGATTCTGGTCCACTCTGTCCAGAGATCTTTCTTTATCCCTCTTTCCCAAGGTTTCTCCAAGAGTGGGATGAGTGCTGCTCACCCAAGGGGCTGGGAAGGGTAAGTGAATAGATGTCACTGTACACAGGGAATAGTAATTCTTCAGGCTTAGTTGTAGATCAGTAGATAGAAATTTTCAGTTTCATTAACATTTTGCAAGTGTCCAATATTTCAGTTTATGTATTCTATTGCTGCTATGGATCCTGAATTTATAGCTCAGCAATTGCCAGATGACTACTAGCCAATAATAAATTCAGAAAACACTTTGAATCTTAATTTTGGTTTAACTATTTGAAGCAAGTGTTTTTTTCTTATACCACACTGCTTGTTCCAAGGTCCTGGCTCAACTAAAACTCTTTGTCTAACTACTTTGGGCTGGCTTTTCAAAGTAGAAATTACAGAAATATTTGGCTGACTTAATGCAACACATGCAACGCAGTAGAATTTTGCATTTTATTTCACAACAGAATAATCATGCTATTAGATTAGACACAATTTATTCATCCAAACCTGCAGACAGCATCAAGTTCTCTTGAGTGGACATCATCTCACCACATTTCAGATGCAGATTCAACCTCAAATACTACTATGTTACTAGTTTAATCTTCATTCTATTGTTTTTCCTGCTTGCAAGCTTCAAACAATATTTCTAGTTTTCATTCAAAATACATTCACTTGTATGAAATGTATTTTCAAAGCTCTTGTTTTGGAAAAGGGCTTCTGCCTCCCATCATTTAACATTAAAATAAAAGGCTGTACAATAAAAACTCATCATCTATTTGGTGAAGTAAAGCTTCTTTTACCTCTCATGCTTTATTTTAGAGAATTGAAAGTTACATGTATACATTTTTACTCATAGACTAGAACTCACTACTACAAAACTAGAAACACTTGACAGCAGAACATTATGGTTGCCAGAAATGTGACAAACTGTAGAAGTCTGAAGCAGCTCTGAATGTTTCTTCACAGTCATGGATGGCATCTTGTCACCCTGGAACACAGGAGCTGCTGCTGTTACAATGGCATTTCAACACAGACTTTTCCCAGGAAAGGATTTAAGCTTGTCCTTTTTCTCTCTTTCATCCATCTTACGTTATTGCTTAGAACATTTCCTAAATTCTTAGAATGGTCATAATATATTTTAGGATTTTGTTTTGTACTTGGGGTAAATGGAAAAAAGGAGTAATTCCAAACAATCCAAAATGAAGGCAAAATTATTGTTCTTACCAAGACCAGTGAAATGTAAGTGATGTGGGGACAAGCAAGATCAGGCATTTAATTTAGAGGAACTTGTTACTAATGTTGGAAGACCTGAGCTAGATTTGCAGCATGACACACACTGAATAGGAAAGTCCCTTTTTGAAACAAGAGAGATCAAGCTTCTTCCATCCCATTTCATTTTTTTCATTGTCTGGTCCATTAGATAGAATATCTCTAACATAAATCCCACCACTTCTAACAGGTACACTAATTTAAACATATGTTTCTTTGAGAGTTGTTATATGTCTAAAAAAAGACTGAGCTTGCAGACTTCTTCCTCCAAACAAGGAAAGAAACTTCTCTAACGTCGCTAAGTTTGTCTTTTGAGCTTGCCCAAAAATGCTGTCACATTGCCTTGCTAAAACTAGATTTTCATTCAAATAACCATCTATATGGTTTCTCTAGTTTTGCAATATTTGTATTTAATTAATTTAAAGTGATTTGCATTTATTCTTATCAGTCTTATACATATAGGGCTGTCACAAATCAGTTCAGGAGATTTCTGCTTAATTTTCTTTAGGAGAATTTAGCAAAGTTAATTTGGCACATGATCCATTCCACTGACAGGAAAGTGTGACCTTTTCTACTTAAAAAGCTACACCTGAAGAGGATTTCTGCTCAAAGCTTAAAAAAAATATGTTGCACCTTTCATCACTGGGATATTTAGATTTTTCAGATAAAGCTTCTCATACTTCCATTAAGTATCTAATTGGACCACAGTAACATTTGGAACAACATGAAAGAGCTCTTATTTAAGGCTTTTAAATTATAGCTTTTGTTAAAAAAAAAAAAACAAAAAAAAACCCAAAAAAACCAAAAAAAAAACCACCCCCACAAATATATCACCAATAAAAACTTTCTCTTTTCCCACCACCAAAAATATAGCTATGTTTTACATAAAAAAAATAAACATAAGAAGAAGAATTTTTTTTTTTATGTTATTTTTTTTCCTAAAGAAGAATTAAAGATATATAAGCACCTGGAAGTAGAATTTTTCTATACTCATCATTCCTCTGTATAGGAATAAGTGTTTGCTCCAAGCAGATTGCAGAGATTTATTGTTTGTTTCTCTTGGAAAGCCAACGTTTCCAGAGAATTACATTCTGGATTGGACTAACAGAGAACAGGCTGTGAGAAGAACACTATTAATTGAAAATGCTATTCCTAGATGGACTGAGAATGCACACAGTCCCTCTGCCAGCTTTTATTTTGTTTTTTCTACAGCAAAGAAAGACTAGGTTCAACCATTTAGTGAATTAGTTCAACCATTAGTGAATTTAGTTCAACCATTTACTTATTTTAAAACAGAGCAAACAAAGTTTTTGGGGAAAGAAGAGACTTAAATGTTCTTTACATTTGCTCCAAACTGAATTTTTTTCTTACAGAACCAACAACTTTAGAATGAAAAAAAAAAAAAAAGAAAAAAAAACCTTGAAAAAGAATCACAAAGTCATCAGTGTGCATGCAGCCTATTTCAGCAGTAGCTCATGAAGTGACCCTTTATATCCAATTAAATTATTTTTCCAGGAACATTTCCTTCCCATGTTGATTCACCCCTCTTACATCTATCACCCAAGGTGTCCAGGTGGACCTCCACTACCAGTTTATGGACCCATCCCTGCTCACCCTTAACACACTGCCTCTCTCTTCTTGCTCTAAAGAACCTTAAAAATTGCTTTAATTCAGATGGAATTATTTTGGATCTCTGTTAATGGCAGAGACATGGCAATAAGAAGAAGGAGAGAAAGAAACTCCTCAGCTTTCTGCTGGCTTCAAACTCACCTTGAGCCACAAACTTCAGTAAATCAAGGCCAATTGTGTTTTGAAAGCCACCAGTGGCTCCACCACAGCCCTTAAGGAGGAGGCTTAAGAGGCATGACAGTCTTTGTGCCCTTTACCTGCATTACTCAGGGGAATACAACAGAGACTGCAGCCACAATTAAACCCTTATTCTGAATAGATTAAAAATGTAACTGTTGTCCAAAGAGGCACGTAATAACAGTAATGCTTTGTCACACCAGGAATTGAGTCTTACATTTAGCAAAGCAAATTACACCAA
Organism: Cinclus cinclus; assembly: GCF_963662255.1. Lineage (NCBI taxonomy): Eukaryota > Metazoa > Chordata > Aves > Passeriformes > Cinclidae > Cinclus > Cinclus cinclus. The sequence goes on along the minus strand of NC_085050.1, from coordinate 65,494,722 downwards.
GAATCTATTGTGCTTCTTATTCCAATTTGTCATTAGATGTAGACAAACAGCTCCTTTTCCTCTAGAGATAAGTATGCAGAGAGGTTATAATGTTTAATATTGAGGTTAATCAGATCACCTGACTGAAAATAACCAGCAGTCATCCAGAAAATTAGCATCTGTCTTTTACTTCTAAAAGTAAAATTGGGTCAAGCATTTTCTAAGTATGTGAACACAGATGATTCACTTTACCTGTTTTACCTCAGTCTTTTCTGCCATAAAAACTAAGAAAAAAACAATTTACTTCCTCTCTGAAGGACCAGGATACCTGAACAGCTGAGGTTCCTCCCTGAGTGGTATGTAGTTTCAGTGACTTTGATATATTTAATGTTCTTTTATAGGAGAGTAAACCTTTAGTATACATTTCTTGGGGAAAGAAAAATTTTAAAAAAGTAAAGTAAAATCACTGGATGCCTGCAATCAAACATATGGTAACAAAAAGCTGAGGTAACAATTTTCATTTAAATCTTTGTATCAGCTTGGTGGCAGGGACATGCATGTACTTCAATCAACAACACACTATCACTTTGTGTTTTGGAGGGAAGAGGAAACCTTGCTTCTATTAAAGTATTTCATGGCCTTAAAAAAAAATCAATCAACCAACCAAAAAACAAAACACCCCCCCAAAAAAACAAACCAAACCAAAACAAACACACAAACAAACAAACAAACAAACAAACAAGAGATAAAAAACCTCCGAAACCTCCACAAACACACAAAACAACCAACCAGGAATACTTCAAGAATCTTTGCCCTATTACCTTAACTTTCTTCCCTTTGGGACATTCAAGATTTCTGTCATCCTTTCTAAAAACAAATAGTTATTATCTCAATGGGACCATATGTGGGCCTTCTGCATATAATTACTGAAGTTTACTGGTATGGCTTGGGTATTTTTTTTCAAATAAGGCAAACCACTTATTTGTATTTTCAGTGGAAAAAAAGCCACATAAGAATATGTCCAGAAAAATTTATTTGTCATGCCTTCTTTGAAATTTTGGTAATAAAATAGTATGCTCTTCACTGTAAAATTAATTAACCAGAGGTAATAAAAACCCTCTGGTTGCGCTTCTTTTCATTAGGCAAAAGGGAAAGAAAGGAAAATAGCAAAGCACCTTTCAGCAAGATTGCAGCAGAATATCTGCCAGAGAGATGAACTCCAGCAGCAATTGTCTTCAAGATGGTGAGATCCCAGCTGTTCACCCATTTGGATCAAACTGATGAGCACATAGAAAACCGTGCAACAGAGCTGCCAAACATTTCTCACTGCTCCAAGCAGAGCCAACAGAGCTGCTAAAACCATAAGGTGATGCTCAAAATGAGCTCGTTCTCAATGTGCTTCTCTCTCCTTGGTGTGTGTGTGTGTGTGTGAGAGAGAGAGAGAGTACATATTTCAGCACTGAGAGACTTTGAGACACACTGAAACAGAGATAAAGAAAAACTAATTAAGCTCTCTGTATGCTTGCAAGCATTGCTAGTCATTGTAAACAGCAAAATATCTTTCTCACCAGCCACATTTCAAAGAATCCCAGAGGGCTACTGCTATCACCCAGGTAGAAGAAAAGAAGGGAGATGGGAAGTGTGACTAGCTGCTTTCCCTAGTTGCAGTGGAGAGATGGGATGCAAGGAGTAAGGACATGAAGGGAAACATTGCATTTGATTTCACCATAGAAGGACTTTTAGAACAAACAGTTAATAAGAACAGTTTACTTAGTGCAGCAACCACAAGTGATGTTAATAGACATAATTTTCTATAACCTTCATGTGATCTCTAATTTTCTGCCCTTTTGCGTTACTTAAAACAGTTATTTAAACATCTTCTTGTGATTTCTGGATTTCTGATTATGTGCATTTCCCTCAATAGGAATAAGCTATAATTTTACTTGACTGTAGGCATCATCTTTTCATTATTTCCTAACCTTTGGACTCTTGCCTTTATGTAGATTTCAGAGGCTATCTGTGCAGCTGGTTAGAGTGGTAATGAGTGAAGAAAATCACCTCCAGACCATAGCTGAAACTCATAATTTAACTCAGACAAGGCCTTATGTCTTTTGTCCTTTCCTTATTTCCTTTGCTCCAAATTCTTTTGTGCTTCTACTTTTCTAACACTGGGAAAGTTCAGGAGAGCGAGTTTTTTGTTTTTTATTTTAAATTGTACTTGAATGATAGGTGTGTTCTGCTTATGTGCCAGAGAAAACTGATAATTATTTTACGCTGCTTACAAGGGAGACAAAACAAATCACTTAGACTTTTGCCAGAGAAGGGTAGAGAATCCAGGCCATTATAAAGGAATTTTGGATGTTATAAAAATGTAGGCGGAGCTGTATCTATCTTACAGCATTTCATGTAGAAGAGATACAGATATGTGGGTACATGCAGGTGCCAAAACTGTCCCCATAGCATGGAAAAAAAAATAGCCCAATGGAAAAATCTCTATTAAATTATGCTCTGCAATAAAAGAGAAGTTAGGCGTATTAAGACAGTTTGTCAACTTTTCTTGGAAATTGTTTCAGCAACAGTTTACATGCGGAAGGTACTGATTGCCTTTAAATCATTGTTTTGCTTTTGTTCATCTCTCTTTTTAAAATTTTCTTTTCCATTACAATTTATTATTATATTATTTTCTTGCAATTATTAAACTGTCCTTATCTCAACCCATAAGTTTTCTTAATTCTTTCCTTCCTATCCTCCCACCAGGGATGAGTGAGCAAATGACTGTGTGGGGCTTAGTTGCCCATTGGGGTTAAACCACAACATCAGTGAAAAACAGCTATAACAATTTCTCAGTTAAATAAAGAATGGACGGAAGGGCAGAAGCATTTGATACGTGCACATGAGATGACAACCTGCTCAAACTGCAAATTGAGCAGCTGGTAATGAAGAGAAAGTAATGAGAAATTAGACTCTATGAGGGAACAAAATACTGCTCTGAAAAAGAAAAACATGCATAGACTTAAGAAAAATATTTCTTTTACTGAAGACTACTGCATTAGTTTCTAAAAAATTTAGTGAGAGGTTGTTGAGATGCAGCAGTGGGGAATGCACGAAAACAGGTTAGAGCAAATCCTACTTCCATTGCTGAAAATGCCACTACTGGCAGTGAGGTTCTGTGGCCACATTCTCAGCAGCTGAAATAAGCCACCCTTAAGGTTTCAGATTTTTGATTTTTCTCACTTGTTTGTTTTAATCTAAACAGTGCCATGTCTTGCCTCTGTGTTGCAAAGAAAGAGAAATAGGTGCTGTCTCAACATATTTTTCAGCACCAATGCAAATATTCCATGTATTGGGAAAATTAAAGAGAGGAGATTTACTCTCATTTCAGAGTAATAAAAAAGTTAAGCATTCTTTTCCAAGTTGAGTATCGGTATAGAAGAACAACACAGAAACAAAAGAGAAAAAAGGGAAATATGCAATTAAGACGACACAGCTCAAACAATATACATGAAAAATACACGTAATATACATGACAAAGCCTACTTATGAAAACTTTCTAGCCTAACATATGGAATGAAATTTACCACACATAAAAATTGGCTAATTGAAACATTTGATTGTTATGGCTGCTGCGTTCATTCTTTTAATATTTAATAATTTACTCTCTAGTAATCTAATTTCTTTTTCACAAAATAAAGATTTCCAAAGTTTCTGTTAAGGAGGTTTCTTAACCTCTTCTGTTGTCATAGTGTTTTTCCCTTTTGATATCCTGTGTATCTTAGGCTACAATACAATTTATTCTTTTCTATAATCGAGTGCCTCACCATCAGATTTAATTCACCTGAAAGGAAACTGTCTTTGCACTAAGATCATAATCCTATTTGACTTCTACAATGCATTTCAGATGGTGTTTTATTTGCATAGAAAGGAAATATCTTTTTATTATCAAGGAGCCTTCCCCTCTCTCCTTCCTATATAGCAGCTGCTATCCAGTAATTTATATACATAAATATATGGATATTTTGCAATGCAACATCCTGCAGTTACATGAGAAATGCTGTCACCACAATCTTATGGAGAATAACATGAGAGCTGAACCTCTTATTCTCGTTTTTCTGAGGAGAAATCATTTATTTATTCTGTTTCCTATGCCCCAGTAAAATAACAGTTTATTTAATTTAATAATATTCATACTCATCTGATTGTATTATGTACATATATTTAGAAAGATAAATTATATTGTCCTGGACAATTTTGCTATTTAGCTTTCTTTCTTTAGTCTTTGCCTTCCAATTTTTAGTGCCAACTGCATACTAAACTCAACTGTCCTCAAAGCACAAAAATATTAAAGAACAAGAGGTGAACTTCATTTTATGTCCATAAAACAGCAAAATATAAGGGAACAGTGGCAATTCTCCTTGAAGCAGACTCAATTGAAATTTCCTTTCAGAGTGGGTTGACCCCGTATTTCAATTTTTCACCGCTGCTGCACAATTTTGAGAAATGCAACTCCTCAGACTCCACAAAAATGCTCCACAGTGGACTTTCTGAGAAACACCAACCCAGATTACTGGCAAAGAAAAAAATCCATATCATATGAGTATTCTGCACCCTTAGAAGTCCCCGCTTTCTCTTAATTCTTTTAATTTGTGTTTTTACCCCTAAACCTCCTCTTTTTGCATCTGTAGTGCAGCATATTCTTACTTTCAATTCTAGGCATCCATTTCCAAATAGATATGAGTAGAAACATGCCAGAAATTTTCACACACATAAAGCTTTTTAACTATAATCAACAACTTAAGTTTTCTAATTCCCTATGCTTTTTCATGTAAAGCAAATCTGAAGACCTTACCATCATGTTGGCATGTAGGACAACAGCCTAAGGACTGATAGTCAAAGGAAAATAGAGCATGATCTTTCAAATAATAATTAAAAAATTGGAATATGGTGCCACCAAATGGAAATAAGAAAGAAAATTAAGTAAAAGGGTCTAATCAAAATCATGACAATAAATTTGGAAACATCAGTGTAGAATTTTTTCCAGTCTTCTAACTCATACATAGAAAAAAAGGAAAAAAAAAAATTCCAAACTCTGGAAATGTTCAACTCTCATCATGCATCTCACAGCCCTGGTCAAGCACACAGTCAAACTGCAGTCCTGTTGGTCACATAGTGAGAATTTCTCCTGACCTCTAAAAAGTTTGTTTCCTATGAAATGTTCATAATGGTAAGAGGAAGACAGAATGAAATGGGATCTTGTTTCCATCTCTTTGTAGCCCACTCCCCTCTCAGAAAACCCAAACCAAACCAAACCAAACCAACCAACCAACCAACCAAACAAACAAAACACACACACAAAAAAAAACCAACCAACCAACCAACCAAACCATTAAACAGTCACAGGGAATACACCTTTCTTACTCCCATAAACTAAAGATACAGTGATGGAACAACTTCAGCAAATGAATGGGGCAGTTTTTCTGCTATTGGATGCAATTCAAGGAAGGTCCATGTTCATATCTCTCTAGAAGTGCTGACATTAAATAGATAACAAATCCTGAATCTCTAACATTCTATTTCTCTTTGCATTTGTTTGTTTCATTTAAAAGTCCAAAAAGGAGCTATTCCCTTCTTAGGTTTTGCAAATTTGGAAGAAAAAAATGCCCAAAATAATCTTCACTACATAAACAGTAAAATATCAATTATGGCTTCATCCTGCTACTTTTGCAAGTACTGCTTCCCAAGGTCTACATTCCTGATGACAGCCAAGCTCCAGTAGCTGCCCAGTGAGACAGATAGACTGGAATATTAGCAGATGACTTGGAATCAGTTGTGACTTGGAAGCAGTTGTTTGGAATACAAAGTTAGGAAATTGCATTTTTTCTTTGTTATTTTAGTTCTCACACTTCCATTATATTTATTTTCTACCTTTTTTTTTTTTTTTTAGACAAGACCAGAACATCAATCTGTTTCAAATTCTTTTGGTCAGCAATCGAATCCAAATGTAACTTAAAACCAAGACTATTCAGACTTAAATTACACTGATCATCCTTAGAGTTAAAAGCAGTGTTTCCTCATCTTCAAAATTATTATATTAATGTTACAATAACAGAAACTGCAAAAGAAAAAAAAATAAAATAAAAGTAGTTAAGGATGAAAGAAATGGCTTACTTTTTAAAAGAAATAAAAATCACAACAAGAAGTGGTCTCCTGAAAAATAAAAATGTGGAAGATGAAAGTATAAGAGCAGCTAATCATAGAACAAAAGGCACAGATAACACTAGGGGTGATATTTGCTTACAGGGAGTATATTTCACAGAGACCAAAATAGCTAAAAGTATCTACATTAATGTCACACCTTCTTTAATCTTATTCCAAAAGGGTTTAGAAAGAAAAAAAAAAAAAAAAAGGGCATCTTAAAGAAGAGAATTCTTGAACTCTCTGTTGAGGTCAGATTTTCTCCTTTGGTAAGAAATGCTATATTCTGAACTGTGAGTCTGGGTGGGAATAGATAAAACAGAGTACTCAGAGCAAACAAGTAGTTCAGTGTGACACTATTTAAAGTAAATCCATTACCTTCTTGCTTTGCATTTTGATAGTTTCAAACTAAAATAAAATCAGAAACTAGATATTTTCATGAAAGTAAAATTTGGGAATAACAGGAGTCCAGAATATATTTATATATATAGCTAAAATTTATTTCCTCCTCTTGATCAGTACTGATAAAGAATAACAAAGATTCATAGCTTTTGTTGGAAGACACGCAATTTTCAACGACATTTAGAAATACATGTGTTCATGCTTTTAAAAAATGCATTAGACCTTTCAAGAAGTAATTTTTACAACAAAATATCACTCTCAGACTCTTTGTAGGACAGTACAGCCATTAATAATGTTTTGTTATTGTATATGATATGATTTACACTCTACCCTAATGACTTAGAATCTTCTTTTTTTTTTTTCCAGTATGAACAAATTAGCTCTGTTTTCATGGCACAATTAGTTGCAAGTCCTTCATTTTCCTTCTGCTGAAAACTGAAGGACAAATCAGCGATAACAGAATCACAGGGTAGCACTTGGGTAGTCAGCTAAGATTGTTGTCTAGGAGCAATTTATCATGTAAATGGTGTCCGCTTTGTTTTATGGAAATCTGAAAACAGCTTTCTGCATGATTGAAGCCTTTGTCAATGAAAACCCCTTCAAAAATGTGACAAATGTTTCTTATCTCTGGGAGATGCTCAAAGGACTTAAGTGATAAAAACCATATATACACTTACTATTTTTATCCAGGTCATACACATCTATAGTATTGTGAGGATTTTTAGCAGGCCTGACAGAAATATAAGGTTTTCTCTTTATTGGCTCAATTCTATTTTAGGGAGAAATCAATCCCATTTCAGAAGTATCAAAAAAGACTGTTTTGCCCATGCTATGTATAAATATTAAATACCATAACCATAAATAAACAAAACATAGAATGAAGGGATTTCTCAGAGAAATATGAAGCATGTTACAGATGATATCCAAGCCTTTTTGGAACATGAGCTGTATGCTTATTAATTGTCCTCTCTCTGTCAAAAGCCCCTTCAGGGTGTCATTATCTTATAGATCTCCTCCTTCCCACTCTGACAATCCACAGACATTTTCCACTGCATGTCATGGCTACATTTCAACTCTCACAGGTGAATTAATATACAGATTCCACTGTGAATAAATGACACAATTGGGGGACTTTACATATCTTACAACACAGACTTATGGGGCTTTTAAAATGGAATTTTGAAAGTCTGTTTCACAGAGTCTCCTCAAACACACTTAAATGATTGCTCATTTAAAGAAACGTTATTAAACCATCTGGGATAAATAAAACAAGCTACCCATAAGCTGACTATGAGTGCAACATGAAAAACAGTTTCCAAGAACTATGGCATCCAACACAAACGTAAACTCAGCAAATGATGCTCTGGAATTAAGAGGAATTTCCCACCTTCTACAATAGATGATGCAAAAAAAAAAAAAAAAAAAAAAAAAAAATGCAAAGCATTGATTTTTAACACAAGTCACAGTATTCTGAAACATGAGTGAATTCCACCAGCACATGAAATACAACTTTAAATCTCCCATTCACATTGTCTGGGCTTGAGGAATCAAAAGATTCATAAAAAGACTTGTTATTTGGTGTGTATTTTCTCAACCTACACAGAAGTATTTTTCAACTGATGAAGGAGAATAAATCTCAAAATAAGCCCAAATTTATCCTCATTTTATTCAAATGATATGATTTTTTTCTACCTCTTTTGTTTTCTTCTGGAATAAGAGAAGGGGTTTTTGTTTTGTTCTAGAATGCATACTGTGTGTATATACACAGATATCAATACTTTCACCCTTGGGGAGAGAAGGGGACAACAATCATATATTATTTGTATTGTAACAGATGAAACTTTATATTCTTCATGGCATAATGGGCAAAGAATTCTGATTGCTTGTATCTGTTCCTGTCATTGTCTACTTCCTAAATCTATTTCCTTGAAACAACATAATTTTTCTTCAAATCCTTTTTTGGGGGGCAAGTGGGCTGTAGCACCAATAGTCACAGAGGGTTTTTAGAACAACAACAAAAAAGTTGTTAGGACAGCAAGGAAAATATCCATTACCTCTTTCTTTTATCTGAGAAACAGGAGCCAAGAGAAGATGGAGAGGAGTTTTTTATAGGGCCATGGAGTGACAGGACAAGAAGGAATGGATTCTAAGAGAGCAGGTTTAGATTAAGTATTATGAATCAATTCTTTGCTGTTAGGTTGGTGAGGCACTGGAACAGGTTGAGAAGAGAAGTTGTAGCTGCCCCATCCCTGGAAACCTTCAAGGCCAGGTAGGATGGGGTTTTGTACATGTTAAGAGCCAAAACAAGTGAAACCGAGCACAAAGAGAAGTTATTCCTGATTAGAAATTCCTTTTCCTTTGCTTCCAGTTCTGTTACCGCACCCACAAGGAAACACAATAGAGGTAGCACATTTCAATAATGTGAAATCACTTAACTTCATTTCAAATCTCGCCATCTTTAACATTTAATCATTCTCCTTCAAATCATTTTCTAACCTTAAGCCATTTTTTATTTGGTTCTGGAACACACAACTTTTGTACAGATTCATCTTGGCTACCATTTTTTGCACATTATCTTAGTGTTAGGCTTCATTTTAAATTCAGTTTTTCTTCAGCTTCCAATATATTCAAGTTTGATAAAACCTAATGAGCTCAAAGGCAGACAGATTAAAGTGCACATTTTTGACATAAGCAATCTTCTTTAATAGAAGGCACTTTTATTATCAATTTTGCATTCACTTTCTGTGCAAGAAGGGAAAGTAATTTTCATTTCAATGGATATGGAATTTAATGGTACTCTCTAAAGCTTTACCAAATCTCCATCAGCCTGATAAATTTGGTCAAAAGGTTCATAGCAATGAAGTTCCAGCAGAGTGAGAAAATTTTCCTGGACTATATACTAATCAAAAAGAATTTTTTTTTTTTTTGTATTTTCTTTAACCTTTCAGCAGAGATTTGACTTCTACCCTGAGGTCAGTATAACTAAAGAGACTGGGTGATGGGTTATGAGTTATCAGGGACAGGGTTTCTAGCTCAAATTGAAAATAATGGTGGAAAAAGGCTGTCCAGGTAATTGAGTGTTTATGCCTGCAGCTATATTCTGTTCAGCCTTCATCAAACTGATAGTAGCTCCAGATAAAGCCTCTTAGTAAACTATTTTCATAATTTGAACACATCTGTGTTAAGAAGAGGCTGGTAAACAACTAGAATACTTTTCATTAGCTTGAATGTTCATTTTTTTCTGGTAAAATTTTGAGGTATAAGAGAAGGGAAAGTACTTCAGAGCAATTCAGTTGTAAAATATTTCTGAATAAGGCCAAAGAACAGATTGATGTCATCAAGTAGCTGTTAGGAAAATCTTAGCACAATTTGTTCCTCGTTTCAAGGAAAATCAGAGCTAATTAAAACTTTAAGGACCAAATACAACTGGGTTTGATCAAAAACTCAAAAACTGTACTTTTTTTGAAGTTTTAATATTCTTCTATCCAAATTCATCCCAAATATTACTTATCTGATGGTAGCTCCAGGGGAAACTGAAGGTATATAGATAGAGATACATGTAGCTGAAACCTTTCTGCATCCAACACTGCAGCAGCACTGCTTGTTTGAAATACTCTGTTGTTCTTTACATGAGCAGATAAACTCACAGACACTGCCTGAAGCAAGTTTTAAATGAACCTTAAATACTTCCACACTTTTTAAGAAGTGAAAACAAAGCTTGGAAAGCCTGATTTGTTGAAAGGAAAAGACAAATGGGTGCTGCTACAGCCCACTGTTTACAAATTTGGAGTAAACTACTACTAATAAAGCATCTCAGGGACCTGTAGGCTGTTTAAAATGCTATTTTCCTTTCCCAAAATAAACCAACAAACCATCCCCCCAACCCCTGACATGTCCCACTGCTACTTAGAGGAAAAATAACATTCAAAAAACTCATATCTTTTTCCCCAGTACTTTTTGTTACAAGTGGGATAGTTGAGGCAAGAAGATAAAAGTTATGAAGTAAAAATGAAATACCATTACACTATTTCGTAATACCACAAAGGTTCCACTTGACAAATTTGGGTTGAAACCACATAAAAGGAGAATGAATTTCAATCGTTCCACCTGGAAGCTGGTAACTTTGCATTGCCTGTGTACTGGATAAAAAGGGACAAAAAAAATTCCTACTCTTAAACTTTCCTGTATTTTAAGTGAATAGAAATCTTTTAATACTTCATTTCAAAAGCAAGGGATCATAAAGTGATGTTTCTTTGAGCATAAAAGAAGATATAATCAGCTTGGTTACTCAGTTTTTAAAATCAGAACAAAACAATGTTACAATCTAGTCTAACCTCCACCATAATGTCCCTGATTAGATTTCAGCCCAAAATTCCTTCATCATATACATGAATTCTTTTTTTTTTCTACTATGTTTTTTCTACCACTATCTTTAGTAGGTAGACCCCAGAAAAGACATTAATTGCAATCTGATCACTGGGTTACTTTCAAAGTACAAAGTAGTAGGAACTCTGGGGTGACTGGTTTTCCACAGCTTAAAATTGTAATTTTTAGTCATGAGCAGAAGTATGTTGTGCTGGATATTCAACTGCCAAATACAGTGTTTATTGTTCATTGATTCATTTTGGTTTATGAATCTTAGAGATAGTTTAAACTGCATTGTCAAAACCCAAAATTACACATGCAGGGTATTTCCCTCTTTCTCATGATGTCTACAAAATGTTGAAACTGCATAGTGGAAATTTTAAGGATATAAAATTTGGCGCTAAAGAAAAGAGAAATATCATGAGTACATAGTGAAGAGATATTAGTATCCTATTAACATACAATATCATATTTGTACATAATATTTTTTTTTCCTATTTCTAAAAGTATGCCAAGATCTGGATCCCAAGGTGGCGGAAATCTTACAAAGATGTTGAAAGAACAATAACTGCAGAGCCCACTGAAACTACAGAAAAGACTCAAAATAAAATGAGGATTAGAAATTGGTGTAGAGCATGTAAGTGAATAGTGAAAATGTGCCAAAATTAGACTCCAGATATTCTAAATCACAGTCCTGTGCCATACTCATTAAACCTGCTGAAATTCAGAATAATTTATCTTTCTTAATATCAAAGAATTTTTCTGCCGCTTAAAACTCTCAGAAATATGGAGAACTGAACACCATTAAAGTGCTCTGAACCCATTAAAATTAAAACATTAGGCTTTAGTATTAGTTCTATGACAATTAATGCTCTGCAGCTTTGGAATTTCATCACAGTGTATTAATCAAGCCATAAAAATACGAATTATCTCTTCAGTATAGAAAAACGCTTTCTAAAATTATTTTAATAGAAATAAATTTCCTGTCTGTGGTGTTTTAATTACACATCTTAAATTACATTAATCTGTCTTGTTCAGTCTTCATGGTTGTGTTTATTTCTATTTAATTCTTAAATGAAGGCCCTACACACGTGGAATATGGAAATAGCAGGCATGGAATAACAGTACTCTTCATAGAGCATGCACTGTCTTACTAGGACAATGCTTTATATTTATTGTGATGAATGGGACAACATATTTATCATTAGAAAGGCCACAGCTTTTGCCAAGCAGTCTTTATCCCTCATCCTGATAGATTGGGCCAACGAAGACTATAACTTTGGACAGCATTGGAGTTTCCAAATGGTGTTAATACTGAGACAATAAAGTGACATGTGAGCAGAGCACAGGCAGGTCTGAGAGGCAGCAGCAGGACAAAAGATAGCCCAGAAAAATCCAAACAGGCTATGGAGACACAAGAAGATAATCAGAAAAGGTGAGAGTATTGGGAGAGGTGCAAAAGGAAGAGACAGGATAGCCAACATTAGCACATTTCCACATATGGGTGCTGGCTAGTGCAGAATTAGGAGCTACAGCTGAGGGAATTACTTCCTATGATGGCACTAATCACAGTCAGCATGGCGAAAAAATTTTGGAAAAAAAAAGTTTATCCAGATCCTGGGGAAAATATTCAGAAAATATCTGTAATGACAGTTCTGTCATGGACTTACCATTACCTGTATATTTTCATTCAAATATCATTAATAATAAATGAGGTATTTCAAATGGTAACACTTAGAAATGTCATCAAAATAGCCGTAAAATATGAGGTATTAAACGATTAGCCTCTTAAGTGTATTGCACACATACAATGAAGTAGAGAAAGGATTAAGCTGAGCAAGCATTAATTTGCTGAAATAAAAAAAGCACTTCAGTTAAACCTCCCCTCAGCTACATCATAAGTGCATGTCTGAATGACTTACCCTAAGACAGAAGATAATAACCAACAGCAAGCACTCCTAACATATCTTATAAAGGGTAAAAATAGCCTCATACAAAACTTGCCAGACCTACATTAATTTAACAGAGTTCTCTCACAGTTTTCACACTTCAGTCAAGGAGCAGTATCTCATAGCTGAGGTGCAGCAGCTATCTAAAATCTTAAATATTTTAAGAACTCAACTGCCATATTTTAAATGCTATGATAAGGAATGGTTTGGTTTCTCTCCTCAGTTTCACTGCCTCTTTCCTCTCGGGTTACTGCAGCCTCTGAGCACTACTTTTCAATAGCAGGTACCCTAATCACCTTAATGGTACAGGATAAGCCTGAAATACCACCATGCAGCATGTACAAGAGGAAAGGGATTTTTGGGGGATTAGCTAGGATAATACTACAGGATCCACTATTGGGAGAAATCCACTCTTTCCAAACACAATGCTCAAACTGTGACCAGTTAGGTTTCTGCTTCCTAATCGACAGAAGATGGAGCCTGATGAAACTCCTTGAAAAACCCAAAACCCCCGAAGTCTAAAAAAGCCTCTTTGTAAAGGAGAGAGTAGGAGGTCCCTAATTTAATACCAAACATAAGCGCAGCACTGTCCTTCAAAGAAGGCTGGTGATTTTTTTGTTTATTTTTACACTGAGTTTGGTCAGGTTACATGTTCAAGTGAATTTCCATCAGCCCTTCACGCCCCCCTTCAACATTCCGTTCAGCACACACATATCTGGCCCTGCTCCTGGCAAGAGCTCCAGCTCAGCTGGAAAGGCACCATTATCATGCAAACTTGAAAAATATTTATTCTCAGACACACCCCATATAAGTAGCACTCTCAGACACAGACAATTCCCTGGTTAAATAAAACTGCTTCATGGCTTGCTGAGCCTGCCACTGCATCAGTCATGCGTATCTATCAATCAAAGCAGGTCAAGGACCCAAGCGCATTTTGGGGATCTGCCTTTCCACTTCACTTGGGCTGACAATTGATTTGCAAGGTACATTTTGCTTCTCCTGCGTATCAAGATTACAAGTTACATTACAGAATAAGTGGAATCGATTTATGGTTTGGACAGTACAAAGAAAAAAAAAAAAGGAAAGTCGGTAAAATGAGCACAATTATGACTGTTCCCTCAGTTCCACTAGTATACTAGGGTCCATCAGAGGAAGAGTGTGTCCAGCAAGTCAAGACAGGTGATCCTGCCTCTCTACTAGGCCCTGGTGAGGCCACATCCACCCTTCTGTTCAATTCAGGTATGCAGTTCAAGAAGGATAAGCAGCTATGAGAGAGGGTCCAGATGATCAGGGGTCTGGAGCATCCCTCCTATGAGGAGAGACTGCAGGAGCTGGACTTGTTTAGTTTGGATAAAAGACAGAGAGGCTCTCTATAACACATATAAATATCTCCAAGGCAGGTGACTAGACAATAGTGCTCTACACTTTTCAGCGGTGCCTGGTGAGGCCAACGGCCACGGGGTGAGGAACAACAGCCGTAAACTTAAACACAAGAAATTCCACCTCAACATGAGGAAAAACTCTGCACTGGGGGTGTCAGGGCTCTGGAACAGGCTGCCCAGGGAGGTGTTCCTCTCCGCAGACATTCAAATCCCACCTGGACACCTTCCTGCATAACCTGATCTAGCTGACCTTCTCTTGGCTGTAAGATCAGACTGGGTGATCTCCAGAGGTCCCTTGCAACTCTAACAATTCAGTGATTTCTTCTACATGCAAGGAAGGATTATCCTAGGATATTAAATAGGAAAACAAAAAAAAACCAAAACAATACAAAAAACATTAATTGATTAGAAATGGCTAGTTATATACAAAGTAATTCTAGAGGTATCTTATTAGAAATATTTAAGACCCTTCATGCTGCAATGATAAAAAAGTAGAACTTTGTGTTAGAAGAATAATTTTTAGACAAATTAGTTCAGCAGAGGTTTTGATTGTAGATTTCAGTCATCTAGGAATTTCTCGGTGAAAAGTGCCCATTTACTGAATAAATTTAAATAATTGGCTAAAGTCAGGTTCAGCCCAAATTCAGATTAAACAGTTACTAAGCATCACAAGAATGCCCTGCTTTCCACACTTAGCTAGAAACTCCCCCCCTGTCTGGAGAAAAACACTTTCCATTTTTATACTTGTTTACTCTCACCTGTCAGCATGACTCAGACAGAGCCTTGCAGGTTCTAGCACTTCAGATTAGTGTTTCTCCTGAAAACCTCAAGTCTTTCATACAAACAAACAAAAATGGAAAGGAACTTCTGAATTTATACCAAGGCTCTACCTTGCATCAAATGTCAGGATGAAAAAAACCTCCCTTTCTGCTGTAATTTATGTAGTTCTTTATACCATAATAGAACTGATGTAAAAGAAGACCATTCTGATTTAATAGAATTTTACATGTCTTACCACTTATTTTTTTACAAGCTAAATGAAGGTTTAGGGCAATGACAGGCAGGCCCACTGGGCACTGATGAATTTGTATAATCTGAGGAAAAGGATTAAGCAATTGACCTTGCCTAAAAAGACAGGTATGTTCTTTTGGGTTTATTTATATATATATTTTAATACTTTTTATTTAGAGACAGTCTGGTCCACCTAGAAGATCTTTTGCTTCTCAGAAATGAATGCAGAACAATATAGACAGTATAGATAGTATAAACAGTATAGACAACATAAAACGGCCGTGTCTCCTACATAAACTCAACCATAAACAAAAAACGAAAAAACAAAACTTAACCCAACCAACCAACCAACCAACCGACCAACCAACCAACCAACCAACATCATTCTATTATCCTCAGAATTTAGCAATTTCTTCTGAAGTGATGTAAGAGAACAAAAGAAACTATTTTATTTATTCAGTAAAAGACAGAAATCTATGAAATGTCTCCTATATTTCATACTGTTCCTTTGTTGAAAGATATCATTTTATGTAAGATTTATTCTAATGCATGATGGATTATTTCAGATCAGATTGCAAATGCAATGTATTTATATAAACACAAAGTATGCAAACAAAGCAGATGGCAATTTGTCCATAAGATAAATCAGTAAGGTGTTCTGTGCTGGTTTTGGCTGGGATAGAGTTGATTTCCTTCCCAGGGGCTGCTTTGGGGCTGTGCTTTGGATTTGTGCTGAGCACAGGGTTGATAACACAGAGATGTTTTTGTTATTGCTGAGCAGAGATTACACAGAGCCAGGGCCTTTTCTGCTTCTTGTGCTGCCACACTGGTGAGGAATTTGGGGGTGCCTGGGAGGGTGGGAGGGGACATAGCCTGGACAGGTGACCCCAACTGACCAAAGGGACATCCCAGAGCATGTGAAATCATTGTATATCAGTATTTAAAGCATGGGGAAGAAGGAGGAAGTATAGGAACATTTCTAGTGATGACATTTGCTTTTCCAAGTCACTGTTACCTGTGACGGGACCCTGCTCTCCCGGAGATGTCTGA
This sequence comes from Cinclus cinclus, assembly GCF_963662255.1. Classification (NCBI taxonomy): domain Eukaryota; kingdom Metazoa; phylum Chordata; class Aves; order Passeriformes; family Cinclidae; genus Cinclus; species Cinclus cinclus. The sequence continues at coordinate 65,478,392 of NC_085050.1, read as the reverse complement.
ACACCTGTCTGCCATGGGAGACACTGAGTTCATGCCTTGTTTTGCTTTTCTTGTCTGCATGGCTTTTGCTTTCCCTATTAAAATGTTTTGATCTCAGCCCATGAGTTCTCCAGCTTTTACCCTACCCGTTCTCTCCCTAAACCTTCTGGTGGGGGAGTGAGTGGCTGTGGGGTTGTTGACTAGGGGCTACACCATGACAAATTAATTGAAAATAAATATAGAATTTTACAAGGAAGCAATTATTTTTGTCTTTTTTTACAACATTCATACCTGAAGTGCGTTCCCTGAGAGACTTTTAAAAATGTATAAACAATATGACTCAGATTTTTTTGTAGCATAGTTTTGACGTGTTTCACAATAGCAAAGTCATGCCTTACCTAAGTGTTAGTTAACTATCAATGGACATCTTCTGGAGAAAATAAGAGAGAATATAGCTCTCTCACATGTACTAATAATTTCCCCCTTTCTTATCTACTCTATCCCTGACCCCCTTCAACTATTGATAAGAAGAAAATCAAGTGAATAAATAAATCCAGCAAAATGTTTCAAAAGAAAAGATTGAAAATATTAAAAAAAAAACAAGTAAAAAAGATAACCCTGCAATAAACAAACAAAACCCAGAAGCAAACCCACAAAAACACAAAAAACAAACAGAAAAGAGAACGTGAATTGGTACCAGCAATTAAAATGCACATCATGTTTCCCTGTAACCCCCGATTTGAAGAAAACCAAGTGATTGCAGGAGGCAAAAATTACAAACCTCCTATAGACACAAGGGCATGGAAAGCATTTTTAAGTTAATCCCTCAGTTATGGCTCTTTTTAGTGAATATTAATTATATTAAAGTAATTCATTTGCTCAAACCACCTTTGACTGCATGGTTCAGAGCTAATACAGTTTACAGCCATCCAGCAGATAACTGGAAAGAGGAAAGCACAAAGACAGAGAAGGAAATAAGCAGCAAAAAGCCAAGTTTTTTGTTTGTAAAACATTCTCAACACAATCTCAACTTTGTTTTTTATTAACTTTGGTGTTGTAACCAAGTTATTAAAAGTGCTGGAAATACCATCTTTCTAAAATATTTGCTCCTCATCCTGAAGTATACAGCTGTCTTAAAGCCCACTTTAACATCCAAAAATCAGTGGCATTTAAGGGTGCTTATCATACAAAGCTGTGGAAGGTAGGTTTATTATTTATAAGTTAGGTTTTATTAACTTTAAAATGCATAACCTGGACTGAATGCTCAAAATTCTTACATGGAACACACACTCAAAAAAAAAACTCAAACAAAGAAAAAAAATCCCCAGCCCCAAAAAAATGAACAACAGAAACCAATGCCCCAATACCCTCCAAAAACCAAGAATCATAAGAACTTTGCAAATTTCCTAAAACTCACAAAGTATTCTTATAAATATCCATTTGCAAAAATGATTTATCTTCATATGCCCTGATCTTCTTTCCCAAAAACAATGCACAAAGATACAAGAACAAAAAACAAATGTAAAGTGGTATGTACTCATCACAGACTGTCTGTGCGACAGAATTATGAACAGGAAAATGGAAGACACAAAGAAGTAGGGACATCTGTCTATTTGTTAAGTTTAGAAACTTAAATGGCACTGCCTCAAATCCTCATACTTTCCTCTGTCTCTTTCAGAAACCTAAATAAGAAGGAAGCAACACTTAGCTTCAGATAAAACATCTGAGTCCTAGAAAAGGGAAAATAATTCAGAGAGAAAACAAGCACAAGACAAAAGCATACAAACTTTCAAGAAAACAACACTGGCACTCCAGAGAAGTCAACCATACACCTAACCATCTGCAAAAATAAATATATGTCCTCTATTCCATTGGTTCACGTCTCACTTCCTTATCACAGAACTGATCAATTATTATTTTCACACCCTGGAGACAAGGCATGACACAGATAATATAGAGCAGTCACAAAGAAACGGATCCACCAGAAAGCTAAAATCTCACCCTCATCCGAAAACTGACGGGAAAAAAACAAAAAAAGAAAGGGATCTACTGTTTCACCTTTTCACAACTTCAGCTGTTCTCCATTCCCACTCAGTGTTCAGCTGTCCTTTTACAGCCTTCTCTTACTATCTTCTGTGCACTTGAAGCTTTCCAGGCTCTGTGCTTGGAGGGGTTTTGAGCATCCTCTTCCAAGTTGGTGTCTGGCCTCTAAGAAATACAGATGATATTTGCTATCCCTGAGGAATTAAATCTTAGAAACTCATTGTTCCAGTGCTAGGTAGGAAGGCCTCATTGAATGTAATACTTGAAAGTAAAAACTCTCCAGTGTTACTCACTAATTAACCAAATTAATGTTGGCCACTCCTGATAACTGCATTGATGGACAGGTGCTCCTGTTACTGCGTTCACTATTAAAACTCATATTTGCCACAGATACAAGGAGCAACATGATAGCCTTCAAGTTAATGAGGGTTTCTCTGCTCCATCTCTAAACTATTACCCAAAGTACTCAGTTCTCTCCTTCTCTCATCTACTATGTCTTTCGCATGTCTTTTTTCAGACAGACTCAATGATTTGTGAGCTGCCTGCACTCTATGAAACTAAAAAAGGACTTGGTGGATATGCTTCATGATTTTAAAAAATTTAAAACTATGTCTGCCCTAAACCTGCTAATCGTAGTAGTCAGTAACTCCTCTAAAAGCATCCTAACAATTGTATTACATTAGAGTCCCCCTTACTTGATTTAAGTTGAGTTGGGAAGGAAGGAACAGTAAGGGGGGAAAGAAGAGCAGCAGTGTTCAGAAGTTTTTATTTTACTTCTCAAGACACTGCTCTGATTTTTTTTAGTAATAGGTTCAGTTAATGTCTCTGATTGGAGCCTGTTTTGCCCGTGACAGTAATCAGTGAGTGATCTCTCCCAGCCCTTGTCTCAACTCATGAACCCTTTGTTACATTTTGTCTCGTCTGTCCAGCTGCAGAGGGCAGTGAGAGAGCAGTGCCTGGCACCCTTTTATGGGTGCCTGGAGTCCAGCAGGGTCAACCCACTCCAGAAAGCTTCCAGGGGGAATAACAGCACCAGAAAGATGTTCCACGTGGTTCACAGCTCCTGCATCTTCAGCACCATCTCACAGCTAAAAAACATTCCTAGGATTTACAGAGGGGGTAAAATTTTAGTGTTACGAGGTCTAATGTGATGGTAAACCAGGGTGGGAGATAAAATATCAACTGGACTTTTTTAATCTCCTCTTCTAACACTATTAAAATAATTCACTTTCTACTTCACAGTGGTGATATAAACTATTTAATTAAGAGCAAGAAAACCAAACAAAACACGGTGAACAAATGGACTATTAATTCACACTATCAGTGTCACCCTTGCCAGAGGGAGGGATGGAAATCATTAAGACAATGCCAGGTTATTTTCTTTTATTATTTCCTTTAAAATGACTAAAAATAGGGGATTTTTTACAATAGTTTAGGAACCTAAATATAAAGTATATCATGGATATGTGTGGATATATATGTGTCTCAATGAATTAGCTTAAAAATCTATCTGCAGAGGGCTCCCAGGAAATAGAGATTTTTTTTTTTTTTTGTAATGCCCTGAACATTGTTGTATTAGTATTCAATCTGAAACATAATGATACACTTTTTTCTAAATTGTGATAGGAAAAACAAATCAAATATTCTAAAACAAATATCTTCAATAATAATTGCAAGTTAAAAATCTAGGCTACAAACTTGCAACAAACATGGAAGTAACATTTATTTTTCTGCAAACATATGTTGTTTTAATAATACCATTTTATTCACATTACAGAGCTTTGTATGAGAGTGGAAGTAAAATCTTTGTAAGAATGTTTAATCTAACACTCTTTAGGAGAAGAAAAACTTAAAAATGGAGATTTTTAGACAGCAAATGGCAAGTTCTGGTATAATAAAAGAAAGAGCAAAGAATTTCACAGAATTTTCCACCTGAAAAAATAAATAACAGCATAATTTACAACATTTGTATCTTCAAAATGCATGCTATATTGTAATTGTCTGCATAAGATGACTTCACTTCCCAGAATCACAGTCCCTTTGCTCCCATCTCTGATGCAAATGTAAAATCTTTGATATTGTGCCAAATTAAGCAATAATATACTGAGTTTCTTCCCATCTTTTTAAGATGAAATCGAGCTTTAAATCTCCTTCAAAAGGCTCTAAACAAATTTAAAAGACATTGAAAAGGTTTCTGGTTACAACACAGTATCTCAGCCTCTGTTATGGTGCTAAAAACGAAAATTTAAATTTTTGGGAAAAAAATTATCTAAATAATGTTTTTAAAGATTCCTATATTCTCCCCCATAACAACACACTCTAAATCTGTAGCGAAGATAGATGGACAAACATGAAATCACCATTTTCCATCCCATTTGTTTCACTTTCTACATCTGAACTCTTCTTCACAAGTCTGATGCTGGCTGCACTGCTTTATTGAGTCACAATTGACAATATTGTCCAGGTTACAGCTGATGTAATAGAAAGAGAAATAAATCCATGAGATAGCCAGAAGATAAAAAATGTGAGGAAGCAGAAGTCTGAGACCCCTTCTGGACAACTTGCCTAATAAGAGCAAACATTAAAGATAAGATAAAATTTGCATATGTGGTGTATTTTTTGATTCTGCTTATAGGAATGATTAAAACTTGTCTGTATAAAAATAAGAACAATAAGAACAACAGTGTTAGTAATTTTTATTAGAAAAATCTGCAAGTCACATATGGGTTTGATATTATTTCATATAAACCCAGGTAAAGTATCTGTAAGATTGTATATATATCCCTTCATAAAAACATAACGCAAATTTAGGATTTTGTTCTAGAAATGAAGAATTAATATTCTCTAAATTTTTGTCTCATGTTAAAGCAATTTTAGAAGTATTTTAAGTGACAAGCACAATGGAACTGTCAGTGCATATTTTTAGAGGCATATCCCTTCTTTACATTATCAGGAAGCTCTCGGAAATTTAACTTTGTTTTCTGAGGGACTTGGGTAGCTGAACAGCTTTATGATTTGTGTTTACTTTCCCTGGAAATAGCTGCAGAGGAATATAATTTTCAAATCTTGATTTATCATTCTGATATATTACTTATCTAGTTACTCACATGTAGTGCCAAATGGCCAAAATAATAATAATAATAATAATAAAAAAATAAATAAAAAGCCAAAGAAAATGAATTAACGTCTTATACCTACAAGTAGGCACAGAAACAGATTTGGGAGGTTTGAAGCATTACTGGCCCTGTAATTTTCTTCTTATTTAGAAGAGAATTTCATGTGCCTGTGGGAGCTGCCTTTTTAATGGTGACTTGAATGTCAAAATAACCAAAAAAATAACTCAAATTTAGTTATAAACTTCCTCCAAGTTTTTAGATGATGACAAAAGTAGGATCTAGGCTACGAGCAATCTAAAATAAAAGAAAACTCAATTAGCTAAATATTTTATTATGTTAGTTGAAGACTTAAGACAGTTATTTGAAAGCCCTGTTTTTCATTCCTGTTATTTTCAATAATGTCTGGTAGAAACATAGAAAATAAAATTTAATAATTTTTTTTGTCTTTCTTTTATTTTGTTTTCTGGCAGCACTTAAAATCCAAAAAAAAAAAAAAAAAACATAAAGCCCCATAAATCTTGGCTTTAAGGTTTGTCTGTGTTTGATGAAAAATCCAGGTAAATTCATGAATAGTTTATATTTTCTTCTGTTTTTTGAAAAGAGATTCAGGTCATTGGTCTGCTTTAAAAGGAGAGAGAAGTGAAAGCCATTCAGGAAGGACACAAAACATTGTATGCAGTCCATTTCCCCTGTATTCCTTGGAATTCACACTGGAGTAGGGACAGAAAAGATGCACGTTTGCTCACTCCTGCAAGCACCTCTCCAATCCTAACTCTGCTTTGAATCTACTGAGAGTGTTTTCTCTTCAACATGCTGTGACCATAAATTGCAGAAGTTTATTTCCCACTGAGTAAAAAAAAAATAAAAATAAAAAAGTGTTTTTTTTCCTAATTTAATCATGTCCCTTAGTAGTGTCAGTGGTAGCCCTCTAGTTTTAGTTCTGTGAAATTCAATAACAGTTCTGCATTTACCATCGTGCCAGTTTTGTAAGTCTTGATGGTATCCTCTCTCAGCTTTCTTTTTCTCAGCTAAAAGGTCCCCCTGACTACTTTAATTAACCAGTCCAAAAGACTGTTGAACTATGACATTTCTGCATAAAAAAATATCTATAACTGCTAGGAATATGGATTTACAAAAAAAAAAAAACAAAAAAAACCCAAAAAACAAACAGTTGAGTTTATAGTTTCTCTAACACATTCTCTAATACATTGGCATGCATGCAGTGTCTGAGAGATTTTATAACGAAACTTAGCTTAATTCAACATTTACAAACTTAAATCTTATAAAATTACAGAAAGAAAGGAAATGAGCAAAGATTGTTGAAAAGTTGGTTCCATTTCCTGTAATTTGATTTCACTTAATTCAAGGTTAGACATTCTGGTTCATAGGACTGCAGAAACTTCCCAGTCAGGTTTCCATTGTTGAAGCTGTGGTGTTTTGCAATATTCCCCACAATCCCAGCTGGATGATGCATGTGTGTGGGGCTGTTTCATACTTCATCATCCCTTCTGTCTTTTAATTTTGGGCCTGCATTAGATTTGCCCTGTGAATTTTCTTTGGTTAGTTTTCTTCTATTTGATTTTCTCTTCCATTCCCCTTTCATTTCAGTTTTCTGCAGTGTTTCCTAAAAAGCCTTAAACTGAATTTTCTTTTTATATCAGAATGCATCTGAAATATAATGGAATTGGTAGTTTAATGCATGAGAAGATGATGACAATTCTATGCACACATATCTATTGTAGGTCACTGAGTTTCCTTTGGTTCTCTAGCAGAGAGGTACATTCACTTTGGGGAAAAAAAAAAAAAAAAAAGCAACTACAGAGGACTAAAACCCTGTGACATCAGATAAGAAAAGAAGTCTCCAAGGCATTCAGCTGGTCTGCCACAGAATTTGTAAGGGAATAGATAATGCTGTGCCTCTGTGGAATTGATCCTTGTCCCTCCTGACTGTTTGGCTGGGACTTGTTGCTCTCACTTTGGTTTAGATACACATCTGCCACATGAGAGGTGTTAGGGTGCTTATGAGAAATTAATCAAGACTTAGGAGAGAATCCCAACAATGCACTATTGAGAGAAACAAAAAAAGCAACTGGAACAAGCCTAAGGACAGAAAGGAAAATCAAGACAAAGAGGTAAAGAAGGATCAAGAGAAAATCTTCTTGATCCTCTCCTCTTGCCTGCTTGTATGATCTGGCTGCTGGATGAGCAGCAGCAAAAAGGCTGAAATCAGCCCCCAGGGCTAATTTTTAGCCAAGAACCAAAATACAGATTATATATTTCTGGCAGCTTTCAGCTTCTTTTCTTCAATACAGATACAGAAATAGCCTATATTTTGCTCTAAAATTGAACCGAACATTTTTAGTTTTGATTCAGTTTTTTCTTTTTCCTTTCTAGTCGAAAACTTAATTAACTGTAAAAGCACTAATAATCACTGTTCCTCTAGGCCTGAACTAGAATACATCTTGTTGCATTTATTGTTGTTGTTGTTGCTGCTGTTTATTTGTTTGTTTTTTTGTTTGTTTATTTCATAACAAAAAAAAATTACTTCTTCTTCTAAAAGATCTTGGAACATAAAACAAGGAGGAATCCTACGGTCCATGATATTCAGAAGCTCTAATTTGATCATTGTGACTACACCAGTTTCATAATTTATGGCTCTCTGATTTATATATTGTGCCTAAATTACAATGTCCCCTACCACTCAACAAGAAAATCTATAAAGCCTAATAGTTTCATATTATCTCCTGCCTCTGAACAGACTCTTCTGACTCTGAACAGAATGTATACATGATATCATGAGAAAAGTGTAAATTGTCCTTATACTGTTCAATAAATGAAACTATTAGGAAAAAACAGCACTGAGTATTCTCTGTAGCTTGGTTTGTTTTTTTCATTTCTTATTTATGGGGTTTTTTTTCTAAAATTAGATAATATCTTTTCTCATACACTTATTAAATATTTGATGTTGGCTCTGTGGCTTTTCCTTATTTTAATCTATGTGTCCAAATGGTGGCTGCCCAGTGATTTTATTTTTACAGTTTATGTTTATGGTTTCTGTTTTGTCTCTGTAGACACCATTTTAAGCAAACATCCATTTGCTATTTTTCTACAGAGACAGCAAACTCCAGCTTTAAAGTAAATTTTTGTGGTATGGAGTGTTAGTTCAGTCTTCATGCCAGTTAACTTTTGCCTGGAACTGCCAAAACCCGTGACAATTAATGCCAGCTATGATGATATTTCTGATACAAATACTATTTTTGGGGGAGTTGGAGAGAGTCCATTATAATAATTTAATAAAAAAAAATAAACAGGTGGTGGAAAGTCCTAGCCATGCCAATTTGTGTTGGTCTTTAACCAAGAAGTTAATTGCCTTTTAATCTATTATCATTCACTTAAGCTATCTTTTGGGAAAAGATTTTTTTACTGCCTCTAGAGTGAAGAAGTACTAGCTGAGAAGGTGGAAGATATTTTTCCTATGGGAAATAGGAATATTTCTTATTTAGGGAATAAATGTTAGCTAGGTATATTCTAGCAGTATATCAGCTATAGAAGCTGTAAGAATACCAGATATATGAAGTACAATATTTTTTATTAAACACTGTTTTTTCCTTAGAATCTGTTGGCTTTGAAAATTTTGATTTGCCCACTCGCCTTTAATTATAATTTGTGGAACTTAAATTTTAATACATTTGGTTTCGGGGTGGATTGTATTGGAAGCATACCAGTTTGTCTTGAGAACACAAGTGTGTTTTATTTATTTAGATGATGGAAACAGTTGACATAATGTAGAGGTAGCCATATCATAATATAAAGTAGGTAAGACATGGAATTTTTAAAGAAGAAGAATAAGAAATAAGGTTACCATTTTATAACAGTATTTTTTTTTCTTTTTAAATCAAAATGTAATTTCTTTGTCACATTTAATGTTTGCATTTATTATATCTGTAAAAAACTCTTCTTTATTTTTTCAGATATAAGTAGAATTTTAAAAATCCATACATTTGACATTTTTAATAGGAGAGGATTAAATAAATAGAAAAAAATTGATAATTTGTGCAGTACAGCACAAGTTATTGCATCAATAAAATAGCATGTCTTTATATATGGCCATCATTTTACTTTATTAAATCTACACCCATGATCTAAATCTCTATTGAATAGTTGTGTTGGTCATGCATATTTCAGATGTTTGAAAACGAAATTCAATTTCACTATGTCCCAACCAATCATCCCCACTGCTAATATAATTGCAAACTTTATTTGCTTGCATGTCACTTATGCAGCACTTAAACAAGAGGATAGGAAAAACGTAAGGACCATGTGGAAGCCTTCTTATTTAAACTAATAGGAAGAATCAGTATATTTCTAAGAGCAAAAAATATCGATGTATTGTAACAGAACAGAAAATTAATGCTATGATTTCTCTCTTTATAAAGTCCAGACCAGTTGCAGACTGAAGAGGAGCGAGGGAGATGTCAAAGCAATAACATATTGTCATCTTAAACTTGCAGCACTACATGTAATACTTTGAAAGTTCCTGAAAATCTACAACACTCATCATACACGGGGAACATTTATTGCTGACTCAACATTAAGTTAATGCAGGTAATTTGTTCAGCTCTCTTCCTGCCATCAGTATGAAATCCTAGGATGGTAACAAAGCTACCACAATATTAAAGTAAGACAAATAATGTAGGATATTTTATAATGATTAATAACACCTGTAGTAACATCTGTAGTGGGGCAATATTTGCTAGAAGAATAGAAATGTAAGGTTTGCTCCCTGGTGTACAAGATTAGTAATGAAATATTCAATGGTAAATAATCTATTTCCCAACATAACTATTTGTTAAATGCCTGTAGAACTCCCTCTCTTAATTTTTTTTTTCCCATCTTTTTTTTTTTTTAAGTTAACACTATAGCATTGTACATCATTTCAAAACAAGGAGAAAAAGTGTGGGAAAGAGGTGTGTTAGTAGTGAGAATACTAATTTCACAATAGTTATTCCACAACACTTTTCTCAGGATCTTCTTTTGAAAACAAGCTCTGCTATGAATTGACATCGTGAAAGGTTTAAAAATTATGTAAGTACAACTCAGGTTCCCAGCAACTCCACCTATAAGTACCTATGAAATATTTAATCCATAATTTACATTTAAAATATTAATCTCCCTCACTTTTTTTTTTCCTACTTCTTCTATCTCCTCCTTCTCATTTTCTTTAGCAAGCTCTTAACGAGCCACAAAAGGGAAGACTGGTGAACTCAGCCTCCTCTGTCCTTCCCTTCTGCTCCAACCTTTTGTTGTGTGTGCACACATAGTAGGCATTGCAGATCCTGAAAGGCCGATTCAGTAGGGATGAGCAGACTTGGCTCTCTCTGCTCTTTGAAAGGCTTTCCTGATTTCAGCACAGTGGGACATCCTCAAACTGCAGAGATGTTTCTGCCTGATGAGGTCTCACCACTCACCTGGCACACTCAGGTACCTCAGGCAGTGGAAGGAGGCGGGTAATTGAATTCCTGTCATGGGGCATATGCATCACAGGTGACAACTTTAATATCTATGGATCCTTAATTCTGATCTTCATATTTACGTGTTCCACATTTCAGACGATGGTTTATTGGTGTTATGGTCTATAACCCTTCTCCATGCCTTAATCACATGCTTTTCACTTTTCTTTCTTTAAACTACCACATTAGAATTAGTATTCAGATTTTATTCTTTCTTTTCCTCACTTCCCTCTTGCTGTGGATATAAATATGTCATGCTAAGAAACCTGGTGTTTGTAAACAAAAAACAGAATAAAATTCAAGTTCAAATTATGTTAGAAGCTGGATATATTCTTACCCATTGTGTATAAGTGTATCTCTGAAAAAATACAAATAATTACTCTTACAAAGGTGAAATTCCCTTTACAGGAACAAGAGAGGTCTCCTCACTTTTGATCAGACTGTGCAGTCAGACCATCGAGAAAAGTCCCAAGATTTCAAAGTGAATTAAATTCCACATCCCATATAAACTCTGCCTTGCTACTGTACAGCAAAGATGAAACATTTACCCCTCTTCTGCTTTCAGGTTTTTAGCCTTTGTAAATCATTGGAACCCTATTGTTTGTTTGGGGTTTTTTAGCAGAATTCTTTCAGAAAGGAAAAAGTGTTGCTAAACACTAAAATAATAATAATGAGCTACATGTCCTTCTTGTTGAATATTTACTCAGTTTCCACTATCTACAGGTTTTTTCTATGCCACATGGACAATAGTTAAAAATGTAGGATTCAGGCAAACATCTTTTTCATCAGATTTTAGATCTTTTATTAATGTGGACTCATTGAGTCTATTAAAAAAATAAATTACCACATCTTTCATAAGTAGGATATTAGTACTCTGACAAGTGTTGAACAGGTTTCTACTACATGAGGAGGTAGTTTCATGTAGTTAAATATCTTCAAATATGTACACAATGGAGCATAATAATTTCTGAACAAAAGAAAGATGAAGAATCTCATTGAAATAAATAGCACAAGGCAAGAAGTTTTCTTCTTGGACCTTGCTCTTCATGAGAAAGAAAGGTGAACAGAGTGGTGGCCTTGTAAATTAGCAAAGTTAATGCCCTTTCTTAAACTTTCTTTTTCACATTTCAGACACATTAAGTCAATTTTTGCCCTCACATGCATCACTGAGCTCAACAGGAGATCTCCTTATGCTTCCAGGGTCAAAATTTGTCTTATACTCTTTTGGAACCCTATTTAATATATAATTTCATTCTTATTTGCTTCACTTTCTTTAAAAGAAATGTTTCATTTATTTTTGAATACTCAACTTCTTTTATCATAATAATTAATTGTTTATTTTGGTCCCCTAAATTCATGTTCTTATCAGTTTTATCAAAACATATACAATTAACACATTTTGTTTACCAATAAGTGCAAATAAAACTGCATTACAAAACTTAAATGTCTTTTAAATTACTAATTTTTTTGTCTTATTTTCTCCATAGAAGAATGTTTTCATATGCAAAACAAAACTTGCTTACAGTTCTTGAATGATCTCTTACATTGTTATATTGAAAGGACAACTAAATCAAAATATATATATATGTATTTTTGATCAAATGAAGCAAGCTGTTTCCAGAAGTAAAAGCTAAGAAATTATTTTCTTTGAACTGAAAGTGACATTAAAAGATATTTTGAAGGCAGAAAGCATAATAAATATCAAACTTACATGTTTCTAGCGATATCTATTCTCTCTGGAACAAATATGTAACAGAATATGCTTTTAGAATACAACTAGCCCTTCTGTGTTTAAATGCCTTGACACATACAATTGATACAGGGAGCTTTACTAAATCAAATAAAATTCACTATCATCTGTTCATGATAAATAGACAGCATACTAATTTGATACCATTTTCTGTTTGTAGGTTATACAGTTGAACAATTAATTTTGAGAAAAGCATGCTGAAACATTTACACCCAAAAATGCTCTCATTTGCTGCCTTTAACTTCTTTTTTGAAAAAAAACCTATGAAATGCACATTTTGATAACAGATTTTTAATGCTTTTCAGAACCTTTGGTGTTCTTTATTAATTTGTGTGGTTGGCTGTCTCGCTTTTAGTCACATGAGTAATCATAAATTGCAATGGTTTTATCAAAAGTGGGAATTGAGATATGCAATGAGAACCTCTACTAAAGGTCAGGACAGGCACTGAGGGTTCAGCTCATAACACCCAGATACTTTAGGCAGATTGGATCACCTTATTTGACTTTAAACATTACCTCACCAAAAGCAGTTTAGCTTAAAAATATCTGTGCCGTTCTCCAACTGTTCCACAGGGTCACTGTGTGAATTTCCTGGTGAATTCTATGTTCATTACAGTAGCAAAATACAGTAAATAAGATTGATCCTATGGGGTCTTTTAAATAAAAATCTATCTCACTCTTGCAATGAATAGTGATCAATTATGCTATGTGGAACAGACACAAGATTTTGGGTAAATAATAGTACAAGAGGGAAAAAAAAAACAATACAGTACTTCTCAATTTCTACTATTTTCATAGCCTTCCAGTTAAAAGCATAAAAGGGAAATTACAAGGAGTTTCTTCCTTTTCAAATTTTCATGCATTTCCTGATGTTTTGGTAAAAAGACTACTCAGGAAAATAATACAAATATTATTCATGAAGATCATTACATCCTTGCTTAGCCAAATGTAGTATACTGAGGATCTTCCCTTCCAAAAAATGAGGTAGGTGGTGAAAAGCCTTTTATCAGCTCGTTGAACATTTTGCAAGCACATAAAATGCAATTTGCACTACCTAGCACAGTGCCCAAAAAAACCCTGCCTATCCCAAAGATTATCTAGATGTAAAAACATTTTCACTGCAAATCTTCTGGTGCCAACAGAAAAATAATGATTCTCATTTTCACATATTTGTGGTTGTGGACGTTTGCATGCAGCTGTAAGGTATGAATGGATTAGAATAATAGAGTTAGAAAACAAAGCTCTGTTTGGCTACAGGAGCAGTTTTTTGAATATTTTACTAAGTATTTCACAAGGTCCAGAAGAGATAGGCAAATTTATCAGCTGCAGGATAAACCTCGATGTGTTTTATTTTAACAGGAAAGAAGTGATATTTGCTGGAGACATGGCACACAAACTGTGACCTGGCTGGGGGGTTTTGAGGAACTTTAGCAATACTGAAGCCACGTTCAGGTCTGATAACACTGGGAATAACAGCTGGAGATCGTGAGAATCATGAGAATATTTCCTTTGCTGTGTCTTTACAGACAATAAACTTCATGGTTACCACAAGCATACAAGATGACTTAGTCATCTTAGTCATCTTAATCTTAGCCATTAAGTCAACTAAGTCAGCACTTAGTTTCAGAGTCAAATATTGGCAGAAAGCATATTAAGGAACTAAGGAATCCTAGCCCATATTCAGGATTCCTCAGGAGTTAATTCTCCTGTTCTACTTGTCTTCCATGACTTGTTTCTATAAACTGCAGTCCTTGTGGGGAAGAAAAACCCACAATGTACAATGCTTTAAATGAGGTTAGGAAATATTTAGGTAAGACACTTACTAAGTTTAGTAATAAAAAAATCAGAATATTTCCACTTGGCAATAGAAAAATAGACTATTCCCAAAAACTTGTGGAAGAGTTGAGAAGTACAGCCGGCATATTTCAATTCTTTTGATTGTGGGATTCTTTTTTCTGCAAGTATTATCTAATATTCTACTAGAAGTAACCAAATACTCTATTAGACACGTAAAGTAACACTGAATTATGAGCTCTTAATCTGTCTCAATTAGAAATATGTTTACACAGGAGCTCACTGTTGACTTGGTTCTGATCCCATGAAAGTCAGTATAAATCTCCCCATTGTTAAATCAACATAACCAATTTGAAAGCTCATCGTTAATTATTTATCATTATTATTATTATCTTCACCATCATCACCATATGATCATTACATAGCAAGACTCGATACCTGAATATTAACTTTGATGACATAAGAATCTTCTTTGTTATAGCCTAGTACTTTACTGGAATTGGGAAGAAGTCTTCCTTCCTTCCTTCCTTCCTTCCTTCCTTCCTTCCTTCCTTCCTTCCTTCCTTCCTTCCTTCCTTCCTTCCTTCCTTCCTTCCTTCCTTCCTTCCTTCCTTCCTTCCTTCCTTCCTTCCTTCCTTCCTTCCTTCCTTCCTTCCTTCCTTCCTTCCTTCCTTCCTTCCTTCCTTCCCTTTTTCCTTCCCTTTTTCCTTCCCTTTTTCCTTCCCTTTTTCCTTTCCTTTCTTTCTCTTCTTTCTCTTTTCTTCCTCTTCCTTTCCTCGTTCCTCCCATTATCATTTCATCTTTGTCCTTCCTTTCCCTTGTTCTTTCTTTCCTCCAATGCTTAACTTTTCCCCTGTCAAAGTAGAACACTTGTGAGTTGAATAATGTGAATGATCACACATACTGAAAACCATGTCATTTTTCTCTTAGAATTGTATGTCTTCCTGAAAGAGGCAAGTGGGGAAACATAACTTTTAAGATTATGTTTTCACAGAAGCATCAGACTCTACAGCAAGGTATAAATGATAAATGATCACTTTACTGATTACTTTCATAATGTTTTATTGAAAGTTACTCATGTAAATTTTGGGACTGACACTGTGTCATTTTAAAATATTACTTTTGTGTGTTTAATAAAAGTATAGACCATTTCACGGTTCTTCTGATCAAAGAAAACATGAGAAGTCTGTGAGGCAAGAAGAAATGAATCCTGCAGTGTCTCATTCAGGAGGCTTCAGAGATTTTGCCTTTGCATACAGAGCAGAGAGAAAACTAAAAGCAATGAAATAACAGCAAATTCAGAGGATAGTGGTCACATAATGATTAGACACTAAGCCAGGGAAATATAACTGAGTGTTAAAATCAATTTTTTGCATTACAATAGACAGGGATTACATTTGTATGAAAATCCCATTTGTATAACTACTAAGTAAAACAGTAAGGAATCAAAATAACTGAAACAGAATGGCACAATTATTTGAGAATAACTGGGTTTTTTAATATGAAATATTTGCCAAAGGGCAAGATATAAGCATTATATTAGTGGGCAAATAATAAACCAATAAAATATTATTAGAAATTAATTATTGATGACTAATATGCTGTACAACAAACTCTCCTCCGGAGAAGTTTGAAGTGGAAGGTGACTGGCAATTCGATAGCATTAATTGTGTGCCTCCTATGAGTTGAGATTTACAACCCCTCTTTGTTCAGCAGATGTTTTAATTACAGCTTGGGGCTTTTTGATGCTTTTGTGCAGTCAAGGAGAAAAATCCTCCATGATGTCACAGAATCACAGGAGTAAGGCTGGAACTGATTTGAAAACTGAGACAGTCTATCGTCCACTGAAGTGTGGCTAGACAGGTTCAGAATACTTTTGACAGATGTTCGACAGATGTTTGTTTCAAAAAGACTTTATTAAAGACAAGATTTCATAAATTCCCAAGGGAAGCTATTTCCTCCTGCTTAATTGCCCCTTTTCGCAAAAAAAGGTTTTCCCTGACATATAATGTAAATCATCTTGCCTACAAATAAAACCTATTTTTTTATACCCTAAGTCTCTTGGAGCCAGAAGTAAGCATTTGAGTATGAGAATACTCGTCTATCCCTTCTTTCTCTTTTAAAGTATTCTAAATTCCCCAAACAGCTCAAGCTTTCTGAGCCTGCAGACAGTTTTGATATGTGCTAGACAGCTGCCTCCAACACCACTAGTGCCCACTTTAGGTAAAGAAGGAAAATATTTATTCTGGGAACAAATGTCACCAATGCCCAGGTGCAATCTAATGTGGAAAGAGGATTAAAGAATTCCAGGAGAAAAACAAGTATACCTAAGCACAGGCAGTTTGGTTATCTTTTCTGTCCTTCTCTTTCTTAAAACTGAGGTGCTCAAAAGACAATCTTCCATCCAAATTGTTAAAAAAAAAGCAAAAGATTGCAGTAATACTGCCAGTATATTGATCTATCACTTCTGTCAAATGTAACTGAATTATGCATCTCATAATAAAATCTCAGGCTACTTTCTTAAATACTACAAGCTGAATTAAGGAACTCACCTTACTGTAGTTTTTTAATTCATTTGACCTGCCTTTCAGTGCTCCTGTTTCTCTTGTTATCTATACTGGTTCATAGTAAGGAGTAAAAATGCATCTCTTTTGCCTTCCTTTAGTTTATCATGTATCTACCTGAGCTCTCATGGTTGTTTTTAAGTTATTTGCTAATTTCCCTCTCTATGTTTTCCTAGATTTCTGGCTATCCTCACATTATTATGCTAGCCTTAATTTTCATACTCAGATGTATTTCATTTGTGTCTACTTTTACATGACTCCTTGGTTTTACTTTTCAGATTCTGAAAGAGACCTTAGGGCTTCTCTTGGTCTGTTAAGCCTTCTCCTGTAACCACAATTTCCTCTTAACTTTCCACCACAGTTCCTCTACAAGGCCACAGTTTTACCAAGTGAATATTGTGCTGATGGGTATTAGGAAGAGAACACTTCTGTGCAGTAGTTGTGAGAGGGTGCTACCCCAGTTTCAACTCCCAAGACAGTGTTGAAATATTTTTAAGTGAATTTTACCCATCCTGTTGTTCTTGCTTCTTTTTCATTTCCTGAAACTGTGACGTGCATCATTTGACAATTTTTTTCTTGTCAATTGCCTTTCAGCTTCCAAATGCTCAATCTGCTCCCCCTTAAGTGGGCAGTTAGATCACTGAGCACCTAAGTTGCCTCCTGAGATAAGCAACGGGCCTCCACATTTTCAAGAACTTGTTCATATCTAATATGCTAAAAATAAATATCAAATAAATTAAAAGCATCCCTGTCATGTTCTGAGCTTGGCTGGATGTCAAGTGCCCACCAAAGATTCTTTATGACTTTCCTCCTCAACTGAACAGGGGAGATAAAATACAAGAAAAAGGTTGGAATAAGGGCAGGGAGAGATCACTCACCAATCACTGTCAGGGGGAAATACACTTCAGCTGGGGAAATTAGATTAATTCATTAACAATAAAATCCCAGGAAGAAAATTAGAAAATAAATAAACAAATAAATTAAAATGATGCCTTAAGTTTTAGCTTTCATATTTTCCAGATTCACTACTGCATTAGAATATAACTCTGAACACCACATAAAGTGTTAGCAAGCTCTCCTCACAGTTTAGTTCGACAGAACAATCCTTTTGCAGGCTGAGAACCAAGGACACCATTGCAGCTTCAGGCACGAAAAGTGCAAACAACAGTGGATAGAGGAGAGCAGACTGGGAGGATGGGACTTCATAACCTGGACCTGAAATGGGACAATTAGCCCCAATATGTAAAAGGCCCAAAACTTATAAAAGTGTCAAAACTTGTGTCTCAGAGTCAATCTTGGGTGGAGCCATGCCCAGGCTCTTGTGCTCCTCAAGGTGTATCCTTTGAAGGCCTTTTAATAAATACCTACTTTATTCCTTTAACACTGTCTAGCCTCTGTTCTAGGCAGCCTCTTAAGGCATCAAAAGCATCTTCCCCCTCCCCCCCGCCTTATTCCAGGACTTAACTTCATTCCCTATTTTCTCTTCTTTCTCCCAGGCACAGGGGGTTGGGAAAGGAGGTTGCAGTCAGCTCATCCCAGGTTGTTTCTGCCTCTCCTTCCTTTTCAAGAGAACTCCTCATACTCTTCTTCTACTCCAGTGTAGGGTTCCCCCCATGGGAGACAGTCTTCCATGAACTTCCCTGATGTGAGTCCTTCCCACAGGTTGCAGTTCTTCATGGATCTAGCATGGTCTTCATGGTTCCAGCATAGCTTTAGCATGGGTCCCCTGTGGGATCTGACAGCAAACTTGCTCCAGATTGGGCTCCTCCTCCATGGGTCTACAGGTCCCAGCCAAGAGCTTGTTTCCATGTGGGCTTCCTGCAGGGTCAGAGCTTTTTTCAGGTATTCACCTGCTCCAATGTGGGGCTTCTCCACAGGCTGCAGGTGGATCTCTGCATCCCCATGGAAGCTCCACAGCTTCCTCACCATGCACAGAGCCACAGCCTGCAGGGAAATCCCAGCTCCTCCTTCTTCACTGATCTTGGTGTCTACGCAGCTGTTTCTCTCTTGTATTTTCACTCCTATCTTCTCTGGCTGCAAATTTCTCTTGCGAAGTATCTTTTTCTCCTTTTTTAAATCTGTCACCCCAGAGGTGCCACCACCATCCCTGGCTGATGGGCTCAGCCTTGTCCAGGGACAGGTCCATCCTAGGGCTGGCTGGCACTAGCTCCAGACAGAAGGAGAAGATACAGACGCAGACACAGGAGAAGCTTCTGGCAGCTTCCCACAGAAGCCACCCCTGTAACTACCGTGCTTCTAAAACCTGGCTGCACACAGCCAATACATTCTCATACATTAGAACAGGATCCTCTCTTTGAATGCTGACCACAATTTCTCCAAAGCCCCATTCACCACTCTAATTATGTGATCTGTAGTCAGTGCAGTATTCTGGGTCTTCTTCTTCTGTTGTCTTAACCCTGACTCTATTCTACCACAAGTAAGCAGACTATTTCACCTCTCTGAGAATTTGCTTTAGTATTCTGGCTAGCATTAAAGGATTGACTTACTGACACACAGTATATTCAGAGAGATTACAACTCAGAAGAGTGTTTCAAGCCTGTTCCTCAGTCACCCCTGCTCAATGACCTGTTAAAAAAAAAGGATTACATGGTTTCAACCTATGAAAAGCTTATTGTTATGATCACATTAGAAGCAATAAAACACTAGGTAGTCTACAAGGCCTAGGAATGGGCAAGGCACAGTATCAGGGAACCCTGAACCAAAAACAAAAAGACCAAAATGTCCCCTTTAGTCTAGTCCCCTTAATTTATTCCCTAGAATATTTAGCTATTCCATTAGAATAGTCTGTTTTCTAGCACAAAAGAATTTCTCCACATGAGCTGACAATCAGATTTGATGTTGCACCCACCCCTACTGCTTACAGCCCCATCTCCCTAACCTTCGATCCTTCACACAGTGAGCTCTCTAAATAGGTCACAAAGAGAATTAACTTTCATTTGTTGCACAAAAAGTGTCATCTATTCAGATCTTATCTACTAAATGTATCTCCACATTTCACTTTAGATGTCTTTAAACAGGGACCACCAGAAGCAATTTATTCTTTTCAGACTGAGTACAGAATCTTGATTATTGCTTAGAAAGAAGTAAAAAGAAGTATTTATCACATTATTATAAGTACTAGTAAATTTATCTGGAAGATAGATTTAATCCTATGAAATGTTAAGAGGCTCAATAAAGGATCTGTCAAGTATTTTCACATGCTTTGATAAATGCCATTATGTGCATGCCAAATGAAGACCATTAATATGGATGATTAAAAAATTAAGAACTTACTTGTTCATCCTTCATAATCAAGCAATGAATTTGCATTTTGTCTTTTTGCATTTCAGTAAGAAGTTTTTATTGAGCTACAAAATCTCTAAACCAAGATGAAATAAAGCAGAACCACAAGTCTGACCTTCAGATAAAGAAACACTTGATAGCCTTTTGATTCTTTCTGGGTTTTCAACATAGCATTTGACTATTGAAATTTCAGTGATAAAAATCTACAAAGAGAAATGGGGTTACTCCTATGAAAATCAATGATATAGTAGCATCTAGATCCTCCCCTATTTCTTTTTTTTCCCAGAACATGAGCAATCTAGATTCTAGCTTCTTTTGACTAAATAAAACCCCAAACCTGAACAACCAACCCAACTGCATCTGTAGCAAAGGGTTCAACAGAAATTTCTCTCAAGGTAGATGATTTCAGCAGGAAATCTTAGCCATAAGTTACAAATTTCCTAATGTGAAATATTAAAGCATTAATTAAAGAGCTTCAGACTTCCATGGGCTTTAAAGAGTCACCTCTCCAGTGGGAAGTGAACAAGATTTAGGTCATGGAAGGCATTTTGAAACAAAGAGCTGTGTGGATTTTAAAGCCGTTTTTCTTTTCTTCCTTTTTTACCTCCATTATCTATAGGATATTTGTCTAAAATATATTAATTTCAGGAAGCTTTAAAATCTGCAAAGATACTGGTAGTTTCAATAACTAGCCACTGTATGGCTCAATCCATATTTTCGAAATAGCTTCAATTTCACCTTGAGTTTTTAATCAACAGGGAACAGAGACATTATTAAAATGTTGATATGCAATATTTTTAAATAACTCCGCAGTATTGCCAGTTCCTTCTATGAATGCACATTAAAGTGAGGCCAAAGTTACTTATCTAAAGTTGTGTTCAACAGACATTATTGATATCTACCACACAAGGTTGATATCCCTCTATAAAATCTAATAATCTATGGCCACTATGACTAAAAATGGGGCTGAAATATATATATTTTTTTAAGAAAAAGACATATTGCCACGTATGTTAGTCTCTGAATGTTCATTAAGAAGCACCCAAAATTTCACATGCTATGAATTGTGACTCAGACATGGCCTTGAATAGAAAAAAACTGCCACACAGGACATGGTTTTTTGATTTTCCTTTTCTCCTGCTCTCTTGTTTTCCAGAACATGCTAATTTCTGGCATGGAGAAGTACTTACATACCAAAATGTAGGAAATAGTACCAAATAGAGAAAGGCTTTACCATTTTATATTCCAGTTATTCCTGTTGTAAACAACCAATATCAAAGCATCTCAGATTGGGTAAAAATTAACACTTAAAGCAGATTATGTCAATGAGAACACCATAAATCATAGCAAATTACTTTTGAAAAGATAGTTTCTGTATTATAGCTCCCATATACTTTCTTTTAGTTAACTGTACAGATTGCAGGTTTTAAACATAACTTGATGCACACCTTATATCCACTGATAAAGAAAAAAAAGACTCTTCTGCATTTTGAATTTGTTCCTTTGCAGACAAAGAAAGATGCTTTTTAGACAGCCAGAATGACTGAGAGCACTTCTGATAGCTCAGTTATTATTGGGTGATTTCTATTTTGTTCTCATTATGAAAGTGCAATGCTTTACTTCAATTTTATGGTTTCTTAATTCACCAGGAGACAGTCAGGATTTCTAAAACAATATAAATTTACTTCTCTGAGAAGAAATTAAAAATGAATCTGTTTATGTTTCCTTCTTCAATTTAAACAGCCTTTCTATAGACCTTCAAAGTTAAGTGAATAGTGTTTTGAATATTTTAAGAACTCTGTTTCATACTGCTGACTAACTTGGCCAGTTGCCAGGTGAAATACTGTTCCAGCCATCGATTGCTTTGTTTTCCTAAACCAAAAATTACCATGGCCCAAAAAAATGCACTTAAATCTTTTGATGTTTAAACTGTGGAATACATATGAGAAAACTGCTTTTAAACAAATAGTAAGATAGACCTTTATAGCAGTTTTCCCTCTAAAGATATTTCCCCAGAACTTGTAGGTTCTTTTAAGTCTTAGGATAAAGACCTTATCATTAAAATCCAAGTAACTGCAATTCTATGTCCATATGCATACGTAATCCATATGTTTTCAGGCAGCTAGTTTATCACTAGCTGAATATTATAACACACATAAAAAATTTACTATGTGTATGGATAAAAACTTTAGAAAGAAATGACTTTGACTGAGAAAGAGTAGACCACAAACTTATTCTAATTTTCATTAGTAAATACCTCCACAATGCACTTTCTTATTAGTTGGGAAGCAAAATATTTTTTACCACTATTAAAAAAGAAATCAGAAGAAGCATCTCCTGCTGCAAAATTATAGTTTCTTC
Organism: Cinclus cinclus; assembly: GCF_963662255.1. NCBI lineage: Eukaryota > Metazoa > Chordata > Aves > Passeriformes > Cinclidae > Cinclus > Cinclus cinclus. The sequence continues at coordinate 65,455,972 of NC_085050.1, read as the reverse complement.
CATGATTATTAAAGAGAAAAAGATGTCTCTGGCAATTTACAATAACTTCAGGGAAGATTATTTTTTTTACTGAACATGGTCTAGTATTTCTCCATCTTGACTTTTTGTGTCAGAGATAAATAGCAAAAAACAAAATTTCTTAAGAATTTTTCTGTAAAATAATTTTTATTCAGATGCCAAGCATTTCTGAAGGACTTTTTTTTTAAGATGTTGATTAAAAAACAAAAAAAATCAAAGAAACTCAATAAAACTCCTCATTAAATTCTTTAGAGTGGCCAAAAGGAAACCCAGAATAGCCAACTAAAATTTATGGTATTCACAATGTCTTCTTAGCAGCAGACACCTGTGCCTATGCCATCTGCAGTCTTACAAAGTGCTGGTGACACTGGGGTACCCAGGGCTCCAAGAACCCTTCCAGTTGTATCTGCCAGAGCTCTTCTACAATCACCACGGCTTTCTCAGTGCTTGTCATCACCAAGTTTCTCAAATAATAATTGATAATTCTAAGTCCCTCATTCTTGTGCTGCTCAGATCATCTGCAACAGCCAGTAAAGAAGAGTAATGAAGAGGTAATATATGGTGTAACTCTTCCTACTGCTCCAGACCTGCACATTAATCACCCTTGCAAAATACATTTAAAAGCATATCAAAGATGGTATTGGCAAGGAAAAGGATGGGTCTGTTCTGACAATTCTGAAAGAACATGGAATAATTAATCCCCAAATATATCACATTTTCTTTATTGCTTACTGATAGAGCAAAAGTGTATTGATACTTCAAATGAGTGGGAGGTTTGAAAACAAAAGAGAACTCACTGTATTTTATGGTCTGGTAGCAACTTCTACCAGGCTGAGAACAAATGCAACCACCACTCCTGCAGCATTCACCTGGAAACTCCTTATTTGCCTCTCTTAGTCTTGTTTATTATTATTATTATTATTATTATTATTATTATTATTATTATTATTTGGCGTTGTTGTTAGTTTGGTTGGGGTTTGTTTTGGTTTGGTTTGTTTTTAGTTATTTTTTAGTTATCTGGTTTCATCAGATAGGACTGAGATTTATTTTTTTTTTTTGACACAACTTGAATAGACAGATACAGAAGCGGTGATGGAAGAAACAAGCAAAAATCAGCACACATCATGTGCTGATTTGCATTAAGTCTCTTCCCTCAGTATTAAGAAGGTCAGATTATGAGTCAGCAAGAAACAAAGAAACAACATTCTAAGTCTTTGTAGTGGGGCTGGTTCTCATTCCCTATGTCCTGACATGTTCATCTATAGGGAAACAGTATTTTCCCTCAAAAGTAAAATAAAGAATATAATTTCAACACTACCTCTGCTAAAGTTTCCTGCAGTTAAAATATGCCTGACTAATCCTCAGATGAAATCATAGTCTTCATTTTCCAAAAAAATTCCATTAAAAAAACATTACCCAGAGGGAAAAAATAAAGCTGATATTAATTCCTGTTCAATTCCAAAAGAATTACTTTGTTATTCCATTTAATATATTTTGGAGGGGTAGTTATTCCAAAGAGTTTGCATTTTTCCACTGCTTTTCTTGCCATGCAGTTATACAAAGATTGCCTTTGAAGAAATTAACCCACATCAAAATAACATTCCTTCTGTTGAGAGGATGATGGATCTTTCTGAATATAAAATATATATTCTGTCTTTAAGTTACATCTTTGTATTTGTTTATATCACAGCATTTCTTTATTCAAAATTCCAATCCTAAGTAGTTTCCTTAACTGTGTCTTAGTTTTTAGAGTATGATTATCTCAATATGGATTTTTTTTCTTATAAATATAAAATTAATTTTAGCACAGGAAATTAACTCTGCATAAAGTGAGAATTCAAGTTTCAATGTAGTAATACTCCCAAGAAATTTGTTTTAGAAAGAAAATATGACACTTTGGATTGCAAATCTTCTTAGTTATGCAGATGTGTTAAAAATTATCACTAGTTTCCTGGTTTTCTTCTTTCCACCTGATAAGGGTTACATAAATATGTAATACAAAATGTCACCTTCATCCTGAGAGCTTGTTCAGGTTATCACAACCAGGCTCCCCATTTTCAGAAGTATCATCAAATTGCTTAACTAAATACAGTGTGTTGAATCCATCATCTTGAACAATGATAAGAAAGAGAAGTCAATAGAAAATATTTTTCTGGGTAATACATCCACTATCAGCTTCCTTCTTATTTGTCAAGTACACAAATAAACAATATGCTAATTTCTTCTACTCCTGCCTTTTAATATAAAGGCTGGACATTTTCCTAGAATTCAATAATCTTTTGTTGAATTTTTCTTTCCCAAGGCATCCTTTTTTCCTGTTTTCATTTCTTGTTCATGTCCCCAATTCCCAAGGTTCAGCATTAGCTCAAAATCCCCACTTAAATCTGTTTTTCCACAGTCCTGTAAATGTTATCCATCTGTAATAAGTCTCTGGAGTGTTACAATATTTTTCCAACTTGTGTTTATAGCATCATATACAGATGAATTCAGATATTATTAAGGTGCTGGTCAATATATTGGGCTTTGGAGTTATTCTACTTGTTCTTAATTTTATCTTCATAATTTACCTTAATTCTTATAATTCTTCTCCATACATTGATAGGAACAGAATCATGGTATTATACTTCATATAAAGATTTGTATGTTCTAGGCCTCATAGGGATGATTAAATTAAATATTGAACTTCTTCATAGTGCATGTAAAGTAAACCTTGCATCACAATTTTGATTGAATTTACAACCTCTAGAATGTTACACTCTCCAGAGTAGGATTCTGCTTAGTGGGGAATTTGCTTTGTGATCTATTACCATCACTGGAAAAACACTTTAATAATACTTCCAGTTTAACCAGAGAACTGTTGATTGTCATTCACTTGATTTTGCTAGGACCTTTTTCTTCAGAATAAACATCTACCTGTACTCAAAAGTCTTTTTCCCTCATGCTTGTGTTAATCTTCCATGAATAGATAACTTTCCAAAATAACTGTGGACAGATGATGTAAAGCCAAGAACTAAACTCTTCAAACTTTTGCCATCAGATTGTCTGATCATTCTCATGGCTTTCCCCTCCCTCCCTTCCAAATGATTTCTAATTTGTGAACTTCCTTCCTATATTGTAGGTTCCAGTAAATGTCTCATGGATTTGTTTGTACACATCAGCAAAATATCCTATCCACCTAATTTGACTTAATATTTCCTTCTCTTCAGTTTCAGGTTGACCTTTGCCTTCTCAAAGCAGTATTTCAACAACAATATCTGTTACTAGGACTTGTAAGATATTTCCTAAATCAAAATACAAGATAACAGTCCCTTCCTGAAATTCCATTACATATTGGTCTGATTATGCAACTGCAAGAACAGCACTAAGAAAGTCTTGAAGGAGCATGATAAAGTCAGAGCTGACCTTCAAAAATTACTCAGCAGTTACACTTCCTAGGCAAGCTTCCAAAATCTTTCTTTAGGCAAAATATATGTGCCTAAAATTCAAAATGTGTAGCATTCTTAAAGTTCAAAGTTCAAGCTTTTCCACCATACCTGTATGTAAAAAAATGGGAAATAAGGAAGAGCAGGGAATTTCTCAAATACACAAATACTCATGTCATGCTTTGAAGAGAAAATTGAGAGAGAGTTGTGAGAGTCGATTTTTTCCCTTTGTTTTCCCAGTAATGGAACGGAGCATCACTGGAATATATTCTGTTCCATACATATTGCTAGACTTTTCTTTTGACAGCTGTTCTGAGCAGTTCACCACACTTTTCCATAGGCTTTGCTTTGCCAATGAGTTGTAGAGCAGACCAGAGAGAAAGAGGCTCACAAACAGCACAAGACTGAGAGCATTTTCCCATGCTTGGTTTAGAGACCAGGTCTGCTTCTTCAGAGTTATCTTTGTATCTTGGATGGAATGTAATTTAAAGACTATTTGATAGCAGTTAAATGGTCCCTTTTTTTTTTTTAACATGGAGGGATTGTGAAGATTAGAAAATAATAAAGAATGTAAGAAAATTATTCCCAGTCTAAAGATATTTGAATAATTAAAAATATGGTAAAGTTGTTCTTTCACTTCCTTTTTTTTTCTCATTATAATGAGAAATTTTGAGATTTCCACTTCTAGATTACTTTCACCCATTCATGAGGTAGTGCATAATGACAGGAGATTCCCACCTAGGAAGGACAAATCAGTTATGATCAACTTAGAAAATGAAAATAACGTTTATGAGTCTTGAGACAAGACTTCTTAACTCAAAATACATGAAAAATCGTAGCTTGTTTAAAAAAGAAAAAAAATCACACCCATGCAACAAAGTGGGGGTGTGAAGTGGGAGGAGATGTCCCCTTTTTCTCTGCTTTTTATCACTTTTTAGTTCAGTTTTATGCTTTATGTTTATTGTCTGTCTTTCCCAAACAAAAGGGGAGCAGAAGACTATGAACAGTGTAGTGCCATAATTAATCTTCCCTTCTGCCTTTCTGTATATTCACTAACACACCAAACTCAGCAGGTGAAGAGACAGAGTAACACTCCTCTGTTACCTTATACAGCTCACCACTGAAAAAAAGAGCATTTTGCCAAAAGTGATCTTTTGGGCCCACAAGGTTAATTTAATTTCTTTTCTGGATTGCTCTACAAACACAGAAGGTTTTGTTGCCTTCTCTACCAGGCTACCTGTGAACCATCCCCTGGCTGTAGCTAATGCATTGTGCTGCCATAAAGAATTACCTAATCCTTCAGCTGTAGATACAGATCAGGCATGTCTCTCCTAAAAACAGATTTCTTCTTACTCATTTGGAACTGCTGATCTATAAGACATATTTGGCATAATTATTCATCTTAATTGTTATATTTAATTGAAATGCTTATTCATCAGATAGAAGAAAAATATCATTATGTTACAGCATTGTTTCACATCTCTTCTCCCTATGCATGTAATGTAAATCTTTCAAATTTAATCTCTTTGAAGCAAGCCCTGAAGTATTGTATCTTAATGCTATTCCTTACTAATTATTTTTGAAAGTGATGTTTCATTCTAGAAGAATGAGTTGAATTCCCTTTGTAATGACAGTGATGCAAGCAATAAGATCTGAGTTTCAGCAAAATCAAATGTATCTCTTAGGAACACACTCTGTAAGTGACTATCATGATTAATGTGTTGCTGTTTAATCTAGGTTTCTTTTTCCCCCCTTTAACCAATCCCCCATCCTCCCTATCTTCCAACACACAAGACCCTTAGAATGTCGAACTACTCAGGATATTGGGGTAATCAGAATTATATGGGGGGGAAATGTACTTCTGCTAAAAAATAAATATCTACTTTTTTTTTTTTTTACTCTCTCATAAACATGAGAAAAGAGCTTAAACAAGGATGAACATACGATCAGTCGGATGAAAGTATCATTTTTCTCAAATTAACTTAGAGTCTTTTTGTATGAGTGAAGGCTGATTTGAGATGGATGAAGTGCAGAAGAAAGAGCCCAAGGGGGGAGTAAGGCATAAATTACTCCACTTTATTTTGACCAATGAATGTGGGAGCAAAAATAAAAACCAATTTATTTTCCATTTTCAAACTCATTAAATGATATATCTGTCCTATTTTTCTATGCCTCTATAACAGTGCAATAAAGGTACTGTAGACCTCGGATGTATAGAATGGATGTCAGAGATACCCTTGTAACACAAGGGAAAGAATGTGTTTTACAAAAATCTTTATATAAACACCCTTTGCTCACTTCAATGCAAAAATAACATATTAAGATATACTTTCCTTTACATGCCCACATCAGAGTTATTTTTAATCTTGAAACCACAGACCATATTTTTAAAAGCTCAAATTAGTCTCCTAAATCCATACTTGGTTTTCATATTTGTAAATTTATAGCTGATATATGCATATAAGTTTGCACACCTGTATGCACATATATGAATTTTATACATCTAAAAAAAATCTAAAGAAAAAATTGAAACTAGGAAAGTTTCACCTTTGCTTTAAACAGAGTTCTAAGTAAATAAAAAATAACCAATAGAAGGACCTCATATTTTGGAATTTAACATCAAGTTTGAGTTCATCTAATCAAGAAATATCCGGTACATTTGATTAGTTAATTTGTCTTGACTGACTCAGATGTAATGTCCAAGGAACAGATTTCCATACTGTACAGAGACAAAGCATCCCTCCCCTTTCTCCCTTTTGTTAGCCGTGGATGTAACTGACCCAGATTCTTTTAAATTAAAAAGAACTGTAATTTAATTTGCATTGATTGAAATTTATTTAGTAAACTCACAGAGGTTGGTTTTCTTTGCCTGAGCTGCTTACACTGAAAAAAACCCACAAATTTTATAACGCACGATACCATGAACAATATAAGTTTAAGAATAATTTTTCATTCCTTAAGATTCCTCTTTGTAGTTCAGTCATTTCATCCACTTTAATTTCACAAAGAAGATTCTGAGACTGTGTTAGAGCAGTCTGGGATTTTTTCAGGTGGTGATTTTAAAAATAAATATATAAACTCCCTCATTTTATGGTGCATCTTTTCAGTTTCTAGTACTTGTGGCTGTTGTAAGATGATGTAAATTCTCACTGTTTTTATGAAATAAAATATTAAAACTACATTGTGTCCTTTATATCTTGACAGTCACCAATACCTAGGCTCCATTAAGCATAGGATTCTATTACACTAACTATACTACAAACATATAATCTCTGCCATAAAGAAATATCTAACAAAAATTTGCTAGAGAAAAGCTGCAGGGCTAGGAAGAGTTTAGGAATGTGAGCAAAAAAAAAAAAAAAAAATACAAAATGCTTACCTTACATGACTTTTCAGACAAACTCCATTTCAAAGTTTGATATTCAAACTGCTCTTTTTCACCGGTAAATGGTAATCCTTTGTGATTTAATTTGTGCTGTAAGACAGTAGAGACTATGTTTTGTTTGCATTTGTGCAATAACTGGCTAATCAAATGTTTCTTGTCAGAGATCTCTCAAGCTGCAAGACAAAATTAAATTCCAACTTTATACAGCAAATAAAATTACTCACTAAGGGACCCAGGCCTTCTCTCCTTTCTTAATCCGAGAAAAAAATGTTTTTGCAAAAAAATCTACTTGATAACAGCATAAGTAAGAATGTATAGAAATAAAATTCCTAAGAATTACATAGTTAGATTTTTTCACATTTTCTGAGCAATTGCTTTATTTTCAATTCATGATGGTGTGAAAAAAAAAGAATCCCAGTTAAGTGTCATTTGAAAAAGAGACCGTAATTCTCACCTTATCTTTAATAATAATGAAAACCCCCCTATTAATTTAATTTGATAGTAGACTGGATACATTGCAAGTGTAGATTGCAGATGGGTAATTGAGGGAAAAAAGATATCTTGCTGAAGTATAAAATTCAGAGACCAGTGGCTTTTATTCACACAGAGTTGCCCACATAAACTTTCACTGTATGCTCTCAAAAACCTCCCAACCCTTAGTTTATTCAGACAATAAATCCCTTGTAAGAGATATAAATCCCTACCACAACTAACTTCTCATTTTCTCTTGAAAATATGAGTTGTATAGTGTAGGATTCAGTTCAACTTACTCAGAGAACTTTTCAGACATTAACTGTACAATGGACAAGCTTTGTTTTTGAAGTAATGTTCTTCTGTAGTGATTTTACAGTGGCAGAGGAGTTTCATGCAAAATAAGAGAACATCATAATTTGCTTTTCTAATTTTCTTCACTGAATCCCTGCCCCACTACCCCATTATTACTCTCCATAAAAGTATGACCACTCGTCATGGTGTTTTCAAATGTGAAACAATTTTTGCAGTTCTAATTTTTTTTTTTTTTTGCCTTCCCTTCCTTGTCCTCCTATTACCCTTGACTCTTTTACTACAGGGTAGTTCAACATTAGTTCTCTGATCCTCTCCTCCCCAAATTTCATCAGCTACTACAGGCAACGTTTGATCATGAAGGTGCCCATCAGAGTTTGCACCAAGTGCTATGCCTAAGGAGTCTGTAGTAGAAGCAAATTATTGTAAATTGTGTTACTACATGAAATTTAAATTTCGTATTTAATGCTGAACACATCAGAAATGCATAAATAAGTGACCTCATTGTTTGGTTTGTTTCTCTTTAAATGCAAAATATAAATTGGTCCGATAATAATAAAAAAACCCAAACAAACAAACAAAAAAAAAACAACAAAAAACACAAACAAAAAAACTTTTTCTCAAAAGTCAAGCTTTATAAATACTGAGGGGTTCCCCAAATGCTGTGTATCCTCAGAAGACCTAATTTTTCAGGTATTTCTCTTTTCCTAGAACAGTTGCCTCTTCTTTTAAGTTAAGCATTCAAATGAAATGTTGGATGATTAATTTCTGCCCAACTTCTCAGGTAACAATTTCTGTGAAGAGACCAGAGCTCTGAGAAATCATACATGACAACAGTAATGTGAGTAATGGGGAACTTATCAAATAATCACATTATAATTTGAAATTCTCCAAATGCCAGCTGTGGAAAAACAATTCTTTCACAGGTTTCAACAGTTTTATTCACTTGTCATTGAAATCCAGTAGAACCACAGAAAACAGATGGTGAAACAATAAGGAACCCAAGAAAACATAAATATGAAATTTCACACAATTTAAAATGTTTGGCAGATTTACCAAAGGAATACTTTGCTATTTTTTCAACTGTGAGTAGAACATCTAATTTAGGGTCGCAAATTAAATGCCTTATTTGCACAGTGTGGTTTCTATGGCCACTGGTTATTCTTTAAATAGGTTTGGAAAACTACACCTCAGAACTTGATTTAGAATTAAACTATTTCTTTACAGGGCTTTCCTTGAAATTCGTCTTTCAAGAAAAACAGTTTTTTTCTTCCACCTCATTAGACAAAAATTTCTAAAAGAGGTGGTAATACTCTGAGAATCCAAGAAATACAGATATTCCTATTCTCATCTGTATTTTTCTAATTTAGTAATAGCACAGGGAGAGGGAAAAAATGAAATGTAACCATAATTGGGACTTAACATAAATGTTTTCTTGTCCCCTTAATCAAAAGCATTTTGCCACTCATTTCCACTGGAAGCACAAGTCCTGTGGACAACAGAAATACTACAACATCCTCAAAACTACCAATATAAAATTAAAGCTTTTGTGAGAGTGCTATGTTGCAGAAGCAAGATTGTGGAAAAACACAAAGCTTACTCCATCCCTGCTAATTTGTTCTAAGTAGATAATAATTTCCTTTAGTAAGTGCGATTTTTCAAAAGTTGTCTTGCCCAGAAAAAAAATAATTACTCCTTGGGTTTCTAATTTTTTTTTTCCTAATTTTAAAACATCCCCATTTTAAGAACAGTGTATTTCAGAGTACATTTAATTGTTGTCTTTTGTTCACACAACAAATATTTCTCATCTATCATGTCATATTTTTATGAACCACATAAATGTCTTCCTGATGTTTAAGTGTTCAAGATTTTAAATCTGAATCTTCTGACTGCCAATCTCCAAAGCGTGCAGAACACACCTAGGCCAGAGATAAAATTACATGCTTCATAACTGGGCCTTGATTGGGGTGGTGCTGTAGTTATTTATGTTCTTCTTTAGAAAAGCTGTCCATTGTATTTGGTGTGTAAGACCAACATTTACTTTATTTCCATCAGCCTCATTTAAATGCAGAAGTTATACCACATTGCTTTCTTCATTTAATTCATTTGTGATATCCTTAGGATATGAGCCCACATGACTTGTACTCTTGGCACTGATATGCAAAGAAATAATGCTTATTTCTTGTTAATATATTCCATCACTGCAGACAGCCCTCTGCATCTTTCTTTCTAATTTTTTTGTTTTTTGTTTGTATGTTTTGGGTTTTCTTTCTGTAAATTTGATTAACTTTTTTTTTTCTTTTGCAACATTGCCCATGGTTTTGGACACATCAGTCTCTTTCTTGCAATTGTATTCTTATGTCTGTCATTCTCCTTGATTTAATTTAATCAGTAAGATAGTGCATTTAAGCAATTAGGCATTCTTGGTTTAATATTCCGACTTTAATGTTATTATAAGCATAAGAAAAAAGCTCACATAATAGATTCTTCTATCATTTCAGCACCGTTTTTGTGTCTATCTGTATGAAGGTGTATGTTAAAATATTTCCAGTCTCTCCTCTTAAGTCAATTTATTGACTTTTGGACAAAATTTTCAGTATCCTTTTAGTTCATTAACAACCCTTTTGAGTACAGCAAAAATTGCATTGTATCTTCTCCTGTTCTCTTGACCCATGTTCAGTAATGCCTTGGGTACTGGTATAATAGTAATAATAATAATAATAATAATAATAATAATAATAATAATAATAAGTACAACCCCTCAAAAGTAATTCAGAATCAGCCACATTCAAATTCTGGGAGTAAACATATCTAATTGAATTTTGATGTGACTGTCCTTTTCATTTTTTTCTCCAGACTTTTATAAATTTATGAATTGTGAATACCTTAAAAATTATCTCATTTACTCTTCTATTACATGGTAAATGCATATTATTTCCACATATTATATATATTACATACGTAATATTGAAATGACTGTGCAGATTTCATATTACAGGGTGATTTCCCAGAAATCAGAATTTTACTGGTGATAAAGATGAAGAAGAAACATTAGATTTTTTTTTTTTTTCTAAATTAAGAATTCAGGATTCCTGTTGGTATCAGCACCAACTTGTCAATTTTAAAAAAAAATATAAATAATTCAATGCTTTCAAGCCATTTTTCCAACCATTTTCTGTTTCATGATTTTGGAGCCAATTTGGTAATAGTTTTGCTACTTACATTACACTGACAACTTCAAATGCACATACTAGTCAAATTTAACTAAAGCCTTCTAACAGGTTACTTTAGTTCTGTCAATTCAGGAAAAGATCAGAACAAAAAGTACCACATAATACAAACAATGTTTTGAGCACTGGATTTCTACTGAGTAAATGCATATCACTTTAATCTCCTTCCTTCAACATGCTAATTTCAATTTTGTAGTTTTCTAGTCATGATTACTCAGCGTGTGCTACATTCTCATGCTGAAAAGTCCTGTCCACATGCCTTGAAGAAAAGCTTATTTGTGTGCTTGAAGTCTTGAGAGTGTGTGTTGCTGAGCCAATGGATTACTTCAAAAACTTCTTATAAAGAATGAGGCACCACACATATTGAATTTTTTCATCTGAGTTGCTTTGAGAAGCTTTTCAAAGTTGTTTTGTTGTTGTTGTTGTTGATTTTCTCTGTTTGTTTGTTTTTTAAAGAAACCTCAGATACAAACTTTTAAATTCTCGAGTACTGTCGTTGTAAGATTTTGCATTCCACAAAATTCAGCAGTATAGTTTTAACCCAGAAGTCCCAGTATGAACCTGAATATGCTTAGCTCCTGAAGAGGGCTTTGAACAGAAATATAGGTGACCAAAGGAGACTGCAGTGAGGGATCCAGTACTTGTCAGGTACTGTGCAGCAGACCAAATCTAACTGTGTTTGTAGCAGTGAGATGGACAGGAGCTATCACTCACCCTGCTGCAGCTTTTCCTCACTGCCTTTTCCCCCTAGCAATTTAGACAGATTTTAGTCTATCCAGCTGATGCAGGACCCTCAGCTTCACATACCCATCATCACCTTTTTGTCACCCCAAACACCACTGTGACTTTGTAGGATGACAGCTTGAGGAGTTATTTCTGGATGAAAACTGTCACCTTGTCCCACCAACACAGACACTCTTCACCACTGCACCCCCAACCTCCCCATGTTTTCAGCTGAGTCGCTTTCCCAAGCTGGCTCACAGTGCAGTCAGACAAACAGTGCTGCCAAAACATGCTGCAGGACGGAGATTATCAGATGAGAAGTCCCTTAGAAGCTCTCAGGAAAACAGTCTTCTGTTCTGGAGGACTTTATTTTCAAATGTGCTTTTACTGCATCCATGAGGAGCTAATCCCTGCACGACCCCTCAGGGAATTTCATTCTTATATCTCCAACCTCCTTTCCAACCCTAAATTCTTACATCCATTTCTATGACTTTAAACTGCCTTGGAAAATTGTTTCCCCACTGGTAAACTCAGGGTGGAGGTTAACTCATTCACCCTTACAGCAAGGAGCACAGGAGAACAAAAGCATCTTGAAGAGAAATGGATTCTTAGAGTTATTTGGTCACATCAGATGCACATGTCACAAAACTGCCTTCATAAAACTATTGATCCCTGTCCAAGAAACCTATTCTTATTTGCCTTCTACTTCCTGTACTGCTAGTGAACGATTCCAGCTTTTTGTATTTCCTGTAAATTTCTGGATTTCTAGCTTTTACTTCCTAGGAAGTTTTAGCAAGATATTAAGGGCATTATAATTTAGTTTGTTTTTATTCATGAACCGTTTATAACTATCATAGAATTACAGTATCCATCGAACACCCATCAAATCCATCTCTTTCCAGCTTACAGAGAAGGATGATGTTATGGGTGACTTTACAGAAGTCCAGGTGGGCAACCTCTGTAGTCCTTTCTTTGTCCATTGATGGACTCACTCCAACATGGAAGACCACCGGGCTGTTCAGGCAGGATTTGCCCTTGCTGACTCTGTGCTGGCTGTCCCAAACCTGTCCCTGTCACCTCCTATATATCTTATTTTATTTTGTTATTTCCCTTTCTCGGTGAGTAACCCCGTTTGCATTTACATACAGCAATCAATCCTCCTTGCTTTGTCAACCGTGCCAAGATATTCAGGCTTTTCTCTCCCAAATTTTTGATAAGAACTTCCACTTTTCTGAGGTATCAAGACCCTCTACACATTCAGTCTACTACATGTCATACCTTGATGGGATGGGATGGATAAATCAACCAGAAGCCCCTAACCTTGGTGCTTAGACATCTCTATTTAGAGTGACGAGCACATTGCTTACCGAGCAGAAATGTGACATCTCAGAACAGTGCAGGTGACAGTCGAGGGAGGCTTTGTGAGGCAAGCTGGGGAGCAGACGGTATGGACTGCATTCCCAATTTCAGCCTACTCTTCTGTAAAGGTAGGAGTCTGTACTGTTGCCAGTGCAAACAGCATGCAGCTCTTCTGAAGGCCTTCCTCCATGACAGCAGCCAAGAAAGGCAGCCACAGACCCTGAAAGTCACTAAAGCAATGCAAAACACACACAGTTATTTCCTCCTCGTGATCACAGCTTAATCCAACAGCTCTTATTGCATTAGCACTAGCAAGCAGACCTGTGTCAACTGTAGCCAGAGTGATCTCATGAAATTATGTCAGATTTTATAGAAGTTCCACTGGTTAAAAAATTATTTATTTTTAGTACACATGGAATTTTAAAAACCCAAACACAAATGTATTTTTGTTTCTTTCTCAGAAAAGTTGAACATGCTTCAGAACATGCTTAGTTGTATTCAGAACAGAGAAATTTAATTTTAATAGCTCTAATCAGAAGTAGGTCATGATTAGTATTTTGTTTTGTCATTAGCCTGACTTTTTCAATGGAGTTTCTTATGAAAAAAAAATCCCTCCTTCTTCTTGGAAGAAATTTACCACAATTATGATGATACAATATTTCTTATTTTTTCTGATTATAAGTCCACAATAAACAAGCTTTGATGCATTTCAGGTCTCCAGGGGTATAAGTGCATTACTGAGAATAAATATTGTCCTGTTGCTACAACATGAATAATTCATCATAACTAGGATCTCTTCATCTTTATTTTCTACTATGCCTCTTTCAAAATGCAGTCTTGGAAACATAATTTATAGAAAATGTATATTTCTTAAGTACTTTATCTTACTTCCTGCAATGTCACTATCTAAACAGTGAAAATGGTATGCCCATTAAATTTAATTATAATATATCCATTTCAATAAATATACTCAGAACCTGTATGTTTATCAATATGTTATTTGTCATTATCAGCTGGAGCAGTAAGCCATTTCTATACAGGACCATTGTTTTGTACCCTTTCCTTACTGGCAGTATCCATGACAAGAACACTATCATATATAATGCAGTAAGTAAAATAATAAACATTAATTTCTTCACCATCTAATGCATATCTTCCTAAAAGAAAAACTTCTATTGTGTTATGTTAAATGTAATTTTTTTTAGTATCACAGCAGTGGAAAATATAGTGAGATTTTGCCTGTGCAATTAGTTTAAATTCTAAACACATTTTCTGGAAAGTCAATTCTTTTCTTTACTTAGTGAGCTGTTTATCATAGATTCAATTTGTTCACTCTCCGAATCAAGGAATTTTTTTATTGAACGTGTGATTGGTATTGTTATTCTTTACTTTAAAGATCAAAGTGTTTTTTTCATACAACACAATCTGTGTTTGATCAGAGGCCTATTACTACACTGCAATTTTTTTGTTGGAAAATATTTGCAATCATATATAAGGTCAAAGCTATATAACTGTAAAAAATTAATATGGCAGATAATCAACATTTCTGTGCTGAATTAAGAATATATGGGTTCTTCATGAAGAGAGAAAGTGGACATCGATAATTGCTTAAAATAAACCTTCAACCCAGTATTGACCCAATTTCTATGGGGTAGCCTATTAATTGCTCAAACTGCATATCCTTGTTTCAGATTTTATGACTCACTGAATAAGAAAACCACAGTAGACAATCTCTCAATAGCCTTTTCCATTTTAAAATTCAAGTATTTAAGCTCATGCTAAAAATTTAGATAAAGTAAACCTTACTGTAAACTTCAACGCAGGATGATGGTTTGGATGTTTTTACTCGTGAGAGAGTAATGTAAATTCGGACATATTTGGAAACTGATGCTTCTTAACAAGTGCATAGAATAGAAATAAATGGGATAAACAAGTGATTTTTTGATAGAAACAGTAGGTTAGTGAATTATCTGCATAGATTAGGAGTGTTGCCATATGTTCAAATTTGCCTTTGGTCCTCAACAGAATGTACTGATCTCAAAGCTGTCCCAAGGAAGAGAATAAGCAGGAAAAAAAATCAAGTGTGTGACATTAGAAAGTCAGAGCAGTTTATTCAGTGTAGCTTTTGAACAAAAAACAAAAAACAAAAAACAAACAAAAAGAACCAAACCAAAACAAACAAACCAAAAAATACCAAAAAAACCCCAAAACCGAAACCAAACAAAAAGCCCCCAACCAAACAAATGAAACCAAACCGAAACAAATAAACCAGACCAGAATGGAGAAAATATTCTGTATGGAAAATAAGTGCCAGGAAAAAAATAAATGGAGATATTTTAAGATGACAGTGACTACTGAACAAAGCACTATTGGATGTATGGAAAGAAAAAAAAAATCTACATTTAAATTTGAATGAAAAACAAAATGAAATCTGGGAGTAGCAAGGAAAAGAGAAGATGAAAAATAAAAATGTATTTGATGGTCTAATGACTAGGGAAAATCCTAAAAGGAAAAGTCTTCAAAATCTTGCTTTCTAGATTCACTAGCTCTGAATTTTAAAGATCCAAGGTGGTGAGCAGTGCTTTTTACCCTTTGTTTGTTTGATAAGGCAGGTGTTTAATTCTGTTTTAATTCTGAGTATCAGCCCAAAGAATTTTCAGCATGAAAAAAATTAGGACAAGAGTAACAAAGAGCTCACCAATGGAAACAATGGCAGCAGTGATAAAATTACTAAATAAGATAAAATTACTGAAATGACCCAGTAACTGTGCTTAAAGCTACCATGGCAATAGTACTTAAAAATATCCATAGCTAAGCAGAACAATTTTTTTCATAAGATAGCTTTTTTTTTTTTTCAGGAACTTGCACCAAATGGCAGAAAAATCAGGTTTGCACTAGCAAAGGATTATTTATTGCCCTTTCTGATGCATTTTAAAGTATTACTTAGTGAAAACTTCCAAAATATTTTTTATACATCACTTTGAAGGTAGCTTACACTCACCAGCCACAAGTTTTATTGTAAGAAAAAAGGGCAGGGTAGAAGTCTACAATACTCTCATGCATACTTTTCCCAGGGATATCACAACTGTTACATATTAAATCTGAATATGACACCTTATTTGTGTAGCTGGAGAGATTCCTGATAATTATCTTCTCTTTGGTTTCAACAACTATGTTATCATGAATTATAGGATGGGGCTATTGCTTGCAGCTGTGTATTTGATAAAACAGAAATCTGCACTTTCACCAACACAAGCAACAGTTTTACTGCACACACAGCAATGATATTTATCATTATTTGTTCATCTGAGCCAATCAAAGTCTCATCTGTGCCATCAGAAAAGCAAAACAACAATAATCAATTATCAAACCACATTAAAAGTGAAAAATGAGGATTAATCTCATGTTACAGCAGCCTCTCTGGCTCTCATATTTTTAATCATGTTTTATAAACAGCCATCAAATTTATGGTCCAGTATGGATGTGGAAACCTCCTCACAAAAAATTCAGCATGCTCATTAATTCCTTTCCTTCTGCTCTGAATATAGGGACATATTCATATTCCATGTTTGAATTATTTGAATATAGAAATCTGGAAAGTCCTAGGATAAAATACTAATTTGAGCTAATGAATTAATAAACTGTTTATTCTTCCACAACTTAAAAGTGTGGGGGCATAATTGCATTTCTGTAGCTAGTAATGATTTTCTTTTTTTTAACTGAAGATTCTCAAAGAGATCATAACACTATTCTTCTTTTGTCTTTTCACCTCGTGAGGCTGTTTGAATCCTTGATATAACCACCTGTGAGCTCAAATGGCCTCTTCCCAATCTTCCCATGCTTAAATCATCAAGAAAGGCATTTTCTGGAATGGTGATATTAGCAAATTGCTAATTCCAGGTTGGAAGAACTATTATGTGTAGAAAGAACTGTGTCACTAGTACCAGACAAAACATAGAGATAGTGAAGGGAAGAAGTGTCTCAAAAACCTATTTTTACTTGCTCTTTTCAACTATCAGGAAGAAACCAAGGGCAGAATTGTTGCTCCTCTAGAATTATAACTTAATGAGAATTCAAAGCCTTCTTCTTCCCACTGATATTTTTTTCCACTGAGGTCCCCAAGTTCCAGGTTATCACACCTCCTTTGGCTATTTCTTTTCCAGAGACAGCTTTCCAAAACCTACATAAAAGAAAATGGTATACAGATGACAGTCACTCATTAAATTAATGCTGGATTTTTACTTCAAAGCAAAAAAAAAAAAATTATATATATATTTTGGTGTACATCTTGATGCAGTCATTCCTGTCCAGCTGGATGCCATTTAGAATCACCACCAGATTGCCACAGGGCATTCTGACAACGGGTATTTAAAAACCCATTAAGATAAACCTTTAGCACAACCGAGTTTATGGAATTAAATTAAGAAGAGAAAAGGCTCACTTCCAAATTAAAATAGCAGAAAAAAGAGCTTCCAAAGAAGTTTATACAAGGCCATTTGACTATTTTTCTTTATTATTATTATTTTTTATTATTGTTTTTAAATTGTGGGCAGTCAGTGTGGGGCACCAAAGAGAAGCAAAGGAACCAGGAAATAAACAAAAGTGGCATAGGGATCCTGTTAAATGGACATGTTTGTAAGATAGAAATAACACTAGAATTCAAAGAAAATATGCTCAAAGTTAGCTATTTAATTTTTAATAGACCTGCGTAAAAAAATCAAATTTATAATGCTAATTTAAGTTACAAAATACCCAGAAATTTATCATTAATTGCTAAGTATTTATTTAAATGAAAGAGGAATATTCAAATATTATTTTCATGAAACTGTTGCAGAAGCCATGGCAATATACTGCTTCATAAGCTTCCTTATAGGCAGGGTATTTTAGATAGCTATTGTATAAAAGGCAAGTCACTAGCAAACAGAAAGATGTGGTGGAGTCACAAAATCATATTTTATTCATGTATGATATGAATTTCCAGTATTAGCAATCTGAGCCCATTTTCTCCTATAATATTTTTGGATAAGGAAAAAAAAGAACATTCTACAGGCTCATCTGTGGAAGTCAGACAACACAAACAAAGTTATAAAAGTAAAATAAGCAAAGAAAATTTAAACATATAAAGATGTATAAAGTTTTAAACATAAAGCTGGCATAGTTGCACTTTATTATCAGGAGTTTCCCTCATACCACATTTGATCCACACTAAGATACCTCTTTGGAGTATCCTCTTCAGCCTCACCCTTCTTGATTTTATAACTAATATTATTTCATAACATTCATCACAGAGGTTTGTACTCAGTAACAGGTAATCTATAACCTCTGGTTTTTAATAAGCAAAGGAATGCACAGGAAGAAGTTTGTCAGGATCAGACTTCATTACCACAGGCTGCATATGGAGAAATAGAAGTGTGAGATGTAATAAATTCTATGATACATCAGGGGGAAATAATGATGTTCAGTTTATGCTCTAGAACTTTGAACGGACTCAGCTAAGTACTATAGGAAACTATTAGACAAATAAATTGAAAATTTAATTAAAAAACAAAACAAAACATGAAAACCATTAATGGATAAAACACCAAGAAACCACTAAGCTTTACGGTGTAATCAAACAAAACCATACCATTTTATTTAGTTTTGATATTTAGTATTTCACATTAAATCCTCAACACTTACTTGAAAATTATATATTTATTCTAAACCATATGTAAAACTTTAGAATATGCATCATTATTTGCCAGAAAATATTAAATTAATTTGTGATGATGGCTAAAAATAGTCAGTAACATGAAACTGAACTGGCACAGTTTGAAAATTTTGTTAGCTATGTCATTGAAATATATTTCAATTAAACATAACAGGTTGAATCTCGTTCATGATATGAAATTCCGTTGCTTTTCATTATGACTCTCTGTGTGAAAACAAGTGTGTCTAGGCCTACTAATTTCAGAAGCTGCATAACTGGTTTTTAATTTCATTCAACTCATTAAGTACAGGAAAAACACTAATTCATTTCTTAGCATCTAAAATTAAAGTATGGAAACTCTTGGATAAGCTTAAGCTGGTATATGTCATGTCACAGACACAAGCTTCAGTTCTGTTGGTTATAGCTTAACAGGGGATGTGGAAAATATGAAATATCAAGTATCGATTTTACATTTTCAAACACATTTTTGGGTATTCTCTTTCATTATTTTCAGTGAAACTTAGCTCTTTACCTCAAAGACCCCTTCTTCCAGATCCTGACTTGCATATAAACAGCAATACAACCTGCAAACAAACAAACAAACAAATTAAATTATCAGTCAAGTACAACCTCTGAGTAAATTCCCTTGTTTCCTTTTTTTTCCAGTAGAACTATCTTTCCCTTCTTTAAAAATCATCTCTACAACCCCTGCCAAAAAGTATTTCCTTACATGTCATGTCCCCTACTTTTACTAAAATCTCAAGCCTTACCAAGTTTTCTACTCAGTTCTCTAACATGCTTGGAACTATAGAGAAAGAAATTAAATGAAGATGAGCATTAAGTAAAATTTTCCTTTGTAATGAAACATATATTTTTAATAATGTGCCTTATTCTAATAAATGCCAAATTTTAATGCCTTTTATACTGCTTCCACTTTTAAAATGGAACAAAAATATAATTTTTTTGTCTAGATATAATTTTTTTTAAAAAATCCAATATATCCCATCTATACCTATGTTTTATGAAATTAAGTTTTCAAACTTGTTGATTGTTTCCATATATTCATTTAGAGTTTATCCTTTATTATTTGAGCACACTGCTCTGAGTGTTCTAGGGTTATGTATAGCTTTCAGAGGTGGAGACGGGAAGCAGTGAAGCATAGAGAGAAAGCAGGAGAGATTCTCACATGAGTAACTCTGCTCTGCTTTTCATTTCATGTGAAACATCCCATGATAACCAAGAGCTGCAGAACATGCACATCCATATTTCACTTTTGACAACATCAGTATTTTGATCAGGCAACAGAATATTTGAATACATTCAAGAAACTGGATCCCTGGTGACCTGTGGTGAGGTGTCAGCACGCCTGTTGTTTACTGGCAGTAGAGACTCAGCTGAGTAAATACAATCTGATATTTTCAGCAGAGGAAAAAAGCAGGAGGAAAGACAAGTATATTTGGCACTTGGGACATATATTAGGTCTAAAGCAGGGAGGTTTTCTCATATGTTTAAAGAGTATAAAATCAGATATTGGTACTAATGATGGTAGAGATAAAAACTAAGGAATGGCTAACTTGATTCAATTGGTGAGATTTTAAGCCTTTGGATGTCTCTTTACAAACAGAGTGGAAGACATGAAATTCCTTTTATTTTGACTGAAATGAGTTCTCCCATACACCATTTTCAGACACAAAAGAAGCAGACAGTGAAACACCTGCATCACATGCAAGATGAAACCATTACTTCCAGCTATTTCAGGGGTCACGATTCATTTTGAAGTCACTTGTTTTCTCTTTAGAGTGTTAGAAACATCTGGTTGAGACCAAAGCAGGACTTGCTTCTTCACAGAGAACATTCACCAAATAAGGCTAGTGCCCCAAGGAGCCTGTCCTCTAATTTATCAAAAGTTACAGCAAGTGAGAAAGACACCAGTAACAGCAACAATAAAAATGACGATGAGAAATAACAATAGGCACAGGTAAAAATTAGAATCTATGACAATATTTTGAATTATATCCAAGGCAATAATTTACTATGTAGTAGAACATGCCACAGTTAAAAATAGAAAAAAATAATGTCAAGCACTGTTTTTCATCTGTGTAACATCACTGTACATTTCTTTCTCTTCTTATGGACCACAGCCTGAGCACTGAAGCAGCAACCTCATCTTCTACCAAAATGACTTTACACAGTCAAGTAAAAAAACTAATTTCCAGGGATAGTGAAGTAATAATGCAAGTCTTCCTACATTTTTACAATCAGATGTGACAAAGTCTGCTGTCTACTGGAAATTACTTTTATCATCCTTTGCTAGACTTCTGAGGAGACCTTACATATTTAGGGATATATTCTATCTCATTTGAAGGAATCAATCAACTGTTTCTCATCTCTGGTGATCAGTCTTTCTAACTATCTGCATCCTCAGGTCCTTGCCAATACAAGGGGAATTTCTTGAATGTGGACCATTTTGTTTTTTCCATATTGCTCACCTATATTAGGGTCTCATTATTTTACAGTGTAGCCGAATGACAAACAGCAGAAGTGTTAACTCAACCAGGAAAAAAAAATCTTGGCCATCAAGGAGTTCACCAAATGGAAGCCCACCAGTTTTTTGTGGATGGATTGCATGACATAAAAACCTTTCAGCTGGCCTTGCATAGGTACAGAAATCTGCAGTTTTTTCACTATCTAATTTAGACTGGCTGGGGGAAACTAATGCTGCAGTCCTTCACAATTCTGTTCATCAGGAGATTCTTCTTCTTCTCTGAAAATCAGTGCTTGGTTAATTAGACTGAAACCTGAAAAGCACTTTGGCATTACCCAGTCAGAGTCTGATTCTGATGCTTTCACAGTTTCTGCAGAAAAGGTAGCAGGGGAGGAGCACAAATGGCAGCACGAGTAGGAATGATTATCTGTTTTCACAGAACAATGCCTTGCTGGGTGCAAGCCAGGCCCAAGTCTCTGATGACTTTCAGCTGGCATTCTTTAGATGGAAAGCATCTCAAGGAGTCGAGCTATAGAAAAATTAATAAGAAAGCATTTAAGAAAAATGAGTAGGAAAATGTCTAAGATGACTAGATCCATCAACTAAGGCAGAAAAACTCAGAGACTCTAAGAATTTGAGTTTATAGGAAATTTCTAGTACGTGATGAAATAGAGTACTTACATTAATTGCCATGTTAATATCGTATTTGAGGTTTAGAAAATGATTGAATTTGGAATGATGACTACCATGGATAATTCTTCTTTATTCATTCATTCATAAGTCCCCTAATTCTAACACATTTTCAGAGGCTTCAGTAATTAATGTATTTCTTAATTTTGCTACTGCACTGACTTCAATACAGAAAATAATTATAACCATATGTTAGAAAAATAGTTCAAATAGTTCATAAACAACACATATATCTAGATCAAAGAGAAGTGAGATGAAGAGTAATTACAGCATTATGTAGTCAACAGCAGAATAAGATTGTTCTATGACTAAACCAGGTACAAAATTGTGGTCTAAATTAGTGTCTTTAGTGAGTTAAAATGCAAATGTATCTTTTCTAGTGTATTTTCTTATTTTGTCTTCTTAACATGGAGTATGCATAAATAAAGCTCTGGGAAAATATGTAAACTAAAGTCTTCTATTGTACTTTCAATTAAGTATTTTCAGAAGTCATACATTTTTTCTGCCTGTAAATGAGTCCAGTTCACCTGGCACAGAGAAAAAAAAATTCATGGCTGATAAGAGAAAGGTTTCTTTTGCTAAATGGTGACTAAACAATATCTACTTGCTTATTCAGTAAGACTTCTCCAGGGTGGCAACAGTTGTTCCAGAACTGCTTATACTCTGATTTCCATATAAGAAGTTTTAGAGTCAGAAATTAAAAATAAAGTTATTGTAGCAAAGATAATCCTTCTTATCCAGTCTGTGACAAAGAAGTTGTAAATTCTTTGCTACACAAGTTTCTCCTGATTCCCGAAGACTTAGCCCTTTCCTTAATGTTCATCTGTGTAATTTAATAAAGCACTGAAGTCTTAGAATCTCAATATTTTTTATTATTAGTCATTCAGACTCAAAACCACTCCTTTTTACTCTGTCTCCTCAACATCCCCAGCCCCTTTTACATTGCACAGTTTTGCTTCAGTTGCTGTTTTCTTTCTGGATTCCTTCATGTTTCTGATTATCTACTGTTACCTTTGATCCAGCTCTAGCCACCTGCTGGATCACATTGATGGGTTGGAATGAGCACAGGCCATCAACTTGAAACCTCTCCTCCTCTGAGCTCATTTCAAGCAGATTTCTTCCACATGGCCTGTAGTCTAATGTCTTTTCAAGTCTAATTTCAGCTGTTATAGTGTTGCTCAGCAAAAAAACCAACCAACCAAACAAACAAAAAAACCCCCAAAAAACAACAACAAAAAAACAAAAACAAAAACAACAACAAAAACAAAAACAAAAACAAAACAAAAAAAAAACAAAAAAAAAAACCAAAAAAAACCACTCAAAGCATTCCTGAAAAGGAATAAGAAACATATCTGTAGAAATTGTGAAAGGTAGAACAATAGTTCTGGAGCTCAGGATTGATTCATCTTTGGTGTGTAATATGTCTCTGCAGGAAATGGGAGAAAATAACCTAGCTTAGCCTGAGTTAATAACTTCTTTTGTTCTGGGTTGGTTAGGGGTTTTGTTTAGTATTTCTGTTTGGTATTTTTTTGTTTGTTTGTTTTTGTTTGTTTTATTTGTTTGTTTGTTTTTTCCAGAGAAGTTTTGATTTTCCTATCCTACCTGAAAAAAAATGAGAGAGGATAGCTGGAGGATATAAGTAAATATAGTGTTCAAGACAGGAAAAAATACAATGTAGTACTGTTCTGTCAAAAGAACTGTTGTTTTGTTGACAGCGAGTATTACCATCTTTGAAAACACTGACTTGCAAGATAACAAAAAATAAAATTCTTTGGGCTACTTCCTACTTAGATGCTGTGTCCCATTTCTTTCTAGCTTCTTCACAGGAAACCTCAGACTTTCCTGCACGGGAAGGAATGTCTGTCTCCTTTCACCTATACTTGGTTTCCTGAGCTTTTGACCCTGCAGTTCACCACTGTATCCTGCAGCACATGTTCTGCACATTCAGGCATCAAACTGCCGCCGTGGTTTTTAGGATTGTTTCTGCACTGGCTGGAAAAAGTAAGGTGTAAGAGTAAATAAGTAATTATGAAAAAAAAAAAAAAAAAGATTACATGTAAATTGAAGCCTTGTGGAATTAGCACATGGACATGTGCTTTTTAACAGGTTGCAGAAAAAAAACCGAAAATGCTGAGTGTTTGGGTGGAGACCGAACTATTCACAAAGCAGGGAGGAAAAATCTGGTGCCCTGAAGGGACTGAGGAAAACTTCAGCAAAGGAGATGGATGTGGAAGGCTGCAAGAATTCCCTGAAAAAAGTGGGGATGGATAGATTGTATGCAAAGTATTAAAAGAGGGAGAAGTGCAGAGGGAGTGACCATTGGTATGTGCAGACAACATGGCAAAAGGAAATGAAAAGCCTGTACCTTTCAGTAGGTCAGTTATGTTTATCAAAGGGCTGTGACCCTCAAACACTTTCTATGTGAATATGCCAGTGACATAATTAATTTTTTTCAAAATGGATGTGTAATTATGTATGGAATTTAGGGGTCTATATTCTGAAGAAGTGAGATTTTTTTTTTTTTTTTGTTCTAAAGTGTAATTAGATCCATTCAATACTCAGGTATAAATCAATGTTCCCCTTTTAATATTTGTACATTCATTTGTGGAATCAGTGGATGCAGCAGGATTTTATCCAAAGGCGAAGTAACATTATTAAAGAGACTAATCTTCCATAGGCTGGAAGGACTTTTTGAAACCACAGAAAACTAAATAAGCTTCACTGTTTATTCATTGGGTCAGACCTGCAGGCCTGAAAACTGTATTAAATTGCATCCTTAATTTTTAATTTTTTTACTATCTTTCAGTATGTTAAAAATTACGCTATCTTTTTTTCTGGAACAACTGTCATGTACATACATAGTAAAAGAGTATACTTGCATGTAAGAATATTTAAAACTTTAAAAATATTAGCCAAGAAAGCAATTTTGCAAAAACAAACAATCAATCAAACAAACATACAAGGCTTCTGTGACAAAATAGAATTTGTGTGAGGCAGCTTTGGTTTACATCTCAAGAAGAGATTTATATGCCTTAAAGTGCAAAAATATGAACAGAGCAATAAAGTGTAGTTCTGAAAATGTCAATTCTTTTGTGACTTGTTCCAACACTGAAAGAAGGTTAAAATTTCTTTTTACCTTTTAGACTATCCCTTGTCACCTGCACTCCATCTTGCATCAAGAAAAGAAAATGACTGGAATGCAGCAGGCAGAAAAGTAACTGCTTTTGTGTTTTCACTGCAGTGTACTGTACAAAATTTCTGGGGGTTTCTTTCATTGCTAAAGGAATTGACTTAGAGGTTGTGACAACACTGCAGCCTTTTTTCTCCCACCAAGATAACTCCACATCGGAGTTATCAAACAAAAGATTTGAGATTATAGCTTTCTGAAGAAGAAAATTAAACCCTTACGGAGAAGCAGATGCTACAGCATTATATATTCCAAGTGTACACTGTGCTGTGCATGGCCAGCTGTAACAGGAAAACTGCTTATTTTAACATTACACGCTGGTCTTTGGTGCAGTGTCATTGCATAACAACATCTGCCTTTCCTCTTGTCTCTGCACTATTGCTACAGCCACCTCATATACCTACTTGCTGACATCCTCTGCCCTCCCTAAGCAGCTTTTGCTGAGGGAATATACAGAGTTTTCTGTTTGTTTACATGCACTAAACACTTCATAAGCGCAGTTGCCCCTGAGCACAATTCAATTTTCTCAAACAACCTTGGTACTTGAGCTCCTAGTTACTATAGAGATCATTTTCACTGCTTATTGACCAAAAAAAAACCCAAAACAAACTAAAAAATTATATTAAACTGTAATATTTTGAGCAAGTGTTACAATGGGGAAAACTATGTATGAAAGCATGTGGGAGAGAGAGAGTTTACCCATTGTTTTCAACAGCAGTAAGGAAATTCTGCTTTTTCTGTTGTAGTGACATACAGCAAAGAACATTATTCATAACCCAGCACAGCCCTGAAACAACTGATACTTACAAATTCTAATTTCATCCATGCCTGCATAAGTGCAACAGAAATTTTCTAACATATTATCTTAAACAGAAGTTTGAGTCAATCTTTATTTAAATAAGATGAAGAATACCGTATATTCATTTTGTCCCAAATTTTCACATCATCTTATTCATGATCATACTTTTAAAAACATATTATCATGTGTAGAGATTGTAACCTAGGAAATAAATATTGCAAAAAGCTTCACTATTAAAAAATGGGATTATTAACCCTGCACTCTTAAAAAAAAGAGACCCTTTTCCTTATATTTACACCAAGCATCCGGCTGGATTATGATGATAATGTTTGAAAATTATATGCTGCCCAATTTAATCTTTGTAATTAATTCTTTTTTCCTTATTGTCTCATTTGGCAAAGTCCTCAATAAGATAATCTCACTGCAATAAACGCTTCCACATAGCACACCTAGCAAAGGATCAAAAGGTGTGGCACGTGCTGGTGCTGACGCTGTCTGCTGGCATCCGAACATACAATGGAACATGTCGTTCACTTCAGCTGGAAAGAATCAAAAATTTGATCCTGGAAAGGCACACGGAGATAAATGGTATGTATGTGAAGAGATCCTATGAAAGAGAAAGGAAAGGAGCAGGGAACTGATGGGCGAGATTTGAAGTAGGCTGCAGGGGAAGAAAGCTGACATTCAGACTAAGGAGAAGCAGGGGAAATGATGGTGTCAGTATGAAATAAGTTGTAACCTTCTCATTACAGTGAGAATCCCTCCAGATTCCAAAGTGAAACCTGTTACTCCAATGTCCTCCATCAGCAGGGAAGATATGTGAATTCATCCAGAATCTACAGTTTATGGCTGCCAGTGTCGATAAACTCAGAGGATGAAGCCGTCAGCTCAACATCTGCTCTGATAGTTCAAACATCAGAGGCCTGGTTTATAGATTTAAAGACTCCAGTAATGTTGATGTGATGGTTATGAGATATGAGGGAATACTTTTATGTTCCCTGTTTGAATATATGTCCAAAATGTATATATTACACCGTTATTTGATATTAATATAGCTAATAAACATAAATATAAAAAAGTTTTCTTTTCCAATGAAGCTTACTCAAAGATCTCCACAAAATTAATTTTTAAGTGACAGTAAAACTGAGATAATGCCCCCAACTAAAATTTAATTTCATCGCCTATATCTGTTTTTAAACTCTTTGCTGCTGTCAACTGATATCCCATTCTTCACTTCAGATAATCCATCTTATTCCCACTATCTTATTCCACTCTGAATATTCAATATATCTTTATACTTTTTATTTACTTTTTGTTTAATATGTTGGAAAGGGAAGAAGGAGCTTCAGAAGTAAAAAAAAAAGGCAGCTCTGTCTGCACAGCAGATTTGCGTTAGATGTTATTCTTTTCCATAGCAGCCCTGAGAAAAAGTTTTATTACAAAATTTGTAATAAAAAAGTCATTGACTTTTTAAAGGCTAGTTTTTAATATTTGTCTTGCAGGTTTTTCCACTGCAGATCACAAGTCAGATTCATAATTATTTAGAAGAAATAGAGAGTTCAGCAGGGTCTGTATCCTGAGTTTGTTTTGAGTTACACTGTGCCAAGCACATTGAAGAATTAGAGGTTACACACACCCCAAACTGGACACCCAAACTTAAGCTTAATTTCTCTGGATGGCCATTACCCATCTGTAGAATGAAGATACTAAAATCCCTTAACCTTATGAGGATTTTGAGAATATAAATTAATGTCTGGCATTGAATTAATGAGTTCCATTTAGAAAATAGCACAGAAAAATCAATAATTTCTGCTTAAAGAGTGTGGTCTGAATAGTTTGAAGCCAATAAGGCGTGTCCACACACTGAACAAGGACAAGAGAACAAAACACTGAATACTTCTGATTAAGGAAGTGCCATTTCTGACTGATGGAGCCAGGGATCCCATATAAAAAAACATATTCTGTATGATGTAATTAAAGACCATTATAATGCAGATGTCCAATAAAGCCATATTATGGCTGCATGGGGAATTTTAATTTTAATGTTTTCTAATTTGAATGCTTGACTTTGTGACTTTAATTTTTTAAATATAATTTTCTGGATATAATAATAATAATTAATTGAGTAGGAAGAGAGATATTAAAGAGTTATGCAAGATTTTCATTTGTGACCTGAAAGGCAAAGGGCCCTAGACAAGAAAAGAGAGAGTCTTGAAGCTGGCTGACATTTCAGAGGCTCTGAGGAAGCAGTACTACTTCTGTGAGAAGACCTGTAAAGGGACCAGTGTAACACAAAGAGATTTTCAGTCTTGCATACGACAATGACATATGAAATACATACTATTTTTTTACTAATGTAGTTTTTCTTCCCAGCTACATCACATTTAGTCAGACTCCTGATGCTCCATTTCAAAGTAAACAAAGTTTATTCACACCCCACAGACTCCCATGAACAATGTGTTTTTAAACAAGGATTTTCCTGAGCAGGAATAATTGTAGTTCATCACCAGTTTTTGTTATGTTTTTTAGTAATGGGACAAAGCTTATGCTTGTGTCTTAGACTGTTCCTCAAGAGTTGATAATTGGATCTTACAGAGGAGCTTTCAAGAATTCATGACTGGTATCCGAACTTATATTATACTGTAGATTTTATTTGTATCACCACAAAAATGTGATCGCATTGCAAAAAGAAAAGAAGAGAAAAAAAAAAAAAAAGAAAAAAAAGAGAGAGGTGAAAAGGGGATCAGCTCACTTTTTAATGGTTGTTGTACTTCCAGTGATATAGAAAGTGAAAACATATTTGTTTTAAAATTTCTTATATATTTCAAGATAAAAAATATTATTTTGTGGGACAAAAAAAAAATGAAAGCCACAGTTACTCTACTGTGTGGTGCTTAAAATTCAGATGGAGCTTTAAAGAGAAGCAGATATTTAACAAAGGAGTCTCAAAGCTATTTCTCAAATGTGCCTGGTATTTACAATACTATCTATATTTCTAGCTCCTTCAAATGCCAATAACATATTGTTTTTTCCCCTTGTTTCGGAACAGTACTTCGTATATTAAGTAAGGATCAAGCCTAATGCTGGCTCCTGGCACACCACTGCTATCTCCAGACAAACTGGGTTGGTCACATAGCTTAGAGAACAAAAGGCTGCAGCACATCAGTTCTCCAAGTACAGTCAGCACATGACTGACTGCATGAAGAGTTGTGTCCAGACTAACGCAGTGGTGCTGCACATTATGTGGAAAGAAGCTTGTAGTGCTTTTTGAGGTACAAAATACACTCAAAATCTCTTTATTCCCTGCCCTTCGTTGCCTGCTGTTCCAATAAGCAGCATGGCTCATGCTTTACGAATCCTCCACACTAAAATACAGAGAGATTCTTGCACAGTGAATCTAGCCTCAGCAGCAAAACAGAAGGACTGGGGCAAACATTACAGAATGAAAGTTACCTACCTGTTTGATCTGGCAGAAGAAGAAACCAGATTTGGATTGGGTAGAACTCAGAATAGCCAGGAACAAATCCACCTCCAAGAAGCACCTCAAACATAATGTCCACACCTGAATTGATTTCACAACATGTATTCCCTAACAGATCTGTGCCCCAAGATTAGTACTTACATTAACAGACACTGCCGAGATAGGAGAATTCCCTAAAGGATCTGACAGCATATGCTGAAGAGAATATTATATTTGAACATCCACATCTCTGCTGGTTCTAGAAGCTGGAAAAGAGGACTTGGGAAATATCCTAAATATTACAGAAATTATACAGTGGACATATAAAGACCCCTATGCAACTATAAACCTACCTATGTCAATGTAGACATGAATTAGGTCTTGCGGCTTTGGACAAAATTAAAACCCAAAAGATATCTTGAATCCCCTCTAAGCAGTTAAACATTGCTAAGATGCTTAATGTTTCTCTTCCAGGAAAAGAACAGATGCAGCTTTCAAACTTCAACAGCCATGAGTAGTTTAGAAAGTTCCTGTAAAATATAACAAAGTATAACAATTATCACAGTGAAATCCTTAACAGTCAAGTAAGACCGCCATATCCTAAAAAAACCCCCACTCTTTTTATTTTGACTCCTGCTAAACAAATTCCATGATGATCCACGTGAAATACATAGAGAAGAAGTTAATGTAGGAATTGCTAAGGATATCTGAACTGGAATTTGATTCAGTATTTTTCATATGGAGTGATTTTTGACTTTTCACTGCATGGAAGAAATTAACAAAAGACTTAAAATGCTGTTAATTAATCTCTTAACATAATCTGATTCTGTTCATGAGTAGTGTGAACAAGGCTGGACTAAAATCCAGAGAGTTTAGAGAGATAATCCTGGTCTTGTTAGTAATTCCTGAATAGCCTTAAGCCCTTCTCTTAATCTTTTTACAGCTCAGCCTCCCCATCACTTAAAAGATATCAGAATACTTATTCACCTGCTTTTTACACCTGCAATATGTCTCTGAAAACACAATATTACAACATAAGTACTACCTTAATTACTTTCAAATTTCTATACTCTTTCCCGTTCAGGAATAACTTGAGATTTTTTCCCATAATGATAAAAATTATGTGACAACAGAAGCTGTACTCTATGACTAACTGAAGACTCCAGAACACCTGGCTTTATTTAAGTGAAATTGAGAAGCAGGTCATGTCAAAGTCATTTAATACAGTTTGTAAGTTAAATATTAATGTAATTAAAACTATCAAGAAAGTGAGTGGAATACAGTTTTCAGAGGTTTTTAAAGCCAAAATCACACAGTATACTGCTGGCAGTTTTAAATCTTGGGTGACTTGGTAATGTGAAATGCTACCCAGTCTTCAAACATGAACTTTGCATCTGCACATTTATTTCTTGCCTTCTCTATAAGAGGAAGGTTTCTTTATAATTATATGATGAAGAAATTTTGCAGTGACTGATGATTAATTCAAATGCTATTAATTAGGAACACAATCATGTAGTCTGAAAAACAGCTAAAAGGATGTAGAGCTAAAACCTGAAAAAAAGGAGAAAGGTCTTGCCATTTATGTGAGGATTTCAAAATTTGTTTTAATATTTAAATTCCTGTAATAAGAAATTAATAGCATATTTGTGGTATTTATAATTGATACCAGGCTTCAAAGCTCTATAATCAGTACTGAAGATGAAAAAAACTGTGCAAAAGAGTTCTAGTCACATTGGAAACCTGGGCAGATAGAGAAATGAGAATTTCTTGTGAGATGGTGCACCGGCAGAATATACCCCAATTGCAGGAAAAGATGTTTTAGAAATATTTTTTATCAAATATCAGGTGTGATTTCAGTAAGATTGGCTCCAAATACCACTAGTTGCTTCAATTTGCTTTTCCTCCCATTTATTACTCTGACTCATTCACAGAGGTTTATTTGAGTGGAAACCAACAGATAAAGCTATCCTTAAAAAAACCCCAAAAAAACCAGCCAATCAACAACACAAAATATAAAACAAGCCAAACCAATAATCTCCACAAAATGTCTTTCATTATGGTTCCAGCACTCAGACTTGGTTATGGAAGATGACTAGATCAGGGTAGCAAAATCACCTTCATTGTCCCTTTCATACCTATTACCATCATCCTCTCCAGGAGTGACAAATATCTAACTCTTACTGCTTACACAATCCACTCAATTATACTTATGTCAAAATTCATCAACAAACATGATGAAATGCTACAGTATTAGCATTTAATTTTGCGCTTATTGGCCACAATTAATTATAGCAACACAAATACATACTACCTTATCAAAAGTATAATTCCTCATTTTCCCTCTTCTAATAAATAAATGTACTATATGTTTTTAAAACTGTGCATATTATTCGATTAATTTATTTGGAGCCAGCTATTTGGATATCTATTTCTCCTACTAAAAAAAAATAAATAAAATAAAATTACAGGGTCACTAAGTAAATTAACATTCATCTCTGCAAATAAGAAGATCCAAATTAGAAATGCAAATGATCAAAACTGACTAGATGAAGCCTGTCTATTTTCTATATATTCCTAAGATCTTACGTGCACAATAAAATCAGATTGTGTATATTGTGCTGACAAGCCTAAATGGAGTTGTTCAGAGTCTTGCTCTAAATGTGTCTTTTCAATCCTGTGTGAATCTACAGCTTAAATAATAGTACATAACACTGCTAACAGCATAATACAGTGTGTTGTGTTGGTCTTTCCACTCAATTTTATGCTTTAATTCTGGTTCCCGTTTTGAAGACCTTTTAAAGATCATTTCATTTTCAAAAGACTAGCTGTGCAGCAAACAATTGCATATTTTGACCAGAGTTTTGGACTTTATTGACAGAATTTTGTTTTCTCTTTAGCAAAGCAGGTAATCAATTAAAGCATTTGTTGCTTAACAGCAACAAAAATCCAATTCTTTTCCAGCATAATTTTTAAAATGTCAGAGAAACATTTGAAAGACATTATCTGAATTACTATTTTATACAGGGTGCTGGGAAATTAATGCAATGTCAAGACAAGGCAATAAGCTACATGCAGCTGATTGGTTTTCCCGGTACCTTAGGAGAATTTGGACTTTTCTAAGCCTAACAATTCTAAGCCTAAAACAATTACATTGTTTTTATCAATTTATTAAATCAAAAAGAAACCCTTTTCTATTAGGTATACTTAGCTTTGATACAGTAAACATCAAGAAGGAAGGAACAATGGACTTCATTTTTGTGAAGCATATTTCAAAATCTGCACCATATTTCTTTAAGATCCTTTCACATTATATACCCAAAAGATGGTTGGTTTGTATCAAAGGAACTTTTTCTTCCATATATTTTTGGTTTTTAGCAGAAAGACTTTTCCTTATTTATCCTTTTTCCAGTGATATAAATATATCCTCAAATTACTGTTTCATTCACTGCCATGAGATTATCTCTTCACCTACTGTTTCATCAGATGTTACTTATTTCAAGATAGATAATTTGTTAGGAAAGAATAATCAGGAACAGAATACTGCTATCACAGCACTGTTATACATCCCCACCTGAAGAGCTGTGAAATTTATTATAAAAGCAGGTAGCCTACAAAAAGCCATCTTCATTTTTTTCCCTAACATCTTTAATTTATATGCAAAATATTTGCAATTTTTTTATAGTTATAATGGTATCTTATGGTAACCACCAGAAATATCAGCATTTGGATACATAAGGGATTGCACCTGATTGGACATACTGAACTCATCCGAAATGGCTTTCAGAAATTAAAGTTTTCAATTAATTTATATATATACTATATCTGATACCACTGATGCCCACAACTGTCAAATCATTCACTGGCAAGAAGTCTGCTGTATTTATGCTGCACTTCAGACTTGATTTTTTTTCCTATAAAATCAAATGTAAATTGCTGAATACATTGATTCAGTAGTGAAATAATATTATTTAATTAGTTTGTAAAATACAAATTTAATGTCTGGGTTGTACTGCATTTAATGACGTTGTATGAATTTTTTTCCATCTGAATGGACATAACTACAATCAAAATGTCACTTACAGGAATATTTCCTAAAATAATTATAAAATATTTCTTAGAAATTTATTTTCCGCATTATCATTTTGCATACGTTTAAATCAAAATATATATGGAAGCATCAAAGAGATATTTTAAAGAAATAAGGCTTGTTTATTAATTTTCACTAGATTAGGAAGAAGACATTGAATAAAAGCTAAGTCCCCATCATTTGAAGTATTTCAGTGGCTGTTTAAAAAAATTTTTTTGACTGATCTATCGAGGATAACTTTCATTACAGAAAGCAAGCCTAGTAATTCTGTTTGAGCTCTTCCCAACAACATTTCTGCCTTTTTTCAGACCCAGTAATCCAAAACTGGATAAATCTCGGTATCACTAACAGGATTTGAGTGCAAACCTGACTTGATGACTGTAACAAAAACTCTCACTTCATAAGGGAACCATTTTATCTCATTAATAAGATGTCTGCTACCTAGACCATCAGCATTTAAAAGGGTTTAGAGGTTCTGTATCCAAGGTGGCTGACTAACAACAGTCCCTACAGATTACATTAACTAAAAAATACAGCAATTTAGTCTTCTGTTAGTCTAGGAAGAAAAGAAGGCACTGTGATATATAGGATTAAGGAATGAACACAGGTTAATTCAAAATCTTTGTTCTGAGGCATTTAGAAGAAATTTTATCATATCCTTTCAATTTTTTTCCATGTGATTACAATTTTACCAAGAGGACACTAGCCCTATGCTGCCCCTTTTAGCTCTGGCTTCCTGAAAAAATTGGCATGAACTTCTGGAAAAAAAATCAAGTAGATACCACGTAATGATACCTTTACAACATCATTCCTTTACATTTACAACAGTACTTCCTCCTCAGTAATTTAGCCTGGTGACTGAAACCTTGATGTTCATCAAATTCGGTGGCAAAGACCTTCATGTTAGTTCAACTACATCAAAACTCACATGTCATTAAGGAACTAGACAAACTATTGAAAACGCTTTAATCAAGAGCAACGAGGGGCTTTTTCTGAAGCCTGGGCTGTTAGAATAAAGATGTCTGTCTTAAAAAAGCTTTCAGTATTCACAGTTTCACAGAAATACCTAAAATTTTTGGACAAATGAATCTCATGTATTTCCTACATACCGTTATAAAGCAAGTTAATAAGCTTGGATGCCCAAAATTGTGATTAATCTTTAGTATCTAATTGCAACAATACTCTGTACTGATCATCTATTATTACCAATGACACAACCAAATAACCCCCACAAAAATGAAAGGATTTTTTTATCGAAGGAAGTAGAGTGGGACTGTTTCAAACAGGGATTATACAGGTTCATTTCAATGCTTTGTCTAGAAATTGATGGCATGTCATTTCTTGAACAGCCAACAAGACATAGCTAAAAAAAAAAATAATTTATAAAGCATCTACTTCTCTCATCTTACAATATAACATGGGAAGTTACCTTTGTTTATATTACAGTAAGTTTAACTTGATTTCCTCTAGATATTCCTTGTTAGCTCTTACTCATAACAGTGTTTTTCATCTTCGGTGCAGATAAGAAGTTAATTATTCTCATAAATTATATTATCTTGACAGCACTATCATTTCCTTGTGGTTCCTTTAAGCAAAAAGAGTTTTATTCCATTTTTTCTGGAACCTTCCCTGTTATTTTTTTAGAGATAATCAGTCAGCCTCTGACATTGTTTCAACCACATTTTGGAAACCTTTGAATCAATTTTATCTCATTTAGCCCATTCAAACCACGATTTGTTCAAGTATCCAAATCCATCTTTCTGTATTCTGATAGAAAATATTTGTGGTTAATAATAACTGTGTTACTTATATTGACAATGTCCAACGGCATACACTGGGCAAGACTTGAATGAAAACATTTATTAGTTTTGTTGTCATTATTTTTTTAGAGAGCCTTTCTAGACCACTTAGCAGCAGACAGCACTATCCTGAGTCATCCTTTCACTGCTAATGCACTCATAGCATTATTTATTATCTTTTGTGTGCCCTGGTAGTTTATTTAATTTTGTGTTTTGACGTTTCTCTGATTTACCCTGCACATGCTCTTAAAGGGAATTCTACTGTCAAGAAAAGTTTCATTATTTATATAGATTCTCCTTGATTTTCTCACATTGAATAGGTGGTAGCAGAGGGAATAGCTGTAGACAAGGTGGGACAGGAAAGTTGACATCATGGGAAAAGCAGAAATTTTCTCAAATCCTTTGTGTTTTATTAGTCTGTCAGCGCCCCAGGAAAGCCAAAACCCTTGTGCCAAACCAGTCTGCCAGCATCCCACTGTGGGGACCCTTCACTGAGTATTCCAGTGGGTTAAAGGGCATCTGGACTGCCTGGTTGAGGAACACATGCCAACAGCATAAGGGAGAAGCTCTCCCAGGTCTCCACAGCCGAGTATGTTCCTGCTGATGGCCAGTGCCAGCACCCTCAAAGGACTCAAATAATTTACTTTTATGCTAAACTTTATGTTTAGGTGCAGCTTGAGTGATTCCAGTCATCCACCATGTTCAGTGGGGGCACCTCAGAGGTGGGTCATGTCAGTATTACACCTGGATAATGTCAGTATTACACCTGAGGCTTCCTTTGGGATGGAGGTGGCCACACTGTTACATCTGTGATCTCTCCATGGTTGCTGGTTCAACAAGACATCTTTTTCCCCCCCTTGGTTGGCAGCTGCTGTGAGGTTTATCAGCTGCAGGGTACCAATGAGTTTCCCTTCTTGCAAGAATTTCAACAGAGCATGGCTGTGGTGTCTCAATTCTGCTCCATTCTCCTTTTAGTTCCCCTTAACATGTGTTGTGTGTGGGAAATGGGACATGCTGTCCAAGTCCCTTCCAGGGAGCAGCAATTGCATTTCATGCAGGAAGTTTCACCCTATAGCTTCCTTGCTGTTAGTGTGAGCATAACTTCCTGATTAATGTGAACATAATTTCCTGGCTTTCTCCAATTTTACCCCTAATCATTTTCCCACACTATGTTTGCACTATACATCAATAAAAAATTCTCTCACCTTCTGAAACAAGGTAGTTATGTTCGGGCTACTTACTACAAATGGTCCTTGGCCCATCCAAGCACTAACTTTTGCATGACCACTGTGCCATTGGCACAGGTTGTAACTATGGCAGGAGCAGCAATTTAGCTGATCTGGGTTTGCTCAGATCACCCTACAAAAGTGTTCAGGACTGTTTATTAGTGTAGAAATAGGAACACTTATTAATCCAGTATTTAATGTGAAGAAAATCAGAATTGAGATCCCAAAAGACTTTCTTATTTTTAACTTATCAGGCATTACATCTTGCAGAAAGCCAAAGGACCACTCTGAAGGTCTCTTCATATTAACAAATCTGCACTATAGAATTGTGGAATTTCTGAGGCTTTTTCTTTAAAACCAAGGCTGAATGGCCAATCTATTATTTCCAGATTCAATTTACAAAATAATTTATATTATAAATTGAGAACAGGGAAATTATTTACCTTTGGTAACTCCACATCCTAAAGAAGCTTTCAAGGTAAAGAAAAAAAAAAATACACATCTAACTTCAAACAACTGCTTAATACTGAGAAATGTAGCAGCATTCTTGTCTGCTTTCTTTTGCTTTTCTATATCCATAGTACAGCAAACTCATAATAATCATTAGACTGGCAGCAGAATGGTATAAGCAGAATGAGTTCTATATACACCATGTATATATATGATGTATATATACCATAATGCAGATCATAAAAGTTAGACTTTCATCATTATTTAACTCACAGACAAGTAGAAACCAGCTCTGGACTTCAGCTTAAATGGAGGAAAAGCATACAAAGAAAAACCAGGAGAAAAAAAAAATTCAACTCCCAAAAGCTAATTTTAAAGTTACATTGAAGGAAGTGGGTAGACATAGCTCAAACTTCATGGTGCCCATTCCGTGGTGCCCATTCCATGGGCTCCACTGTCACTGAATGGATCATTGTAGCCCTACTTTGACTTTAGAATGGACTGCTGCAGCTGGGAGGGACCTACAGCAATCATCTAGTCCAGCTACCAGCAACTGAGACACTCATGTTTCTTTAGGTGCTTTAAAAATTCACCAGTTGGCAAAGCTTTCTCCAGGCAAACCTACATGATTCACATTTTTGCCACTGTTTATAAGGATAATGTGGCTTTATCCTACTGATATTGCTGATCAGCCTGATATCCACATCATGGCTAAGGCTCAAGAAAGCTTCAAAACCAAGTTACCTTTAACTACAGTTTGAGCCATTTGACATGAAATGAGCATATTTAATATTTTTCATCACCGTCTCATTCTCCATTCCCTCTTCTTCTCTAACAGTTGGATTTTAAATGTCTGCTCAAAATCAACCTCCAAAGAGTACTCAAACCTAGTAACAGGAAGGTTTTTATTTGTTTTGTTATTTCCAAGTTGAAAAAAAACCCTTGCATTAAACAAAATATTTTTTCTGGGGTGCTTGTTAAAGTGGGAAAAGCAACTTTTGTATGCTCAAGAATGAACTTTGTCTTTGGAGAGTGTCTCCTCCTTACAGCTATCTTCAAAGGCTCTCCAATGAGCTGCTTGACTTGAATTCTACTTGAATTTCCTGTGTAGTGGAGTAGGAGAGTATGGGCTCCAAATATGCATTTTAGGAAATAGTTGGGCACCTAAAATGGAATTTTGTCATGCAGTGTTTGATTGTCATTGTCTTTTGTATGGAACTAGTCCACAGCACCTAAATACTTGATTTACACAGATACAGGTTTATAAATGGAAAAAAGTGCACTCCATATCTTTATCTGTGAAATTGCTCTGCATCAATGGAAGTAGGATTCAGATAAAGAAAGTCACTTTAGGGAAAGAAAAGGGAATGTGCTCCAAGTGCATTAAGAAAGGCAGACATAAAGTTGCTAAAAGAAAAGGACTTAGATTAAAAAAAACAAAACAAAACAAAACAAAAACAAAAGAACAAAACACCTCACAACTGAGGGAAGGAAAAAAGGACACAAATTAGATTTAAAATAGTGTTAATTATGCCTAGCATCATAAATGACAATTTAAAAAAGCAGAAACACTGGCTGCAATATTGTTGGTTTAAGTTGCTAGTGTAGCAGAAACTGCAGCACATGCCATCATCCAGGAACAATTACCAGCTGCTGCCATCAGGGAAATCATCCTTTCTTCACTATGCTATGTACAAAATCCATGTCCAAAACAACCAGCTGCGATTCTGAGGGTGACTGGAGCTCAGAATACATAAGCTCAATATTATTGTTCTTTCTCAGTGTTCCACAGTCAAAATCCTCTCTTCTCCTTCCCCTGATATCATTCCCACACAACTCATGGTTCATCCTTTCTGACTTACTGTTAGCATTATATTTTATTCTGTGTGCAATGTTTTGAACTGATTTCTAAGAATTATGCAGAGGGGAAATCAAACAAAACATATATGTTTTGGAAATTATTCTGGGTTTGATTTGTTGCAGGGATTTTTGTGGGTTGTGTGGTTTTTTTGTTGTTGTTTAGTTGTTTGTTTTTTTGGGCTTTTTTGTTGTTTGTTTTGGTTTTTTGAAGTTTTTTGGTGGATTCTTTTTTTGTTGTTGTTATTTTGGATTTTTTGTTTTTTTGGCTTTTGTTTTTTGTCAGGAAGAATATATATCAAGTGACTGGAAAGATGGGAAATGGAGAAGACAGACGGAGGAAGAGGATAATCCACTTCCTGGAGCTGACATGGACTTTGACAAGAATAAAAACTGCATTTTCACTTAGTTTCAATGAGCAAAAATCCTTTTCAGGACTATAACCTATGATGATATTTTAACCATTACTCAGCAAGATGTAGTAGATTGTAACAACATAGGACAGGATACCACTGATATAATCAGTAACATTAATACCATATTGATTTGACACTAAATACAATTAGGAGAGGAGATTTTCATGAGACTGCTTTTTCCTTTGTTATTTTTCACTTAATAATCTCATCTTTGATAGGAATGTTTTTTCCCACAGATTTTGTTCCTCTCTGCTGTTGAATGGGAATCTGACTTCCAGACACAAGTCCAGCTGATTCCATTTTGATTTAATGCAGACAGAACTAATACAGTTAAAGAGTAGGCTGCCAGCAGTGCTTTCAGATCAATTTATGATCTCATATGACTTTATCTGGAAGAAGATAAATTTGTATTCTTTCATCACATCTACTTTTTAAGACCAGCAGTTTATTTATTTATGTATTTATTTATTTATTTATTTATATATCTCTCTATAAAAACATATACATAGAAGGCTAGCAGGGTATGGTAGCCAAAGATTTTTATATTCGGGGGATTACATTTCAAGATTCATTCAAAATGTGAGATACTGCATCAGGAAGTCATAAATGCAAAGGAAAATATCAATAAAGAAATTCCCCTAAAAAAGTCACTCAAAAGAATAAGCTTGAGAAGAACACTGTTTAACACAGACATGCATATTTTTCAAATTAATATAATTAAACTTCCATCAGGAATTATACCTGCTGCTTGTTTACATTTCAATAGTTATAAAGGTTAAGGATGCTTACGTGTAATAATGCACAAGTAACAGCCACAACACACAGATGAAAATACAAGAAAAAAAATTATAAATAAATGTAAAGAGTCAAGAAAAGTGAAGCACATAGGAAATTATGCAAAGTTCTTAGAAATAAAGAAATTTGTGAGAAATCATTAGGTTGACTATCCAGGGACCTTTAAGTACAATGAAACTCACCAAGATATTAAACTCTGAATCTCAGACTAGTGAGAGAGTCTGCTCCTACAAATCAATTTAGAGTATTCTGATTGCTCTGAAATGATTTAGTCAGACAGCATGGGATTTTCAGAGCGTAGCTATGGCTTAAGCAGTGATGTAAAGATGGCTGTATGGTGTCTGCAGACCCTTCACCGTCCCTTCTGCCAAAGAATTTCTCAACCAGCTACAAACTACTCACCTGAAAAACCTACAGCCCATTTCCATTTCTAGCACAGATTTCCTCTATGACTATGGAATGCCTGGTGTACAGGGTGAGAGCTAATGGCAGAAAATGGGAGCATGTCACAGCTGCCAGGTTCAGGAGCATCCTGGGAGGGAGGTGGGACACGACTGACTTGTTGAACCCTTTGTCCTTGTCATTCTGCCTGACTCTCAGAAAGAAACCAAGCTTGGAGGCCATGGGTCACTATGAGGTGAGGAGGTGAGGAAACCTGAATGTGCTGGCTCTGCAGCCTTTCCTCACAACCTCAGGCCATATTTCAATGCATACTTTATGGAGCAGTTATCTATTTGTTGGCCTAAGCTACTTCTTTTTCACAGTGCATCATATCTTCATTAAACTGACAGAGGGGCAACATAAACGGGATACGTTGACTGAAAAAGAAAAACAAAGTCAGTTTGTTGGAAAAAAAACCCCAAAAATATGTTTTTCTAATTTATTTTAAACTTAAAGCATGTCCATATTCAACCACACAAAACAATGTGCCAGCTCAGCCATGGTTAGAATGAGTTGTTTACAGGGCAGGATTGAAAAAAGAGCAAATCCAAGAGACCTTAAGCTATCCAAAGATCCCCTGTCCAAAAGTTAATGCATGTCATGAAAGGCATTGTCCAAATGTTGCAGTGAGTATTTTCACTGTTCCAACAACATGACTCCATAAATATTTGAAATGCAAGTATGAAACAAAGAATGGCTAAAAACTATACGTTTTCCAGAACAATTAAAAGGATTACAAACTTCTCACATATGCTAAAATGGTATTAACATCCACTTTGACAGGCTTGCATGCATAATTCTGGATCTGTGGAAGAATTCTTGTCCTTGTCCTTGTCCTTGTCCTTGTCCTCATCCTCCTCGTCCTCCTCGTCCTCCTCGTCCTCCTCCTCTTCCTCCTCCTCCTCCTCCTCCTCCTCCTCCTCCTCCTCTGGTGCCTAAAAGGGACTTCTGCACCACATGAACTGAACATTGGTACCAACCCTGTGCTATCCACACTGCTTTAATAAAATCCTAATCCCAGCTTGCAGTGTGGTGCTCAGTTAGGCCAGAAAGACATAATTTCTTATGTCTAAATCACTCCAGGTGATATGATAATTTTAGGGGGTAATTTTTTTGTTCTATTCTTTAATTACCATTACATTTTCTCTTTCAGCTACTCCAAGAGCAGTTATACAAGACAAGAAACAATAAGAAAAAGTTTACTCTTTGTGGTGCAGATTTTCTAAACAAACTCTATGAATTGCAATTGAATGAAAAAAAATATATTTTTATGTAAACATGCCAAATTGAAAAGATTCTTTTTAAAAAAGCTATTTTCTGAGTCAGCTAACTGTGCCATTTTACATGTTCCTGAAGAAAATCAGAGCTAACTTTCAATCCTCTTATGACTGAAATCCATAAAGGGCTGAAGTTTTTCCAAAGGAAATATCTTTGTAGTGCAAGAAGACTCTCATCCTTGT
The DNA here is from genome assembly GCF_963662255.1 of Cinclus cinclus. Taxonomy (NCBI): domain Eukaryota; kingdom Metazoa; phylum Chordata; class Aves; order Passeriformes; family Cinclidae; genus Cinclus; species Cinclus cinclus. The sequence continues at coordinate 65,414,211 of NC_085050.1, read as the reverse complement.
TTCAGCTGTTCTTTCTGATTATTTTGCAGAACAACACAAAGATTTCCACCTTTTTTTTTTTTTCTTTCTATCTTCATTCTGTTTCAGCGTTGTTTCAGGTAATCAAGTTTTATGGGAAAGAAAGAACATTTTAGGACATAGTTACACAGTTATATTCATACAGGCAAAGTCCCTTTGTAGATGATTTTTTACCTACATAGAGGTGGAGATTTGCAATGAGCCCTGAGTTGCAGGATCTGTATTTCTGTGGCAAGGTATGCAATCTCACATCATGACATACAAATCCATGGTCTGGCAGGCATTAGAAATTGAATAGACATTTGCCAAATATTCTCCAGGAGATGAGAAATACCTGCTTGCTTTCAGGGCACATCTGTTTACACTGTACTGCACTCAGAAAAAAAAAAAAAACAACTATAGTATTTTATTTAAAATAATATTGGCTTTATTCCAAAGTAATAAATGTTTTAATTTTATTGCATTTACAGTAAGGAAAATTTCATAGTTCAAAAGGTTATTAGTCAAATTCATTGGAAACATTTTGAACTGTAAATTTTTCTAAAAACTCTAAGAGACAAGAACAGGGAAAAATAATCATTGTATAAGTATGACCAAAGCAGTATTTTAATGGATAGTTCACTGTAAATTGAAACCCTCAGTTTACACATATAAGGATACTCAGCTATGTGTGTAGAATCATTTACTTCAATGAAGCTTTCCCCATTGAAAATGTAATTGGGAGATCAAGGACTGCTTTGAGTAGGGTGGGGCTAGCTGGGAAATTTTTTATCTTAGAGGACTAAAATGAGAGCTAATAATCCTATTGCTTGCATAGCAAGCAGCTATTTAGAATTTCTACTTGCTTTTCTCCAATCCACCATCCAGTTTTAAGCAATTAATTGCACATTATCTTGTTTGGACTAATTAAAGTGAGGATGAAATTATGCTTTCACTAGAGTGGGTCATTTGAAAGCAATTTGCCAAGTCCCCATCTTACTCACTTTTTTAAAAGGCAGCTGTTGTTTTCACTTTTCCTTGTTGCACAGTTTTGATTATGCTGCAATTCATTAGAGTATTTTTGAAAAAGCTGACATTTTTCACATGGTAAATAGTTCTAAGAGTTTAGGCTTCCAATTCATAACTAGACAGAGGATTTCATTTCCTCACAAACTCAGTAATTTTTCCACTAGAATGAAAGAAAGTAGGTAATGGGAAAATGTTCTCTTAACCTGAAATATCTCACATTTGCCACCATATAATAGTACCCCACTACTTGTTGCTGTGAATTGTTGATTGGTTCTTGTTGACTTAGTGGTTTGGACAACTGGATATTTCCTGGGGAAAGGTGAAAAAAACAGTAGAGACTTTTCAGGTGCTGGGCATCTGGACTCGTTTCACCTCCTTCAGAGCAGCTGCTCAAATTTCCCACTGTCTTGAACAAGATCCAGAATCAGTCCAGAATGTCCTATTTCAAAAGGAAATAGCTATCCACTACTGAATGATAAAATTGAAACTTTCGTTTCATCTCTGGCACAGATTTGCAATAGTTTAAAAATAAAGAAAAAATATGGTGACAGGCAAATAATTTTGTTCACAGCTCTACTGACCTTTTTTTTTTTTTTTGCTAACTATGTTTAATAATAACTGAGAGTACAAATTTCAAGGTGGGATTTAATGAGTTGTCTATGCTATCAGAGTTCAGATCCTCAGATTACACAAAAAATTAAGACAGATACATATGTTTACCAAATAAAAGTCATTTTCTATTGCTTCTCATTCCCTCACTGGTATTTTCTGTATTGCTTTTGGTCTTGCAGTCCTACTTAATTTTACAGAGTTATGATACATGTCAGACTTTACTTTTACCCTCTTCTGTGTTTAGAAAAGTTTACTCATTTAAAATTAAAATCTCAAAGAATTTTGAAAATATAAATGGTGTTCTGATGCTTACCTCAGCAATTAAATTATTTGTCTCAGTAAATTTGAGTTATACTTCACATTTCCACAAATTTTTGTCTGATTTCTTTTAATGGTTGCCTTAGGCAGTCTGAAGTTCTTTTCAGTCTTCTTTCTTCTGATTTTCAAGTCTCACTAGATTTTTTTTTCCTGCATTTTTCTTTTGGATTTATAATTTTGAGCATCGGCCACTGAGGCAAATTTATTTTTTTTTGCTTTCTATGAAGTGCTTTGATGGGTTCCCCGTGTTATCTCTGGTAGGCATATTTTGTTAAATAGTTTTTCTGCCTTCATATTAAGAGATTATAATGTATTTCTTAATTTGGTATGATACAGGCTCTACACTTTGATGCTCGTAGAACACAGAATTTATCACCCTGATTTATCTTCTTCCAAAAGGGTACAGTCCTGTTGGGGAGAGACAGCAGCAAAATATTTCCAAAGATGTTTTTCCACTTCTGGTTTTCCAAAACCAAACAGTAGCAAGGAAAGTTTTGTGACACTCACACAGCATTTCAGTGGCCATGCGGGGAAGCAAATTCAGGAAGATCCCGTGAGTGTTGGCACTCCAATTCCCACTGGCCCCTGCTCCACTGGGAACAGCAGCCACCTCATGCTTGCATCTCTCCCCTGAAGCACAGAGCTGAAGTGACAGTTCAGCTGGGTTAGTGAACTGCTTGTGTAAATTGTCTGGTAATAAGGAAGTGACAAACAAAGGCATTTATTTATTTATTGATTTATTTATTTATTTTATCCTTCCCGACCTCCTTGCATGTTGAGGCATGGAAACACCTGGTACCATCTTTCATCAATGTTTAACACAGTCTCTTCTGTCAAGGGTTCCCTCCCTTCCCCTAGCACAAGAATGGCTATTTTAAGAGCACCCAGTTTCTCTCTCCAGCTTCACTTATTTACTGGCGTTGTCTCTTCTTTACTGCAGAGTACCATTTCTTGGAGAGGAACAGAGAATTCCACCTGATCAAATACCACAACAGAAATCTAATACTCTTCTCAGTCACATCTACTTTTTTTACAAACTGTGCCGTTAACAACAGCTGCATGAGTGTTAGTGCATTTTGTACAAACTAGAGCAAAAAAATGCCTTTAATTGCTGCCAAGGGACTTCATAGTTGATAGTTCTAAAATACAATAATTTGGGAACCAGAATAGCATGCATATGGCATAAAAATAGCCAAGTTTCATTCAGATATAAATGGAGAAAAAAAAATTTCAACATTTATAAAATCTTTCTAATTTGGATCAGATCTTTTAATCTGAGATAATTCCACAACTGAGCCTGGAACCTTTTGGATAATTCAGAAGAATTTAAGTGATACTATAAAATACCCATATTTACAAATGTATTATTAAAAACTTCTAAGTGCAGTAATTTTTCCTGCAATATTATAATTTTTAATGAGTAATAGCCATTATGATGTTTATCAAATGCCAGAATTAAACAGTGAGTAAGTGTTTTACAGCCATATATCAAGCTAAGACCTTACCTACTGCTTTCTTTTTAATCCTTCTCTTGGTACGAGAATATGAAGACTGCACACCTTTTCCACAAATGAAAAGGGGGGAAAAAAAGAAAAAAACAACCAACAAAACAAGACATCAACTCTTGCTTGGTGATAAAATAAATGAAAATAAAATAATTAAAGTATCCTTCTCACCATGTAAAGCTTGTGAACACACAGTACTTTCTCCTACTAAGAGGTTCTGGAGAAAAAAAAGAATTGCTGCTCATAATACATCTTAACCAGTTTAAGCAATAATGTTTATATATGATTCATGCCAGTTTAAATTAAATATTTACATACACAGATTATTGTACTGTTATTGTTTTAGGTAGACCAAACTTCTAAAATTCTATCTTGGGGATAAAAGCAAATTAAAAAAAAAAAAAAAAAAAAAAAAAAAGAGTTTTAAAGCTCTTAGAATAAATTTAAAAAATCTATTTTCACAATTTAAGCATACCTTTAAGAATTATCTTGAAAAAAAAATATATTCTGTGACTGTTGATAGAGATCTTTCTTTAATTCCTGGGAGAAATGTATCAGATATTTTTTAGATACTGCATATGAAGGCACCATTATTGATATAGACAATATCTTGCTGACTGATCTACATTACATTAGGCAGCATAATTTTATAATGCATTCAAGACATGATATTTAGAAAACCTACCCAAGCCTACAGTTGTATCTTTCAAGTATTTACAACCATTTTCCTTTCTAACAAAGGAAAGGGTTGAAGAACAATTCTAGACAGAGGGTGAATTAGCTTTAACTCTCAGATTTTGCAGAGGAGCTTTACTGTAGCTAAAATAAAAATGTCATGTTTGGAGTGCTATTAAATTTATTAACACAGCCCAATGCTTAGGTGACACAGACACAGAAAACCTAAGACAATTTCAAGACTCCAAGATTGTAGCTAATGCTAATAAAACAGGAGGGCAGGCTCTGATGAAATATTATTTTAAACATTAATTGACAGATTGAGAAGAAATATCCTTGATTAGTTCTCTCTGATTCACTTTTGTTTGCATAGGGCAGAGAAAGCAGAAAATTTGGGTATTTTGAAGGACTTCTGGGGTTCTTGTTTTATGGCAAATTTTCACATAAAGTAATATTTAGTAAAATAGTAAAATAATTAATTCTTCTGTGGGTTGCCTCATTTTTGTGCCTGACACAATAGTGAGAAAGGCAATTGTCCCTTTAAGAACAATTGCAGGGTTATTGGAGTATCACATAATGAGGTTGTCATACATCTGTTCAATATTCACATATAAAATACAGATGTGCCATCACCTCCATTTGCCATGAACAGTGCTGCACATAAAATGGTGTAAAGGTTAACTACATTTCCTTACATTTCCTTACATTTCCTTACATTCCTTCACTGCATTGCGGCAGCCACTGGGGTGCCCATGACATTTAATCACACTTTCATTTGGCTCTTGAGAATACCCAAATCCCATCAAAGAAGCAAGCTGTAAACAAATTCACAGAACAATGAACTAGCTTAGCTATTTAGAAAGGTGAAGATATTAAGAGCACTAATACATTGTAATGACATAAAATCCATACGACGGAGAGTAAAGTGATCATAATCCAGCTAGACACGTGGTGGCAGTGGGAGCAGAATGCAATGTCTAATGAGGAGCTTCAAACAGAGAGTGCCAAGGAGGCCATAGATCCCTAAGGAGGGAAATAGAGCACTAATGGGAATCCAAAATCTTGCTGACTGAAGCAGTGTCATTGACGTGCCCAGGGAGAAATCAGTCTATTTTTAAAAACAACAGTGAGCATAAGAACTACGATGTAGGGCCTTTGAGGCACAAATGGTGAAAAGGGATTTTTAAAAATGGGATGTCTGTTACTCTCCAAAGTAAATGTGTACTTTACTGTAGTAGGAATATTTGTATTTAGGAAATTTGCATATTAACAGTGGTGATTAGAATTGAAATGGTCTCCATTTGGATAACATGGTTTACAATTTGTACCACAGAGCTTGTGATGGGGACATAACTTCCCAAGGACTGATAGCTGTCATTTTCCTTTCTTCTGCATTTTCTAATTTCACCCACCAGTGGAACAAGAAGTGCTTTATTCTTAAAGCAAGGTCACAGAAAGGATTTTCACAGCTTAATCTTGCATAACGTTTTAATAGGCAAGACCACCCTCTATACCTGCTCTGTTTTTGTGATATTTTATCTCACAGAATATCTGTAGCTTCAGAATATCTGGGGAGGCATTTAACATGAGCAGTTTGTATTAATTTCATAGAATCTGGCAAGCCTATGTGCAAAGCAACAACTCTGTGTTGGCACAGGACCATAAAATATATTGCTTGTTTTCACTAATGTGTAGGATTTTTGTTTCAGAATTAATACAGCTAGATGTCATATTTAAAATGCAGGCAGCCTGAGAATTGCACTGCATTCAATACACTCAGATCACATCTTTGATCTATTGTGAAGTTGAACAAGCTCCTTACAATCCTTCACAAGAACATTCCATAGACTAGACAGTAAAGTTCATGGACCTGTCCATCATTCAATAACAGAGCTGCTGTGTCTCCCCAGAAGTTCCCAGTATTTCATAACTTCACTCCCAGGAGCACTCCTTGGTCATTATCCATGGGAACAGCAGCTCTGGGGACAAGGCTCTGTGAGAACACATGAAGGAATCTTAATAAACATGACCCTTCTGAGGAAAAACTTCACTCCTGTGGCCACGGAGGCAGCAAGTTCCATTCCACAAAGGAATTCATTTTCCAGGAGTCTGAGATCAAAGTCATCCACAGTGGCTTCTGCTCCAGCATTATCCGTTCAAAGCAGTGACTGTTTTTTCCAGACCTGTGTGATCAATAGGCCACCCAGAGGAGCTGAGCACAGGTGGAACAGCTCTGTAGAAAAATCAGCAGGGAACACGGTGCCCTCCTTGTCACCCAAAGTGTGCTTCTGAAGGACAATGATGATTTCTCCTCTGAGACCAGCTCTATTATTCTTTCTCTTTCTGTTTTTCTCTTCTCCAGGGATCTTCAGAGCCTAGAAAAACAGGTAAATGGAGCCAACAGAACTCAGCTTTTATTCTGGAGTGTGGTTATCTGGGCTAATTGCTGCAGTGGGAATTACTGTTTAGAAGATGAACAAATAAATTGCTGGTGATATGATCTGAGATAGAGCACCTGGACTGTTTGTGATTCACCTTTAAAAAGAGGCTTTTACTAAGTACTTTAAAAGTACAGTTTGTGCTCCTCCTAAGACTGCTTAAATTATGGGTGAGAACAGGCATCTCAAAACCCCAGCACTATTATCTGCTAGGTCACACAAGAACCACTTTAGCAGAACCTTCAGGGAATGACATCAAACCTGTTGCTTAAGGATAAGACAAATTCCCCTAAGCATAGACAAAGAGTAATTTAGAAAAAGAAAATAATCTTTTCCAGATCTTTTCTTGGTCCCTTCCCTGCAAACTGTCAGGCTCTCAAGACTCATGAGTAAAAGGGGCAATAAAATCCGATAACCCATGATTTATATATTAGAGCTGTCTTTGCAGTGAGTTTTCTGTTGGAACCATGCAGCGAAAAGAATCTGTCTTTAGACAATGCACAACTTGTGACAGCAAAGGCTCTGCATGTTTGGCAGACAGAATTTGCTGTTTTTCTAACATCTGAAGTCAGAATGTCACATCAGAATGACAGTTTCATTGTACTTGCAGCTAAATTAATACAGAAAGTAAACAACAGACTGTTAGGCTGAATGCAAACAGAAGATGCTTGCTATCCTCTCATAAAGCTCCAAATTAGTATTTTTAAGTGCCAACAAATAAGGCACACATGTAATGCAGTTAGAGATAAATCAAGAGTGACCCATTTTCTGTTCCACAAAATTTTGTTGAGCTGTCTTCCAATGTTAATTGAGGTTTTATACAGCCGCTTTTTAAATAATAATTTGCTATAATTATTATTCATGTGTCTTAAACGAGTAGGAGATGATACAATAAATGGATTAATTATTGTGACCATGGTACTTAAAACAACAATGCTGAGCATTTCAAAAATGCTGATGTTTTGATTAGATTGATGGGGAGAAAAATAATAAAATTACATGGGTATTTTCTTCCTGAATATTATCCTTTATCATAATATGGAACCATATGAACAAGGTGCTTAGCTATCATCTTCAGTAAGCTGATCACAGATTTAGACAGAAGATTTAATTCCATTTAACTCTTCCAAAGTTCTGAAACAGATGCACTTTTGACATTTCTAACACACAAATAACTCTTACTAAAAATCATAGTAGAGCTCCAACAGTACTTTTTGTTGACCCCAGTTGTACAGGGTTTTTTCCTTAGTTCTAAATGTTAAAATTAGAAACTAGAAATGCAAAGGCGTTTTTTGCTGCTGTTTTTCTTTTCCTAATACCCACCTTTTTGTATAATGATGTGGCCATAAGAGTTACCTCCTAGTTTACCTAGAGGTTTAACCACAAGGGTTACCTCTTCATCCAAAAGCAATCTAATTCATTCTGTCTGCAGCAGGGTCTGATAAAGGTAATCCTACTGGCTTTTCCAAATAGGGCCCTGGCACTGAATACATAATTTCTGGTTTCAAATTGGTAGTACCTTGAAATACTGAATATCCTAAACTAATTATTATCCTTTAATATCCTTAAAATATTAAGGAAAGCCCTTCAGATCGTTGGTATGTGTCTTCTCTGCTCACACAAATATAATCATCTGTGGGGTTATAAGTTGTTTTGCAACTTGTCCTCCGTAGAGCTACAATTAGAAAGTGATGAATATAAACAGGTTTTCTGCACAAAAATTTACCAAAGCAAACAAAATGGCAACTTCTTGCATTTGATGCTGTGCTCAAGCAGTTTCTATTTTAGTTTTGAATACATTGCAGATTTATAGTGATATGAAATTTATAATGAAGTTCACATATAAAACACTTAAAGTTATTGACTAATGTATCCATTTTCTTGAGTGACAATGTTCAGTATATGCAACAATGTAGAAGAAACGACTGCTTATTATTTACAATAAGTACTTTAAAGATCATCTTAACTTTCTAGTATTTTCCCTGTTTTCTCCTCCAGCAAGAAAGCTATTTCAAGATTTAACAGCAAAAAGAAACTTTCAGCAACTTCTACACATGTTAATTTTTTCCAGATGTTATTAGCAATTTGTAACTTTTAAAACACTTTCAGTTTTATATATGGTAGAGTTTTTGAGACCTACATATATAAAATAAAAATCTCATTGATCTTTTTATTAATCAGGGAGGTCCAGAACTATTTGTAAAGCAATTTCTCTTAAAGGCAACAAAGTGATTGGATAAGTTATCTATATGCATCACCTCAGCAGAAACTCACTGATTGCTATGTATAGAACTACTGTGAGAGTAGAACAGGGTACCAAGATTAAAATACCTACTTTTTGAAAAGTAGAACTGAGAATTCTTTGGAAGTCGATCAAATAATAAACAACATGTATAGAAACAAGGTACTGTTTTAAAAATTTAACTTTAAATATTTCATTCTTTAAATACAACCAGACAATACTTAACATTAAAGGTGCTGAAAAAATATACTCAGCATTTGAAATTTGGATGCTGCATCTTTCATTTCACTTCTGCACTTGTCTTAGAATATATTGAGAAAAAATACATCTATTTCAAGACTAATCTGGGGGTTAAAAACAAACAAACAAAAACAACTGAGCTGAACAATAAATAAATCGAGCAAATTATTGAAAAGTAAAATTAGGCCCACCAAGCCTTCAAATAAAAATCATGTTCTTATCTGAAAATCAGGGTGATCCATAACTTTCTCTGTGTATGTGTGCATGAAGGAAGTGTAGGAGAAAAAACAAATATGTTCAGCAGCTCCCAGCTTAACAGAGATGTTTCAAAACATGCAAAGAGGAAAACGAGATCACTGTGTGTAGTTACTGTTTGCTGTATTAGGATGTCCTCTGCCTGGAATTCAGACACATTTATCAAGACAAGTCTAATGTAAGCTAGTTATAAATTAGCCATATATCAGAATCCATGTAGAACAGACTGTCTTCAGGGTGGTGCTGCATGATTGTGATTATGGGAGTCTTCAAAATCATACTCAAGAAACAGGATGCTAAACCCTGAATGCAAAAACTTTATTACGAAATTCAAAATACCCTGAGTTTTGTCTTAGAATTTCAAACATACTCTGAGAAGAAGCCCTAAGATTATGGAATTATTATGGATATATCATCATCTTTCTGGGACCGCAGAAATGACAGTGAAATTCTGAAAACTGCACACACTGAGTCTCTGTGGTTTAATAGTCTGCAGAAGTTGTTAGCACTCAGTCTGCACTGGGGACAGGTGAGTACTGATGCCCACAATAGAAAATTGACTAAATTTCCATGGATTTTTTTTTCCAAGGATAGCTCAGCTGCTCTCTTCCCCGTGGTCCAAAAGAAACCTCTTGTCAGCTCTCACTTGTTACAGTCCTCAAGAAGACTTGTGACATGAAAATGTGTGTGTGCACACTAATTTTGGTGTGTCTCCAGATCAATGTCATGTTTCCACTTGTAAATGTGGATTGCAAGTAAATATGGGATTTAGTAAATGGAATATTTGTAAGAATTGCTAGCATTATGAAACTCACATCTGCTTTCAGCTATCACAAATCATTTGTAGAGTCAGTTGTTTGGTTTGTTTCTAAGTATTAATTCAGAGCCTTTTTCTGGTTCAGCTTAGTACATGAAGCAGGCTTGCATGCCAAAGCTGTGATTAACTTTATGGATGTAGTGGAATTATGGAAATGCATCATGCAAAAGTGCGTACTTGCCAAAATTATTCCATGACCTTGTGCTTTGCTGAGTTTTAAATAATTCAGTGATGTATTGAATGAATAAATTTGTGCTGCTTGTTACTCTAAACAGTCATGCTTTCACTTTCCTTGCCATTTTTAATAAAGCCTCACTTTCTAATATTCATGAAATATTGCATTTCAATTAAATTACATACATATTGAGGAAATAGTTTTCCCTAAGCTGTTTAGTGTTGACACCAACTGTCATTTGCCTTTTCTTTTTGTATAATAACCATGGAGGTTTTATGTACAGGCAATATAAAGCACTGTCACACTTTAATGAGAAACTTTTTTGTTCATATATAGCACAAGAGAGAATAGACCTAAGCTATTAATAAACCTAAGCTATTAATGTAACTTCAAAAGCATATACTCAGTCCAAGCTTAAGTATTCCATTCCAGTATTTTAGATGCTCAGAAAGAACTGCAGAACTCAGGTCTTTGAGCTGATTCAATTTGAGAAGAATCTGGTTTTAAAGTGCAAAGGTAACCGAAGAGACGCAGTTAAAAGGTATTTTAAACAACATAGAAAGGAAAGGAGTAGGCGAATATAAAGTTATACCACACTGAAGCAGCAAAATGCTGTCCTCCAATATGTCATTATTTCATTGCAGGTAAATTGATTAAAATTATTTTGCTTAAGGGTATTTCAGTTTTAAAATGGGTCTTCTATCACTTTCTCATTTATAAACATTTTCAAATTAAAAGTTATGAAGTGAGAATGAGAGGAAAGAGCCTCAAATTGCACCAGATGAGGTTTAGATTGGATATGAGGGAAAAAAAAATTATCACTGAAAGGGTTGTCAAGAATTGGAAGGGGCTGCCCAGGCATGTGGTGGAGTCACCATTCAAGGTGATATTTAGGATATATGGATATGTGGCACTTAGGGAAGTGGTTAAGTGGTGGGTTTGGCAGTGCTGGGTTAATGGTCAGGTTCAATGATTTTAGAGGGTGTTTTTCAGCCTCCTTGATATGGTTCTTTCCAGTCTACCTGACTTAATTCTCCACCATTTGGCAAAAATCAACATTTTTTTTCTTTTTTTTTAACAAGACCAGAACCCCAGGAAGTACATATTGCATATCACACTCTATGACTGATGTAGAGAAAATTTGTTACAGAGTTGAAACAGAGCCTCATTCTCAAGTGACAGCTACAAAGGCTTCTTTGATTTCAAGACACAAACCATTGTTACAGTGCAGTGGCTGCAGATAGCAGGTATCATGCAAATGCTATGGAAGTTTTTCCCAGAGTGTAAATAAATACATTTTGTGGGGAAACAAAAATAGCAAATATAAAACAAACGTTTCATTAGCACATATTCAAAAGGGCAGTAACTGATTCACAACTCTAATTTGTCACTTCTTGCTGTTTTCAAATAGCAGGGGCAAATGTGTTTGGGAGCTTCACCTGACAGATAAAGATTTCTCATTAATGTCTGTAATGAAATGCAGTCTTAACTTTAAATTGGCCCTAAAATACTGGTAATCTCCAGTGAAACATCACCCGTTTGTCATAATGTTTTCAGCAAATTATCTCAAACTGTTCTGGTTCCCTCAGTGTAACTAAGAGGCCACAAATGCTTGCCGTGAAGCACTGACCATCAGTCTTAGACAGTGGCAGAATTACTGTAAAGAGCTAGACAAAATGAAGTACATTACACCAGCAAAAGCTTTTGATTCTGTAATCGAAGCCAATTTTCAATACATAGATGAAAGTTTTAAATAAACATCCCAATCATTCATTTCTTATAGTCTTAGGAACAGAGGTTGTCTGCAGAAGAAATACTCAAATTACCAGTTCAGAAGTTTACTGTGAGACATCATGAACTTTCCCAAATTTCTTCTGTTTCTGGATTTTGAGAAAATGTGGGTGTTTACTTGGTATGTATCTTCCTGTTTAGGTGTCACTGACTCAGTTACTTATGTGACTGATGAGTGAAAGGCTGCACAAAAAACATTCAGTGTTTTTTCAGCCCTAACTCCATTTTAGCTTCCCGCAGGTAAAGGGGAACATTTTAGTTGACTTTAGCAGGTAGAAGAAAGGAAAAATTGTAATTTGTGCTCCTTCCTTCCACTTTTTCTAAATCAAAATGTCATTTTATAAACAATGCAGTCTTAATATCAGCAATGCTATCTGGACTAAGATAAAGTTATTATTTTTTTTTTTAAGCAGCAGTATTTAATTCCAAATCAATAGGATATCTATCAATATTTAAAACCAAAACAATGTTAAGAGTATATCTAAGGGTACAATCAGATTAAAACAGAAAGTAAAATGGATCCTTATTTTGTTTTCTTTTCTTGAGATCACAAATTTGAAGGATTTTTGAATCTGTCTTGGTCAAAATAGTAATTTGAGCTGAGACATTGTTTCCTATCTTTTATAATTCTACATTAGAGCATTAATTTTACTGTCAATTTTTTGTTAACCCTTAAATAATTCCTTATTATCCAAATACAACAACTCATAATGTATGCTATCCCTAGTTACACAAGAGGTTAAAACCTTACAAGAATCACTGTGTTCTCTAAAACTAATGGTCATTCAGGTTATTTTTAAAGTATTATTAAAAATGCGTGGTTTTCACTATGTGGTAGGGGTTTCAAAGCCAGTATATGTCCTTTAAACACCAATTGAAAAAACAGTGGAAAAAATTAAGAGAGACAAAGCAAGAAAACACATACTTAACCACCTAACCATAAGGACCAGATACTGGTAAATCACAGCGTTAATGCTCATGACTCAAACACCAAGTCTAAGCTCATCCTTTTCTCTCAGTCTTCTTTCAGTCTTTGTATGCGTCACTGAGATTGCAAAATTAAGCCTTGGCTTGACATAAATGTCTTGGTGTATATGATCATTTCTGCGTGCTGTAAATTCTTTTGTTCGAGCGCTCTGGAGTGGAGTGCGTTCCTTTCCCTCTCTTTGGTTACAGACTCACTGTGCGTAATGCCTACAGCAGCTGCCCTCAGCCTTTTTGTGCTGCCCTCCATTAAAATATCTGTCAAGCTTTCAGTGCAGTTTTGCCTGGTGTGTGGGCTGATGACACCCAAGCACTGGGCTGTGGAGATGTATGACAAAAGTGCACACTAAGTACCCCAGGCATGCAGATTCTTTTCTATTCCTACACCGTAACTCGTGGCACTCTACTGTGCCAGTGCTGTCCTCCGACTTCCCTCTGCTACCCACAAGCTGCACAAATGTACAAAAACTGCAGCCAGCAGCAACAATGAGTTATTCTGCATAGTGTGAGATATTAAAGGCTCTGATGCACTGCAGAGAAACACAGGACATCAGCCTTGGGACAGGGGGACACAGAACACAACGCAGAGGAGCGCAGGCACAGGAGATCCCTTGACTGTAAAAAAACAGTCCATGCATACTGAGACCTGGACACACCTGAATTTAGGGACAACAAAGGGAACAAAGAAATCATATTCACATAAGCATAAGTAAATTTGGGTGCTGTGTAGAGCTGTGGACAAATGAAGAAAGAGGTAGGTGCAAAAGCAAGTTAACAGAAACATCAGAAAAAGGTCCCCAGTGCATCCTGAAGGGAGGGAGAACAATTCCCTGACATGTATATCAAATGTCTCATAGTGAAGAACCTCACGTGTTCCTTTCATGTGGTCCCTACATGTGACTGTCTACCAGCTTGAAACCCCCAACATTAGGGCCCAGAGGAGCTGGAGAAGGATGAGCACAGCACCAGGAAAAAGGGGTACAAAGTGTCTGAAATATATTCTGTATGGATACATTCTTCCTTGTTGACCTGTAATTATATCTGAACTAGTTATGATTCTTTCAGTAGAATATTAATGTTTCAGTTAAAATAAATTCTTGCGTCAATATCTTACATCTGTTTCATGTGTTTCCTGTGCTACATTATCCTTTATGTACAGAAGCTACAAAAGGGAGGGGGTATATGTACTACAGAGACATCATTTAAGAACTTTTTATCCATTTTTAAAAATTTTTAGGTAATATTCAGGTGTTCCAAAAGCCTGCAAGTTGTCTGGCATCACATTTTTATGGCAGTCACATCTTGACTGTAATGGTCCTTATGGTGTGGACTAAGAGATGCTTCCTAAGGGACACTGGAAGGATCTTCACAAATTTTCTTTTATTGATCACTGCTGGAAATTTTATGTATGGAGGTAAGATGAGATAAAAGACCATTTCCTTTGATAGCTGAGACTTCAAAAAGATGTTTCTGATTAAAATATCTCTGATGCCAGAGAATGCCAAATGCTTCTGTAGCTCACTTTGACTTCACAGTGCTGCATTTTTATAATGGAACAAAAAGGATGAAGGAAGCCCCTCTGAAGTACCTGTATTTTATGAAAAAAATCCATATGTATATAAACTAATGTGGATTGTTAAGCCAGACATTTTATTTTAAGGTCCGGGTTGTACTAAAATAGGGGCTGTTTTGTAAATGGAATAACTAATGCCATCAATTTTAATTGTAAAATATTGTGGGGACAAAATCAAGCCACAAGGTTGTACTTTATGTAGGTGCTCTCGGAAGTGTGATTCTGCAGCTACACAAATCAGAGAAAGGGATGAATTTGTCAAGAACAGTGGCAGCATTGCCAGAGTTAAATTCTGACATACATGTCATGATCATGGAGGATTTGTAGAACACATAAGACCCAATATGATATTTGTCTGTAACTCAAGTACGTGTAAAATTAATATTGTGGCATGGTGGCACTTGTTAAGTCAAGTTCAATACGTTCGCTTTCATGATGTTCAAGTAAGACATTTGAAAGGATTCAGAAGAGATAATAGTCACAAAAACAGATCAGTGTTCCCTGATGTTAAAAAGGCTGCTTGCATTTGATGCTTTCAAGTCCTCAAACACAATCTCAGTATTTGTTCAAATTTCTGTTTTATTTACTAAGATTAGCACAGATAGGACAAGGTACTACATAATTGATTCACACAAAATATGAAGCCATTAATAAAGCAAGGCAGAGGATGCAGCATCTCAGCATTTGGAGAGGTACAAATTCTATGGACATGTCTCTTGTGTCCATGTCTCACAAAATGGCAGAAATGATGCCTGAGAATTCTCACATTCAGTGTTATCACTGCAAGCAGGTGTATGGGGTTGAACCACCACAGCATCCAGAGTCTTTGGTGCTTGAACACAGTGGAAGATATGTGGCCCTGTGTCCTCATGAAGTGTGACCAAGAACAGTCTTACCAAAGCAGGCCAAAGGTCTGCTGAATCCACCACCCAACAGTGGCCACTGGAAGAGACCCAGGAATGCCCACAGGGAAACTTCTCCAGGGCATTCTCCCAGTCTTTAGTGTCTCCACATTCCAGATACCTTCTGCCCAAAACACATAAATTGAAATATTTTCCTTTGTAAATATTTCTCAGATTTAATGTTTCCTAGTTCATGAAGTATATGCCAAAATATCAAACCAAGAACAGCTGCCCAAAAGACACACTTCTCTGATACCAACAAAAAAATGTTTGGGTTTAGTGGTAATTTCTTTTCTGCATTTCAGTGTATTTTAATTTTCAGCATGCAAAACATACTCTACAAAGGGTTTTTTTTCAGTTGTAGTAGTATAAGATCTGCTTTATCAGAGCACTTATAAGACACATATTTAAGCATGTTCATATACTTGCTTGAGGATTGAAGTTAAGGTGAATAACCTTCATCCGTGTTTGGATGACTAAAACCTTCAACATGGCAATACAAAAATCATACACAACTGCAATCTAAAAATGCATGGACACAGTAAAAATAAAAAACTTTGAAAATATATTATTTTGCAGATAATAGAAAAGCATGAAACAACATGAAGGGTTTGGGATTTTTAGGGGGATTTCAATGTAAAACAGTTTTGACTTGAGTATTTTAGATACCCATTTAGTTTCATCATTTGAACTTACCTCTTTCTTTCCTGAATTTGCTCTGTTCATCTTAAGATAAGACCATAGAAAAAGATTGGCTTGCCAAAAAAAGAGCACATTTTAAAGCCATCCATGATGACAAACTCTATGAATTATTATTTTTGAAACTCATTCTTACCCTTTTTTAATTCAATGGCATATATTCAGTTTATTCCAGGGGAGTGAGAGTGAGCCCTTGACTCATTCATTTGCATGTAATCTGAGATACATGTTTTTGAATATAAAGTAAAATAAATCTTTCTTTTTGCAGGATAAAGGACTCCCAGGGCAAAGAACTGATGAATAAGGTTAGCTTGTAAAAAATTAAATTACTGTTAGGAAAAAAGAAAAAAACAAAAAACAAAACAAAACAAAACAAAAAAAAAAAAAACAAAACAACAACAACAACAACTTAAACTCTTCTAGAGAGAGCAGTCCAGTAAACATTTTGTTTAAGAACTCTGACTGTGCACTCTGCGTATACAAAGTTCTCAAAAGTGATTCTCAGTGTGACACCAATAGCTTGTGACCCATTTGCAGATATAAAAGCCACTGGTCTATTCTGTGGCCCAACAGAAAATGACATGCTGCTTAGAAGTAATAGCTAAACTAATATAAACTCAGTGATCTCTTATTGAAAATTTCAGCTATATCAAATAAGGAATTTATATCCTTTTAAGTGTGTGAATATAAGCATAGAATTGAAGGAGTGGAAAATCCATCACTATGCTGAAAACAATCCAAGTAACTACTTAGACCACAGCCTATCTTTTAATGTGTGAATGAAGCTACAGAAAACAAAGTTAGTCTCTTGCATAAACATTTGTCTCAGTCACATCTAAAGAAACCCACAAAAATTTGGTACAAGAATAGCAGTACTTTATGACTTTTTCATAAAGCAAATCAGAAAGAAATGAAGTGTAAATTTGCATGTGTAATTCATTTTTCAGAGAGTAAACCAATACAGGGAAAAAGGTCACATAAAGGGATGTTAGTTCTATTTAACCTCAAACTAAAAATGGTGACTGAGGTTGCTGGAAATTGAGTTACACAGATTATTTAATGCAGATTGGTAAAATTATTTTAAAAATCTCAACAGTAGAGATCAGTACAGGATTGCAAATCATCTTTAAATAGAAAAGTATTGATCAATTAAAAAAATGATGAATAGAGGAAAAACATTTCATTTTCACTACTTTGGGATTTCATAAATAAAAGTAAATTTCAAAAGTGGTTTGAAAAAGAGAATTTTAGTGCAATATATTATGTGGGGAGCTGGATTTCTCATAGAGAAAACATTGGTCCATTCCTCCTTTTTGAAACTATTCTCTACCTTTTAGATATCAAGCACATGCTCTGTCTTTTGAAGGAGCACTGAAGGATATAATTGAGATTAGATGCTGACTGATATCCTGGACAAGCTCTGCTGATTTTTCCAAATAGTCTATATTAGTACTGAGGAGGCTAGAAAAGTCCCTATATCACTCTTAGGGTGTTTATTTCCTTTTTTTTTTTTTTTTTTTTTTGAGCAATATATATTATTTTACCATCAAAGTATTACAATATAAGGAAGACAGAAGAAATGCATCTACAAGAATCAAGACATTACCCTCATGCTTCTATCAAAAACATACTGAACTTTAAACCCAGAACTCTAAGCCATGTTGAATTAATGTGCAAAAAAAAAAAAATCCACAAAGAACCAAATCAAGTGTTGCCTAGCCTAGTCATATTCACAATAATTTATTTTTATCCATTTTATTTCTACACAGAAGAGTGGGAATTTCACCCAAAGGGTGAAGAAGTAAATGGACATAATTCTGTCCTGGTTCCAGTAATCCCTCCCTATGAGCATCCCTTCTAATTCTTTTCACAACATGGCTCCTCACTTCTATCATTACCCACACACACAGTCCCCCATAGTTTGCATTTATTGGAAACTTTTAATCCTCACCTCTGAAAGACTCTAAAGCCTGCTTATCTTCACTGCTGTTCTGAACTCCTTAATTTTCTCCATTTCTTCACACATTTACTCCTACCCAAGCACCCCCCTTGCCATTCCTATTGCCGAGCCTTGTGTGTCAAGCACTAGAAGTGTTTTTTTTTCAAGAGATACTGGTCTGTTATGAAACCCACTTATAAAGAAGTTGCTAAATCTATATGCACAGGCATACCTGTATGCATATGCAGACACACCAATCTTGATAAATTGTCTGTCTCCTGTAGAATCAATGCATTACTGATAGATTAGTAGGCATGCTCTTGGACAAAGAGATTGTCTCCTCCCCCATTCTTTATAGAAATAAAAATTGCAGTAACATTCAACTGATAATTATATACTGACTTAAAAGCAGTCACTCCAATGTGCCCTAGAAATTACTCATGAAAAGGATTATTCATCTATTGCCCTAACATATGTCACTCAGACAGAAGTGATGCCTGACTTAACTGAAAGTATTGATTTGTTACCATGAAATTATTTTTTTTTTCAAAAGTCATTTACAAGATATTCCAAAGCACCAGTCACAGAAGACAGAGCACTAGAGCTTTAATTGGCACTTAAGTTCCCCCCTGCTCTTCTGCCACTCTATCATTCATAGATAACTAAAGACAAAAATATTTTCAGGAGCCCTTGAAGAGTGCATGGCTGTGTCTTTTAGAGTCTGCTCCACAGAGCAGAGCAGCTTTTAACTGAGTGAACCGTCATGGACATGTGAGGATGTCTCAGGCATCCTGGAGATAAAGTTTCAGCAGTAGGTCCAATAACAGTTCAAGAAATTATCAAGGAAACACATAAAAAATCTGGAGTACAGGCTTAGCTCCCAAATAAATCTGCTTGCAGTAAAATAATCTTGTGAAGAGGAATCATCTTGTACATAGGACTAAATATTTTTTACTAGGTCCCATGGGGTCTAGACTGATGACTATACTGAGCAATAACAAATTATTCTATTTAACTCCCATGTACTGCTTGTTTTAGTGATTTACTAGGAAATAAAATAAATTCATGTCTTAGTGTTTAAACCCTGCCTTTTTAGGTCCTAATATCCAAGCTTGAAATCTTCAGAAAAACACATATAAGTTTAATTCGCCCTACACGATATGGGAAACATAGATACCTTGTTTTGGACTTTGTAAAAAAAAATAAAAATAAATTAATGATAATAGTAATAATAATGTTAATAATAAATAGTTGTTCTCTGTAGCATTTTTCTCCACGCTCTGGTCTACCACTCATCAAAAACAGTAAGCCTAGTGATCGAGTGCTGTGGGGTTTTTTGTGTATCCCCTGAGTTTCTATCCATGGCAACACATCATTAACAGAGATTGGAGTAAGGTATTGCACCAAGTCACTGAGTACAGACCAGGACCAAAACAGAGGAGAGACATTTCTCATATGCTGCAGAGTGCAGCTTAGTCAAGGTTACTTGTGAAGCAGTGAGCACAGATCTCTGACACAGGGAATGAACATCTCCCTGAAACCCAGCTCTGGCTAATTACTGCAATGAGAAGGGGCATTTTTGGAACCTGAGAAAACTTCTTTAAATGACTTACCTATATCTGTGCTCACCTGATCATTCAGATCAGAAGGTACAGTTGGCAAACATGATTTTAGCTTGCCAACAAGCCAGAGGCTAAAAGCTGATTTCATAGAATGTGTGTTACAGTGAGCCATATTTCTCAGGGCAAGGAAAATTTACAAGAAATCATATGCTTTGGAACGATCTCATTCTGGTCATTGATCAGGTGTTTCTGCATCACAGAGCTGCCTACAGTGATAATCCAGCAGCATTCAGCAAACAAGGAACTCACCAGGTGCATACATAACCTAACAGCTTTGAAAGTAAATCTTTGACACTAACAGAAAATATTTTTTCCTAGGAATGTTTTCTCTGTGGCAATTTTATTTAACTAAATATTTTTTCCTTTATCACGATATTAAAACTACATTTCACAGTTATTCATATTAGAAATTTCTCTCTCTAAATTAAACCCAAATGATACCAGGTTTTCTTAGACATTTTGAAGTGGGATAAAATAATAAATAACAACTGATAAAATTGTCCAAATGCAAATCTATTTCTTTAGTTTCTTACTACATCTTCCTTTATTCCCAGGCCCAGACTTCCAGGTCAGGGGACACTGTCAGGATTAAGAAAAATGTGTGAATTATACACTAAGGTATAATGTAGATTTGAGGTTTGTATCATACATGTCCTGGTCCACAGTTGTCCTGATTCTGTATTTCACAGTTTGCTGTGAGTCAGGCAGAGTCAGGGCAGGATAAGAACATGATTTTCATTATCATGCTCTGCAGAAATATCTCCTTGACGCTGCTCCTGTCCTGGTTACTTCCCACTCAAGAGTGAATTCAATTGTGAATTTCCCTGCCAGTTCCACAGAAACAAATACCAGCAGTTTCCTGTTAATTTCCTTGGAGGCAAATTGAAACAAGACAAACTTCAGTCCGGACCTTCAACCCCAGTTTGATGGCAGTAGGTCACTAGGCTTACAAACTGAAGGGCAGCACTTAAACATCCAACGCTTACACAAAGCTAGGCACATGTCAGAGAGGTTTGAATCACTGAGGTCTGAAAGCTGCATCACTCGTCTTTATATGTCTTGAAACATTTTTGAAAAGAACATAAAACACCCAGGAAAACAAGGATACCAAGAAGCTGCATTTTTACATATACTCACAAACTCCAATACAGTTGGATCCTTGTTTTACTTGTTTGCTTTTTTAAAATTGTTTTTCTTGTTTGTTTCTTTTTAACTGCTGCAAATTATCACATAAGTGCAATTCCACACACAGACTTTATGTATTCTGGTTAGGACACTTGTATATATTGCAGAGAGCTGGCAGTCAATGACAGAAACTGAGAGAAGGGAAGAATTTCTGATACAGCCTAACATCAATCATTTGCCACTTACTTCAAATATTCAGCTTACTTGAAGAGAATGAACAGTGTCTGATTATTCCTAATAACAAATTATTCTGTAACACTGAAAGAAAAATGTAACAGCACAGGTAGGTAATTATTCCTTAAAAGCAATCCAGACACATTTATAAATGACAGTGCTAATCACAAGCATTCACTGTAAGTGGAAAAAAACTTGGTGAACTAGAGCAAATGGTTTTTATGCATCTTGTTACAGAGTCAGCAAGCAGAAATTCTCAGAGTATGATTTCTTATTTAGAATTACATAACAATCCATTTTTTATTAGCTCTAAATGCTTTCAGTTCTCTTTCAAATTTTTGCATCCAAGTGCCACTTCAAGGTGGTTGCTCTCCATTCCAGCAGTGAAGATGTAAAACTTTCCATGGCTTCTAATGGAAACTTTAGGAAGTACACTTGTTTCCAGATATTTACATTCTTAGCTAACCAGTATAATACAGTAGGCTGGGTGGGGGAGGGGGGGGGGAAGAAAAAAAGCTTACACACTATATGAAAAGTACTTCAAATCAATGCTTTTTCCCTCCTCCTTTTCAAATCAAAATTACTTTGGTGTTTTCATCTTTTATACTACAAATAAGTAAGGTTACGTAGATAGCTAAGTATATTGCTGAAGTGTCTGTAGTTAAGCAGCAAGTTTTCACTGATGTTATTTTCATTTCTGCATTTTGGCAGATAGATATGCCAGGTTCAAACGTAATGCTTTCACAGCTAACTAAGCAAATTGCAGAAATTAAAGGATATGTAACAGAACTGAGGCAATGCACCACCAGCAACCTAAAAGCTTTAAAAGTTAGAACATAGTGTTAAATTGCAGACCTTGAAGATCTTCCAGACAGGTTAAGGAACAACAGCACTAGAAACATTTCCTTCTGTGAAGACCACGTTCCCTTGACTACTCATTGGTCTAATAGAAAAGCACTGGCAACGAAACAACTGTGTGATAGTGATGGTGGCAGAAGCTTGTGAAACTGGGTTTTCATTTATGTCATCACTGTTGGTTAATCACCATTGCAGAGGATTTTTACTTCAAACATTTAGAAAACCGACAGTTTCTAATAAAATGTTAGTTTCCTAACAGAAATTTTCCCGACAAAATGAACAATTTTTGTATTAATTTTAAATCTTTTCAGTACCAAAAGCACTTTTCAGCACTTAAAACAGAAAGGTTAGTAAGCAGTATAAAGCCATTCATTATAGAGCTTTTACTAGGAAGGCACAGGCACATATTTGAGAGAAGAGTGTGGATTCCATGCCCTTAAGAAAACTAAAGGACAGCAAGTGATTTCTATGTGCATTGCACACGAATTGACATAGCTGGAGCCACTGCGTTTGTAGGGAATAAAGGACCACTCCAGAGACACTAAACAGGCTTTCAGATGTATATTCATATACCTCTAGGGACATAAAACTCTAAAAATAACTGACAAAGTGACTGAGAGTGTCTCTTGAAGTATCTATCTATTTTGCTTGCATGCTTAGCCAACCAGGGAAAAGGGAGCTGTGAATCAAAAGCTACGAAGCCACAGTTATTGTGGGAAGGGTGTTAACCATGACCACAGAGTCTCTGCAGTACATTTGCCTCCTGTGCAGCAGCCTGGCAGGAGCTCCTGGCTCCTGTGATCCTGCAAACACCTGGGTCACTCCCACTGCTTGAGTCAGGCAGACCTGCCAAAACTAGAATGAGTTCCTTTAATCTCACCTTACTTCATGGTTCTTCCACTGCTCTAAACAATGTAAAGGCAGGCAGAACTCCGGGAATACAAACTTCTGTTGACATTGCCTGAGTCATGGAATTAATCCCCAAACACTGTCATAAAATTTTCATCCCAGGACTTTAAGTGGAAGTAATGAGGTAGGAAAAAGATAGAAAGAGCAGTCCTACAAAAGAAAGGACAGCAGATAATTTATTTTAAATAAATATATAACTGAGTTATACATACACACCAAGTTACAGATTTGTGCTGCCACTGATTGGCAGGAAATATAGAGACACCAAAAAAACATTCCAGATGAAAGTTCCAGATGTAAATGAGCATCAATCAATTGATGCACTAGATACTTCTAGCATGGATGAGGTAATTAACCATTCTGAATAATTTAACATTGTATCAAGAGTTAGCTTTAAATAGGCCCCAGTACATTTCATTAAAGAACACAGCAGCTAAATGATGAACTGTTCCTGCTTTAACTATTTTAATTTCTGGGATGAGAAAATAAATAGAGAATCCCTGATTCTGACTAATACCATTTTGATTATGTGAGGAATCAATATAACTTGAGAACTTGTAATGTTTTACAACATTTTTATGTTTTAAATTTTGTGTTTTACAAAAAATGTTTTGAAGAACATTTTCGTCATGTAACTGAATTTTCTATCTACACTGAAATACCTTTCATTATAGTTCATGAAAAAAAGAGCTGAAATCAGTTTCTTATTTACTATGAAAAGTGGTCAAAGGAGTTAACAAGCACAGAAAATGTGATTTTGACATTAAATACTGTTGTAAAAATGATGTTTTATTATAATAAAAAGTGATGTCTTATTATATTTATTATGTTCAGTTAAGCATGAAGTGCTATATATAAGTAATACCAAACACCCTTTCACTAAATCTATACCTAGAAAAATATTTTAACATTCAGTTCTGATAAGATAACTATAATAACTTTACTTCCCTGAAGACATGTAGGTACGCAGCTGTCACAGGTTATATTTGTTAATGATAATAACTTAAAGACTACAATGAACTTTTCATTTCTTTTTTTTTTACACTGGTTTTAGAAAGGTATTATAATTACAGAAGAAAAATTATAACTCTTCTGCCCAACTAATCAGTTTTGATAAACTGCCAATGAAAACCCACTGAAGGAAATAAAGCATAAGAAAGCTGCCACTGCTAGAGTGTAGCTAAAGGCACCCTTTTTGCAAGACCCCATTGTAAGATTGCAGATTTAATTTTTTTTTTTTTTAATTGCAAGTTAACTTTCAGGTCCACTAACTATACCAGAAATCTTTGTTCTTTCTAATCAAGGCAGACAAAAAAAAAAATCAAAACAAAACAAAACAAAACAAATAAACAAACAAACAAAAAAACCTCCTTAGGACAAAATTAAAAAGGAAAATTTAAGTCACTTGCCCTCAGAGTCAATATTCAGCTTAGAACAACAGTATTTGACCATTATTTGGAACATGATTTTTATTTGACAATAAACTGCCCCATAATACAGGAATGTCAGACTAAAATAGATTTATTTTTTTTTGTTAATAAGTACGCTACAAATGTGAGGTTACATTTAAACTTGATACAATTTATTTGCCATTTCCATTCAGCATTAATGTATATTGAATAAGAATATTTGGCCACAATGGAAGTGTTGGCATTACCTTAACCACAAATTCAAGAGCGACTCTGAGTTCTCAGCCACATGAAGAGGAAGGGGAATTGTTTCCCCTGTTTTAAATAATTTGCATGAGGTATAGAATTTCTTAGCCTGCCAACAATAAGGTCTGCTGATTTAATCTACATATATAATTGCTAAAATATATCTCTGAGTTACATCCCTTTGATAATCATGGCAGTGTTCTTTCCATGCATAAGCTGAGATGACAAATGTGCTTATAAAGGACTTATGTCTTACATGGGAATATCTGTGTTAGGTCAAATGCAGTAGCATGAAGAAAAATCCTCCTCAGCAGTGCCACAAACTGTGAAAAGAAAATGTGATAGAAGATATTCAGTACCATCTCCACTGGATCAATTTCTAGGTCAGTTGTTTGTCCTTTAAAAATGTCAAAACAAGACAAATGTTCACAACTCTAGCTCTTCTTTAAAATATGCTACAATTGAAATCTAAAATATGCTTTATTGTAGCTTCTGACATTATTTTAGTTTGGAGAATAAGTTTGTCCAATGTGACGAGGAAAATGTGAAATGAGAACAGAGAGTCCTCAGGTACACACTCTGGCTTTACACATGTCATAAGGCAGCATACAGCAAAAAGACCACTGGTGATGTCACAGCCACAGGGCAAAGGATTTGGATAAGGACATTGATACCTGCTGCTTTAAATTCTGCTTCTGCCATTCATTCCATATACTATCACAAAGCTTTCATCCCTTTAAGGAAGTTACTCTTTTTGCGATCACTTCTAAAGCAGCCAATTTTAGCTTTATAATTTTTTGCAGGAATTTCCTTCGCTCACAAGAGAGCTAATTAGTTGAAGTCCTGAAAAAAATCTACAGTGGAACACAGAAGTTTCTCATTGAGGCAGAAGAGCTCTTCCTTTCTCCAATGCTAATTGTTCCATGAAGTTAAACAAGATTAGTCTTCCACTAAAGAAGGCAGGTTCTGCTTTGAAAAACTTGGACACAGAGTTCTGAAATATGAATACAATTTGAGTGAGGTCATTTAAGCCAGCTGCTAAACAATGACAGTTTTCTAGTCCTGGTATTAACACATACCTAGTCCTGTAAGGATTAATGAGACCCTTAGGAATTAATAAATCTTCCCATGTAGTATTAAACAACCTCATTCTTACACATGCTGAATTCCTTACTGACCAAAAAAATTGCTCAGCTTCTTTCAGCATTTCACATTATTCATTTTACTGCCTACTGCTGATGGATACAGGACTTTAAATAAACACATGCACC
The DNA here is from genome assembly GCF_963662255.1 of Cinclus cinclus. Taxonomy (NCBI): domain Eukaryota; kingdom Metazoa; phylum Chordata; class Aves; order Passeriformes; family Cinclidae; genus Cinclus; species Cinclus cinclus. Next base: position 65,388,346 of record NC_085050.1, on the reverse strand, counting down.
CAAAGACACTTTCTTCAGCCTCATGATTTTGATTTTTTCTCATATTTTTGTTAATGGTGCTGCACAGATTGTGCTGGCTTACACCAGGAGTGAATTAAGAGTTTTGGCCATTCTTTCTCCTGCCACTCTCTGTCTCTTCAAAGCTGACTCGCCCAGATTTCCTGTTCCATGAGGATCATCACCCAGGGTGACACAAAGTACATACAAAACTTACTTTAACTCACTTTTAATGAAATTATATGTCTAGGTAGCAACAAACCCCCAGCATCTGACTTGTTTAAAAAAAAAATGAAGGAAAAAAGTACATTGCATAGTGGGGTAGGCAAAGTGGCACAAGAAGCATCTTCAAATGATTCTGTACCGAAAGAGACAGAGCCAGGTGTTAAGATCAGTATTGCTGAACAGAAAGAGGATAAAAATAAGCACTATTTTATTTTACATTACTTTTTTTCCACAGACCAGTCCATCAAGCATTTACGTAGATAAAGAATTTATAATAAAAAAGGGGGAATGATAATTTGGAGAAATAAAGCATCAAGCACTGAACTGTGGCTGTGACAAGCAGCTTTCAATAGCTCGACGTCCATGCACAGTGTAGCATGTGGATCCTGAAAATGATAGGCCTTTCCTATTCATATCCAAACACGAAAAACACCAAATGGAATGATGATTAAACAATTAAGTGATGTGATATGATAATGTGAGGTTTCTGTGCCATTGGGTAATATAAATAATACAAGGAACCTGCCAATACAATAACTTTCATTATGTAAGTAAATGTACATGTTTAATTAAAGTTGGGAAATAGCATTAGCTTTGTATATTTACCAAAAGTAAAAGCAACCAACAACCAAACCAATTATATCTCTGTTGTTCAAATGGAAAAAGTGGCAAACCCCAAACATTCTGATGAGTTTTTAAAATAAGCATCTTCTGAAAAAATATTAAATTGCAAAATTGAAATTTTTATTCACAACAAAGGTAGAAAGATTCTGTTGTCTTTTCCGGTAATAAACTGGGCATCAGCAATGTCAAAACTGGCAGAACAATAGATCCTAACAAGCATTTTGTAAAGGTCAAAACTGATCCATCTGTCTTAAAACAAAATGAAAAATATATTTAATGAGAGCTGTTATCACCTTCTCAAAGGGGTCTTTGTATCATTTATGCATTGAAAGAAAAGAGTAAATAAAATCTTATTAAATCTGATATTTTAAGAATAGTTTACTGAAGGATTTTATTGGCCTTTTGGTTAGCATCTGAATTTAAATGAAAAGTAAATTCCATTTATCCAAATCCTAGCTGTACAGAAACTGGACGGGATATACATGCAGAACTAAACACTTTGTGAATAAAGCATTACTAATAACTATAACAAGTATCTTTTAAAAAAAATAACCAAACACAATTAATAAATTGTGGATCCATGATTCTCTGTTACAACTTAAAGCCTTGCTAAAGTCCATTGTACTATGAATTTTCCAGTCATTTTAGCAAGCATATGGAACTCTTATTGTTTTCATGCTTCGATGAAATTATCCTGTTTCCAGCACCTTACTTCAGTATAGTATCACCCACTAATGTGCTGGGGAAAAAAAAAAAAAATTGCATTAAATCTGCATCAGCTGCAAAAGAGACAACTCTAGTTTCAGTTAGCTCTGGATCTGAATGCAAAATCTTTTTTTCAGTGCTATTCTGCAAATTTCTCCTTTTCAGGAGGATATTCTAGCAAGATGCTCTCATGGAAGAGGATGCAGCGGCAGCTGTGGTTACGGGCAGGGTCAGACCTTGGGTGGCACAGAGACAACATCTGGGCACCTCTCTCTCCAAGCCTCTTTCCCAGAAACCTCAGGGGAATGTTTATGACCAAAGCCTCTCCTCCAAAGGAGGGCAGAAGAAATGCAGCCTTGGCAAGCATATGTAGATCTGAGTGTCACCCCTCTCTTTCCCTGCCGGATTGCCTGCACAACTTTCTCCTCCTCCACCCCCAAGCTTAGATGTGACACTGTGCAGATGAAGTCAAACCCACGTATTTTGGCTTTGGGATGGCAAGAAACAAACTCATCCATCACCTTCTGCCATTCAGGCCTCTGGTATCATCACCAATATGCTGTCCTGGGAAAACATTTGCCTACTGTCAGATAGCTGTATTTTAAGATTCCCTGGAATATAGGACAGCTATCGTTAAAATTATCTTAGATTCTCTTCATACTTATTTAGAATTTTAAGCTGGGTGTCAAAGTATGTTTTTCTGTATTAAAATTTAACTGAAGCTATCTTAAGCAATTCATTTTTGTTATTATTATATCCTGTTTTTCACATGGTTTTGGCATCACTTAATTTATTCAACTTAGATCTACTTTGCAGCATGTAGAAATAATTTTTATTGCTCGAATGCCTTAATTAATGAAAATATTTATAAAATCTTTAACGTATTTTTATTTTTCAATTTTTGATATTTGACTGAAATTGAAATACTTCATTAAGGATGGCATATTGCAAAAGATACAAACACACATAGCATAAGATGTCATGTTGACATAAATAGTGCAGAATATTATTTGATTCCTCACTTCAGCCCCTTTCTACTTCTCATGGTACCCTACAAACCAAAAATATTTTTCAAGCAGTAAGGGATAAAACAAATACTTGCTTAACTGCAAAAACTGCCTTTTACTTGAAGTTCATGTTTATTCTAATATTTATTTGAACTCATTTAATTTTCCTAGATTGCTACTACTGCCATTACTTCTTCCTCTAACATTACGTGTAGATACCTAGATGTCTACAGCTTTATGCACCAAGATCATGAACTGTAATATTCATGTTTATTTTAATATGCTACAGTTTTTAAAGTATGCAACTATTTCTTTGAAAGCTGTACGTTGTTATATTCTGCTAACTGACATTAATTATCCCGTCTCAGATCTGCAAGTTCTCCTACATTTGCACATATATCTACAATGCTCAGATTTATACACTTTGTCTCTATGCTTTACAAAGGATTCTTCTGGTTCAAGAAAATCCATGAAGAAGGAAAATATTCTTCTAGATTAAGATTTGCTAGAATAATTCAGTTAAGCCATTTGGATTAATCTCTATTAAATTCTATTAAGACCTTTTCCTAAGGGCAATGCTTTCATATAATAAAATCCTGTAAACACAAGGTCAGACAGTGAACCGTAGCTAAGCTCCACAAAATTAAATTCAGGAAATGCAAGGTTTTCCTTTTTGTTCATCTAATCCTTGGATAAGTCATGGTCAATGCTACATAGGAAATACTTGGCAGATGTGTCCTTACCTGCCTGTGCAGCAAGCAAACTGCAGTCTCATCTAGTTGGGCATCATGGGACTCTTCCCCTGTGACAAAGTTCTCCCAGCTTTCACATCCAGGCTTCTCCAAGGAAGCTGCAAGGCTAGGGAGTGGCAGGGCTGCCACTGACCCATCTCTTTCCTTGGCAGTGGTGTAGAGAGTAGCCAAGACTGAAAAGTCCATCTTTTTAGTCCTGGCCTCAAAACTATCAGAATGCTGCAATTTCCAAAAGAACAATACACCAAGCATGAGTAGACAGTTCTTACTTGACACTTTGATAAAATATATATTTTTTTAAATATCCAACATTATTTCTAAATGTCTACACCAAGGTCAGTGATTAGAAAAGAAGTCATCACAAAATCTATGTCTAAAACTCTTTATTTCAGCTATCTTCATTGTCTGAGAACAAAATTCTCCAAGTTGTAGAGAATTAAAGCATTTCATGTGCTAACTTGTGAAAATGTGGTGTGAAATCATCATTTTCATAATGATGGTTGCACTCCTAGCTGGAAATAATCCTTTGGGTTTTAATCACAGAATCGCTAGGTTGGAAGAGACCTTTAAGATCATCGAGTCCAACCCATGCCCTAACACCTCAACTAAACCATGGCACAAACTTTTTTTTAAACATATCCAGGGATTGTGACTCCACCACCTTCCTGGGCAATTCCAGTACTTTATCACTCTTTCAGTAAAAGACTTTTTCCTAATATCCAACCTATATTTCCCTTGGCACAGCTTTAGACTCTGGTGCTGTCAGTTGTTAGCTGGAGAAAGAGAACAACCCCCACCTGACCACAAACACCTTTCAGGGAGTTGTAGAGAGTGATAAGGTCACCCCTGAGTCTCCTTTTCTCCAGGCTGAACAACCCCAGCTCCCTCAGCCATTCCTCACAGGGCTTGTGTTCCAAGGCCCTCTTGTTGCCTCCTCTGGATGTCCTCAAGTGTCTCAACGACCTTCCTAAACTGAGGGGACAGAACTGGACACAGCACTCAGGGTGTGACCTCCCCAGTGCTGAGCACAGGGGAACAATGACCTCCCTGCTCCTGCTGGCCACACCATTCCTGATCCAGGCCAGGGGCCTTTGGCCCTCTTGGCCACCAGGGCACAGTGCTGGCTCATGTTCAGTCACTGTTCACCAGTGCCCCCAGGTCCCTTTCTGCCTGGTCCCTGTCCAGCCACACCGGCCCCAGCCTGTAACGCTGCAGGGTTGTTGTGGCCAAAATGCAGGATTTGGCACTTGGACATGTTAAACTTCATCCCATTGAACTCTGCCCATCCATCCAACCGTTCCAGATCTCTGCAGAGCCCTCCTCCCCTCCAAAATCAGAGTAATCATTCATAGTAGCATTGAAAGTCCTCAAAACTTCCACTTTGAAACATTTATCTAATTCAGGAAATGAGCATTTTCTTCCAATACATGAGTAGCATTTCAAAAACAATGAAACAACTTCTCTACTTAAAATTCTTCATTTTAAAAGAGACTTTAATGGAGGAATCAAGGAACCTAGCTATTTTTCTCTTATGTCCCTTACTTGGCAGAAGTGAACAGGACATTGTAAACTGGCAAAATGCAGCACCAGATTTTTTTTCTGCCAATAAATCAATAAGCATGACTGGTTGAAATGGCATGAGAATATAAATGGAAAAAAAAAATCCTCTCAAAATTCAAAAGGAAGTGCTTTAGGACAGACTTTTCTCACACACACACTGTTATTTTTTTCAACAAGTATTAAAAATAGTCATGGGTGTTCTGATCTCTCTTACCACAAAAGAAAAAAAAAATCTTTTCTTTCTAAAGAACCATGAAGCTTTGCATGAAACTTTTGAAATATACTGCTCCTGACTTTTCTAATGTTATGATGGAAAAAAAAAAAAGTGTTAGACAATACAGAACTTGGGAAAAGGAACTTCAAGCTAGTAAAAATTTATGTTGTTTTGCAAGGTAATAAATCCAATATCACTGAACAATTAATTTCCTGCAAAAGGAAGTAGATTCAATGTTATGTCTGTCAGCCTCTTACTAGGAAAGCCATTCTAAATCTGTTTAAAATGGGAAACATGGCAAGAGATGATCCAATGCACCTCTTGAGCTCTTCGTGGTGCACCTTAGATATGTTTAGGCACCTTTTTCTTTTTTTTTTAAAAAAAAACAAACATCCAGAGTGAAAGAGAAATTGAGGTTCATGGGTTCATGCACCTGATCCAAGACTTTGTTTACTATGACCTGAACTTTTCTGAACATGCTGCATTGGAAGGCAGGCGTGGCACAGAGTTTTCCTCTGTTGGCAAGCAGAAGTACATGGATGAAATAGTCCATGCTCAAGGAGCAAGGTACTGAAGTTACCCAAGAGATGTGTCTGCAAACCCTCCAGCAGATATATTTTTGATAAAGTTATCATGACTGAGATTTCACCTGCCTGAGTAACCTGGCTGAGGTTGAAGAGAAACCTGCTTTTAGGAGCAGGTAAACAGGATGAATATTCTGCTCACTTTAGATGTGTTAGGAAGACAAACTTAGGATTTTTTTTTTTTTTTTTTTTTAACAGAATGGATCTCCTGAAACATTCAGCTAGTAAATCTGGAATCGAGTTACTGAAAATGTGAGGGAATAACTTTCCCTTTGCTATCATATCCAAGGAGCCTGGAACACTCAGCAGAGTAGAGGGAAATGAGTTGCTGGTAATAAGTAGGTGAGATCAGCTTTGCTGGAGGCAGAATCTCCCCACAGGATTTTTTTTTTTTTCCCAACTGGCAAAATTATTAGTGTAACAAGAGTTAGAAAGTACAAATTATTGCCAAAGAATTCATTGACCAGTTAAAAAAAAACCAAAAAATTGGAAGACTGATTAAGCCTATCTTTCCACAGGTCTGAGAGAGCAAGAATTGGTCCAACACCAAGACTTATAATATTTCTTTTTCTTCTGTAAAGCAAATTGCTAGATCAGTGCAAATAATTAAAATACATTTTGAGCTGATTAAAATACTTATTTTATACAACACCCACACAAGGAGATATTTTGCTTCAGTAGGAAAAAGGGCAATTCAGCTGTGGGCAGTTTTGATGTGTGCAGCATGAGTTGGCAGTACTCTTTGATCCATGTCCTTCAGGCAAATTTGACATCTATTTCACCTGAGGCAGGCAGGGGTTTTTTGAAGGGTATTTCTATATAATGAATGACTGACTGCTAGAAGTCATGTCATTGTCCTCCTCCGCCTCTTCAGATCCGATTTGCAGGCCAGGTGAATCTCATGACATGTCTCCTGGTAAATCAAGCAGGGAGAAGAAATGCCTGAAATGGCCCCCATCATGCTGACACCAGAAAATCTAGATGATGAGTGATTTGGAGAATCTGAGGAGAAACTCAGCGTAGCCTTACATTCATTTTGGAATAGGGTAGCAATTTTGAAGAAAATTCAATATTTCAAATATATTGAATAGATCCTGTGCAGAAAACCACAACTCCTTTGAATAAAATCTGTTTTCCCCCTTAGTTCTCTTATTTTCTGCTTGCATGCATTTTCTTTATTTCCTTCAGTAAAACACTTCTTTGATATCATGCCTGTTTATTTTAACTGCAAAATATTTATTTCTATGGCAAATACTTATATACTGGCTTTATTACATGCCCAAGTTTATTTCAGAGAAGTCTGTGTGACCTGTTGGTGATGGGCATTTTTATGATCACCTAGATAAATAAAGTAAATCATGGAGATTAAACCAAGATCACTATCAAAACAACTTCTAGCCTCCCTAATTGTTGCCTTAACAAAGTTCTCACTCTGGATGTCTCTTCTAGTGATTACAAGGTGAACTTCTTTATTTATTTGTCTTTCATTCCACACATTCTACAGTAGCAAAAATACCCTTGCATAAGTGCTAATCAATTAGGCATAGGTAGAGGATAAAATACTTCTAGAGGCAAACAATCCAGAGGGGGGGGAAAAAAAGCTTGCCCTTTCCCCATGCAATTTGATTTCCTGAAAATCTGAAAACATTTCTACTCACAAGTCTGCTACAGCAATTTGAATCCTTTTTATCTTCCAAAGAGCAGCTGTGCAAGGTTTTGTTTTGTGCAAATTCAGCATAAAAATGAGAAATTAGTTATCCACCTATAAATATTTTTTTCTGCTTTTGATGAATAGTAAATTGTTTCAGTAGTTGTCCTAAAGAGGAAGGAATATGGTCAGAAATATATTTAAATATTGTGGCTCAGAAGCACTATTAAATGGAAATAGGGAGTTTTTTTTTGTTTTGCTTTAACTCTGTGCAAGGGATGTTATTCATCTCCAGCTTAATTTTACTGATTTTTGTTTGGCCAAAACTGAAAATTCATTAATTTTAGCCAGGCTGAAATAATGTGGTTGGTTTGCAGTGATGATGTTTCACGCAGTGCTTAATAATGAATATCTGACTGCATATTAAACACACAGCAAGGTAGCTGATGCCTTCATGCTAAAGAAGAATACCTAGCACATGGAAGTTTCCCCATAAACTTCTTCACAACATGGAGCCCTCCTGAAATATAATTTCTACTAAAGCAGACAAAAAAACCCCAACCAAACAAACAAAAGAAAAAAATCTGATTTGGTTAGGCACATAGAGATAGATATTCATATACTGCCACACAGATATATCTATATGTGTGGTATAGACATATACAAATCTATGTCAAGAAAGTTCAGAGCAAGATTTTATAGATAGATAGAAGTCATAGATACATATAAAATGAGATCTTTTTTAAAATATGTTCTCTACTTACCATAGAGCATTATAAAAGGACCTGTAGGGCTGTGAATATACATTCTTGCTATACTGCAGGTGTGTATGCAACACCTTCCTTAATTCCTGTCAGAAGAATAACTGTGTCTCTGCAAAACAAATATGCAAAAGAGTGGACAAACAGGCAAATTATTTGATAGCAAGGATGAATACCTCATCTCAACATTCATACCATGCACCTTAAGTGAAAAAGAAACTTTAAAAACATAGAAGCAAATTGATTTCAGTAGGTTTGAGAATCGAAAAGACATTATCTTATCTTTGGAATGCTAGTCAAAGAAAAATGTTCAATGGAATTCAAGGCCAATACTAAAAATCCATTTTTAATGCATCAAAATATATTAGATGTATTTTTTCTTCTTCTACAGTAAGATAATTCATTGACTTGCATTAGGGATTCCCATTTCTTCATCCATAATGGAAAATATCTACCTTATCAAAAAATAAAATTTACTCAATCACTGTACTTTTGACCAAGATGTACTTTCTGTCCCAGATAGTTTTGGGTTATGGTCTTAATCTCGGGAAAAAAAAAAAAAGGGATAAATTAAAGTCAAAGCCACAAAACCCACTCTAAAGGAAGCTTCTGGGTAGGGTGGTTTAGGGTTTTTTTTGCTTAGTTTTTGTTTGGTTTCTTTTTGTTTTGGTTTTCTGTTTTGTTTTTTTTTTTCAGATTTGTTTTTTTCTGTTTGGTTTTGGGTTTTTTGTTTTGCTTTTAATAAACACACCTGCATCTTTACTCTCTCTATGTCCTAACTAGAGGCATATCTCTCTTCTTTGGAAAAGCAGACTCATGAATCCAATGAAATGATACAGAGTAACATCTGAATCCAATGTCAGAAGTGAAGTATAATAAATAAACTTTACCTGCCTCCCCCCCCCCCCCCATTTCTTTCTCAAGATACTGTTGCTGCTTATTCTTAGCTACAAGGCAAAATCCTTCACAGCTGCTCTCTTACATTCCCTTCCCACCAGGGAAAGAAAATGAATGGAAAAGCTCATGGATGAAGCTAAAGAAAGGGAGATCATTTACCAATCACTGCCACAGGGGAAAAAAAAACAAAGCATGACTTGAAGGGAAATTGACTTATTTCCAATTTAAACAGAAATGGATGGTGATAAGCAAGGATGAAAACTAAAATATCTTGCTCCCAGACCACCCTTCTTTCCAGGCTCCACGTCATACCTTCATTCCCTTCACCCCAAGTGGCACAGGGAAGATGAGGAAAGGAGGCTGTGGTCCTTTCCAACACTCTGCACATTTTTTTTTCTTCCTCCAGCATGGATCCTTCCACAGCCTGGAGTTTTTTAGGACCAAACCACTCCTGCATGCAGTCCTCTGCACAGGCCACATTTCTTTCAGGAGATTCTCTCCTGCTCCCCTATGGGCTCTTCCAGGGATTTTGGGGGAATCTCTGCTCCAATGGCAGGAGCAGCTCCTCCCTCTCCTTCTTCACTGACCCTGGTGCCTGCAGGATTGTCTCTTGCTTTTTTCCCTTCCTTTCCTCAGTCTGTCTGGCATTTTTTTTTCTGCTTTTTAAATAAGTTTCCTAAGGTGCCACCTGAGGGGCTGAGCAGTGCCTGCAGTGAACCCTTGGAAGTGACAGAATCCATCCATGTCAGGCAGGGCAGCCCCAGCTGCCCCTGAGCCCCCAAGCCCTGTAAGAGCCATTACAGACAGAAACACCTTGTGCTGGGGGAGCGCCGTATTTAGGGGTCAGGTTCCGCACCCCAGCCCAGCTTTAAACCTGTGTTCTCTGCTTTTCTGTGTGACAACCAGCACTGTATGGTCCTGAGTGGTCAAGAATATTGGAACAGCATTGGAAGTGATGCCAGACAGGTGACTGCCATCGCTGCCTCCCTGTAAAACCTACCAAGATAAATGATACTCTTACAACTCCTGCTATTCTTGAATAGCATTTCAGCTAGAAGCTCCCAAGGAATTCACAAACTGATATGATTTCTCAATGGCTCACAGAAAATATTACTGTACCATTCATGAAAAATATTTTAGGAATCATTTTTTTTTATCTGTTGGTTGTCTATACCCTAATATCAGAAAGGACTTCCTTTTGTTCTGGTTTTGGCACTGGTGGTCATGTCTAATAAACTGGTGCACTGTAATTTGTATTCCTTTTTTTTTTCCGCTGGCACGGTTAGAGAATATTCATTTCAAATTTGAAATGGATTTGTCCCAGCTGCCTTGAAACCATTTGCACTTTAAAGAACAGTGAGAGTTTCCAAATTGCTTGGAACTTGTGCAGGTAGTTGGCAGAGAGATGTCACTGCAGGTAACCAACCCATTCTGCTCAATTCAAGGGCCAGGCCTCTACATGCATTGGTTTTATACTTCATAATAAAATTATAATTCACAGAGATGGTGAGCTAGAGAAGTAAATAAACCTTTCCACGGCTGTGCAGGCTTCTCTGTGGATTGCATCCAAGGGCCCTTGGATCCCACTCAAGGCCTTACCTCAGATGTTTATGCATGGGCATTTCTAAGGCACTCAACATTCTAGTATCATAGTCCTTTGAGAGCATAATGAGACAAGCTTTACAATATGCTTCAAAATAAAAGAAGGGTCATTACAGCTTTTTAAAAGTACAAATATTAAGTCCAAGTACTGAAAGAGTGCTCAGAAGTGCAAGGACCTCTTTGTTTAGTCACCTGAGAAATACAATTTATGATTGATCTAAAGGAGAAAGGTAATTAACTGTGGAGGTGGGGGATATTTGTGGGAGGGCTGGAAGTTAGCTTTCAATTTATTAGAGGAGCCCAATTGTCTTGGAGCACGGATAGGGCATTGCCAGAGTACACCCTCACACACACAGGGCACTGAAGTGCCCAGAGCAGCAAACACCACACAGCTCCCCTTCTGTAACCCAAGAGCAGCCCCGTCTGTGGCCACAGTGCAGAAATGGCTGTGACTAAGAAAGAGGTGTGGCAGGGCTGAAGAGGAAACTGCATTAATGTCCAGTGGGTGCCAAGGACAATCTCACAGCACATGTCACATCTTCTGAAGTTCTGCAGCACTCAGGCTGAAACTGCTTGCGCTACGAAACCCTGCTGTGCACAGGATCATTAAGAGACTGGAGCTCATCTTATTTCACCTTTGTTAGGTATTATGAAAATTTTAATCGTTCAATTCTTACATTAGTTATATCAGCAAACTCCATCTTACATTAGTTATATCAATAAACTTTTACTTTAAAACCCAGAGGTGGAGTAGCCTTGACCTGAATTTAATCTTATTGTCAAAATCTGTATATCTCTGTAAATGTACCTTAACTGTACAACTACTGATTGTTTATGAGTTTTTTTTATTTATTGCTGTTTGAAAGAGTATGAAAGTGATAGAGAGTGGCCAGGATTAAATATCTGTATGGTTACAAATCTCAAGTTGTAAAATCATCTATACTTAATACAAGTGATTTGACACTTTTGCATTGTTCTTTTTTTTTTTTTCCTGATTTTAACTCTGTCTAGTATAAGTCTCTTAGGATCATTTCATTTCATGCTTAATTTTTTCTTAATCTTTCCAGATGTTAAGAATACAAGTTTAATTGAGAAGCTAAGTGTGAAAGGATAGTGCATTACCCACATGTTTTTTAATTATGGAAATTGAAGGACATGTCCAAGGTCATGCAAAACCAGAAAAACTTGAAGCAGTTCATTAGACTTACCCTTTTACAGTCTATCACAAGCCTGTGCTTCTACATGCTATACTCAGCCTTAACTACAGAATAGGAAACAGTATGTTATTATTTTGATACACTAAAACAGATAATCAAAGGCCACTTCTTGATTACAGTACAAAAAAAGGAAATGTTCTTGTATGTGTATTTGTTTTCAATATAGAAGGAGAACAAAAATCTAAACCTGAGATTCTTATGACAAACACGAGAGCCTTTCAGAAGCTTCTCCAGGTCAATGAACCTAAGATATTTCATATTTGTTTTGAGTATAGCTGAAGACTTGAAAGCCCCTCTGCACATTACTTTCCTGTCATCCCTTCTACATCTGTCTCTCACCATATACTTATCTATTTGAGTTTTTATGTTGTCTCTGTTTCTAGGTTAAACAGAGCAGAAGTGAAGGAATGGTCTGAGAGTTTCTTAGCTGCTAAGCTTGTGAACAGTTCAGGAGGTGACTAAAGATTTAGTATACTCTGGTGAAAAAAAAAAAGAAAGAAAAAATAAATCACACATACTATGAAGCTCCTAAAAAAAGACGACCTGTACAACATAGGAAGTCAGCATACAGTTAACAACTGAAAAAATCATCTGTCTCTGAATTTGCAGTTGATTACATACAGTTGAGCACATTACTTGTCTGTACCTGTAAAGCAAATATTTCCACTTTTAATTGTTACTCCTCTCTTGCAATGCACAGGAACAAGGAACAAACCTTCATACTTTATCTATGGAGTCTTTATTTGGATAACACACATCAGTGTGCTGAAATGGCTTCCAAACTGACTCCTGAGTGTTTTGTCTTTGTATCCTGGAATAAATTAACAAGCTTATGTTTTTATTTTTGTGACGTCATTTTTAATACAAGTTTTTAACTTAACTTAAAAAAAAACTCCTCTAAAAACTACCAAAAAATGAATTAAAAACAGCCCAAAAATGAGTCTTAGGAATCACTCTAGGGGAAGAGATATTTTAGACCAAGGAGCTGGTTTTGTTATTTTTTTTTTATTTATTTATTTTTACAACAAATACTTTACATTTAAGGAAAAAAATTCCTTGGCAAAAGAACCTTGTTGTCTTGTGTCAAATTCAATATTGATTATTTTAAGGCCTTTTTTGTTAACCTAATAACATATTGAGTATTTTTATAGAACAGTTCACAAGTAACGGGTTTGTGAATATGGGAAAGCAGGGTCAGGCTGTTATGCACTGACTGACCTGTAAAAGGGAGCATTTAGCTATGCAAATGAAATTAAAATGAAAGCAGACACAAGAGATCATGTTACCATTACAAAATTATGATGTTATGTTTTTTTTACTGATGATTGTGATTTAGAACAAACAAACTCATGACTTCGAGAAATAACAGCTGGCCACTACAGCATCTTTGTGTCTTAAGTCTAACTCTTTAATATAGGTCAGTGTTTAGCTGCTTTGAAACAGGAAAGGACTTTGCTCACTCAATAAAGGGCTTTTGGAAAGTTAATAAATAAATAAAATTAAAGTAGAAAAATAATACATTTTGTCCTTAAGGAAATGGATTATTATTTTCATAAGAAGCCCAAGAGAGGAAGCTAAGAGTCAGCATTTACTCTTTAAATACTACACAGCCATGAACCCGTGTCATGATTTATGTAAATATACTGTGCTGAGGTGAGTCTCTGTGTACCTTAACACTTTGCCATGCATTCCAATACAGAGCTTTCAGAGATCCAAAAAGGCCATTTATTTAACAAAAAGCTATCACAATGAAGAAACGCAGGCATTTGTTGAGAGAACCTGGCTTAATTGCCACAGAAGATTGAATCGAAAGCTTTGTATAACTAAGAGCAGAAAGAATCTCAGATGAGCTCATTTTCCACTGCAAATGTGTTCACACAGCCTGCCTAAAGGGCAGGAACAGGTAGCAAAGCACACCAAAGTTGTCCAGTGTAAGCAAGAGGGAGATGCTGCTTGATGGCACTGCCAGATCATCACAGCCTGGTACATGGATCACTGTAAACTGAGCACACCGAAGAATCATTCTGGACATCGCTCTTCTGTGGAGGTCCCAGCTGACAAAGCCTCACTGCAAAGATGATAGTTTCATACCAGGAGTTGTAAAATCGGTGTACTAGCAACAAGGCTGAACTGTTGTAATCAGTCTCGTATAAGAAATCTCAAATAACTTTAAAATTAGGTTTTGTTAATGATTTAAAACAAAACCAAAAACAAAAACAAGTCAAATGTTTTTGTGGCATCTATAGAGGCTTATAGGGTCCACAAGCAGAATTAATAAAAATTACTTGGGGTTTTACTAAAATCAATTTCAAAGCATTTCTTAAAAAAAAAAAAAAAAAAAAAAGTTTCTCAGTTTTATAACAAAGCTATTACAAGTAATCTCAGCTAACTTTAGGGTTCTATAAAGCATATTATGGACACAAAGGTATTCATTTTGTATTTCGTTGTGGTGAAATGGTAAGAAATAGCCACTTTCAAGATGCAATTAATTTAGCTTCTTTTAGACGTCTGCTTCAGGATGCGAGTAATTATCTTAGTGATACTGATTAGAGCTTTGCTGATTGCAACAGACACTTGGAATGATTAGCTGAGAGACAGACACCGCCAGAGATTAAGATATGTAACAAACCTTATGAGAAGGCAAAAGAAGGATTTTGAATCTAAGTCAGAATGGCTCAAATCCAAATTTGATGCATGGAATGAAAACTCCTACTCTTCCCCATCTGGCTGGGACCACACGTCCATGTGCTGCCTTCTCAGGAGGCTGCTTGGGCAGGAGCTGTGGCTGCAGGGGGCTGTGGGACAGGCTGGGGTAAGGCACTAAGCCGTGCGCTCCGTGGGCGAGCTGCCCTTCCTTGGGCATGGCAATTGGACTCTCGTAGGAAATGGAAAGATAGAAACTTCCACAGAACCTGAAGGGTTTGATTTGCAGCCTTGGAGGAAGCTTGGATTGACGTACAAATAAAAATACGCAGATATTAAGCAGGGAAATTATAAACTTCACTAGCTGTAAGTAAGTACGAAACCTCAAGTAAGTAAGTAAGTAAGAAACCTTAAGTAAGATTTTGCCTTAAGTAAGTATGAAACTGTATTGGGCAAGATGGTGAAGGTTTTTATCGTGTAGTAGTGGAATTCTATAGAGTAAAATAAGAGTTTAGATGTTAAAATAGAAGCATATGTGTGTACATGTAGTAGTAACCCGTTGGATAAAAGTATAGGCAGTATAGCAGAATTAAGGTGGTAGTCTAGAAAAACAAAGTAAACTTTGTGGCAACTTTGCATTGGGTTAGAATGTTATCTATTGCCTTGTAACAAAGAAACTTGTGACTACTTTGAGCTATGGCCAACTTCCTGCTCCTCTAAAATCTCACGGCCTTTGAGGCTGATGTTTATCTGAGTAATAAATTGTTTTTAGCCCAACAGTGGTCCCATCCCTACATTAAACATTGCTAATAGACTCTACCCTTCAATAGCTATTTGTGCCAGTACACTGTTGGTGAAAAGAGAATGGCTGCTGTCATTTCTTTATTTTCAGGACACATTCACAGATCCCAAGCCAATGCCATTTCTCACTCATGGGATTCCTTCCAGACCTCAGAAATCAGTTTGCTAGTAGTACAGAAGGCCGACAAATAAGACACATCTAAATTATTTTTCAGGTTTGTCCCAGAGTCACAGGTCTAGTAATATCATCTAAACATATTCCAACACAGAGATGCAAAATCTTTAGAGATGGATACTTACTGAATGAGCAAGTTTGCAGAATCAAAGTTTAGGATATAAAAGTCATATCCTACTGAAAATTAAACTACTTCACTTTGGCCAGACCTCACTCTCAATCTACAACATGCAGATATGACAACTTTGGTTCTGTTTTCACCGAAAGATTTTGTCCTTTTAATTTAGTACCCAAAACTGATTAGATATAATGATTCTGAGTGAAAACCTTAATGCTTCTTTGAAAGTATATTTCATATCCTATAGCATGTGCAGGATTAATTTTCCAACATTAATATAACCACTGTTCTTAGCCCACTGTTTGATGGTAATTGACAGCTAATATGCACCTAAGTAGAAATCAAGTCTATTTTTATTTTCTAAGGCATCCCACTTAATGCATAACTGGTTCTAATTTTAGAGGTCATAGTAAGTCTCTTAATAATTTTAGCATGCATTTCTCCTGATTAATACTTTCGTTCCTATCACTATGCTGTAAAAGCCATATCAGTTATGATGTCAAACGGTGCAAAATTATTCCATTATTGATATGAACTTACAGTATATTTCATGTGTGATGCATTTTCTAGCTTTAGATGCATCAATTTTAGGTGAGTGGTTACTGGATAATCATCATTTCTCCGATATTTTTCAAGCAAGCAGAGAAGTTTCTAAAGCTGTTTCAGAAGGAAGAAATGAGGTTTGTTGGCAGAGGCAATATCATTTATTAGACCATCTGATATAATGGAGAACAATCAGGCAAACTTTCTAGTGCTCAGTCATGCAATCAATTCTTTTTGGAAAACCTTCATGAGCACAAAAGGAGAGTAGTATTTGAAATCTTTTTTAACACTTCATGTGTGGAATATAAGGAATGTAATTTTGAAACAAAGCAACTTTAAAATGTCTCTTTTTTTCAATTTGTAGATTTAAGTATTTATAAATAATTTGTTTAGAATAAGGCATTACTTCCTGTTAGTGAACTTACAGTAGTATCATGGGACATAACCATATGTTAGTCCTAAAAAAATAGTTTTTTAAAACTTGATTTTAGTTAAAATAAAATATTTTATTTTTTAAAAAAGATGTTTTTTCTACATATTTCCTCTATCTTATGCACCTCATAAGAAGCACAATATATTTCATCTTCACATAGAAACAAATTTCAGGGTCATCAAAATCAGAGGGGGAAAGAAACATATACAGGTATCTGTGTACACATAATGGCTACTAATAATTTTATATATATTTTTATATGCATAAGTATGGGCATTTTGGTTCAATAATGTTCTTCCCTTCAGCATTAAACCATTCAGAAAAAAAGCAAACATTTTTAAAAGGGAAAAAAGAAGAAACTGTATACAGGTAATATGGGAGACTGCAAGAATTCGCGGGTAATACATAACATTACAATGAACGTAAAAATGAAAAAAACCCTCAGAGTTCAGGTAGGATAAACGTGCTGACATTAGCACCAACATTAGCAGGTCCTCAGAGAGCTTACAATTACCCTTGCTGGAACAGGCTGCCCAGGGAAGTGGTGGCAGCACCACCCCAGAGGTGTTTAAAAGATGCGCAGATGCGGCACTTGAGAACATGTTTTAGTGGCGAGCTTGGCAGTGCTGAGTTAATTGCTGGACTCTATGATCTTAGAGGTCTTTTCCAACCTAAATGATTCTAGAAGTCTAGGATTCTATGAAGTAAACCAAAGCTCCCTATTTTTAGCAGCCTATCTATAGCTTAGTGGGTCCCTGAAGTTCTCTTTTCTGGAGGGTGGAAGGAGCAAGCACTAGCAGCTTCTCTGGTTTATTCTTTCATAAGCATTTGATGCAGTCTGCTTTTTGACACAGGACTAGCAGACAGTTTTCATGTCCTTATGTTTTGACCTTACAAGTGTAAACTGCTTTAATTTAGTGCTTCGAGTGCTCTGTAGAAGTCAACACACACACATACACACACACACACACACACACACACACACACACACTTATATACAAATATATATATATATGCACACACTGGAGATATAAAAAAAAGATTAAAACCGGAGATACTAAAAATTCAGATCTATTTTCTATACTGGGGAAACAACAGTGGAATGTTAATTTAAAAAAAAAAAGCTCACTGTACATCTCACTTTCTATTCAAAATACAAGTCAAATAATTGGCAAATTAGATAAATTTAAGTACAAGTAGAAGAAGGAACTCTCTGTCATCAACACCCTCTGCAGCATGTGGTAAACTGCAAAAAAAAAAAAAAAAAAATAATAACACTCTCATCTGTAAAAACAGCCGAAAGGCTAATGAGCCAACCAGGGTTTGGGGGGTAAAATCCCTTACCTTCAATCCTGCATGAAAAAAAGAGTCTGTCCCTTCATGTTCTATTAAAACTTGGGTCATTTTAATTGATCTTTTTGTACAAAAGTTCTCTATAATAAAATGCAATGAACCACTTCTGAGACTTCAGACTGCAACACAAACATCAGGGAACACAAACTGATCTGTGCTCATTTAGGATAATATAAGAGTATATTGATGCAACTGGAGAGTAGTTTAGTGCTGCTAATAATGAAAAGCCAAAATTAAAGCAGTAGACAGAAAATTAAAGGTATGGGGAGTTAAATTTGCAAACGTAACATAAATGGAAGAAAGTTAGCATATAATTAGAGTTTCTAATTTCTCTTTAAATGTCTCTCAGGTTGCATACCAGGCAATTAGATTTCATTGGGCTTCAATTTACTGTTGGGAACAGTTGAAAGTGTAAGACTGTGGAGTAGTAAAGGGAATTATGTTTTTTTAATTAATATGCTGAAAGTTACTGTCATGTGAACACAGATTTCAAGATACAAAGCAAATTATGTTAGCTCATTCTAAAAGAAATATTATTAATAAATCTTAGTTGCTTTGAAATATAGTTTTGTAAAACAATATAGCAATATTTTTAAATGCTGAATAGAAGTTCTAAAAACAAAATGAAACAAAAAATAATCCCAAAACAATAACAAACAAGAAAAAATAAAAATCCCAAACAGCATCATCTTACCACTAAATAACACCGAAAAACTAGAAAATGCACCAGCATTTTTTTCTCCATTATTTCATGGCAGTTTTCCATAGCCAGATTGGTATGGCTGTCCTCAATACTTAAATTCTAATCAGTAGTTGTAACTAGTAAATTACAAATGCCTAACACTAGTAAAAATAAGTTTGTATGAAAAATGAGCATCAATTGCATAGTGCCCAGGAGCAATTAACCATTTTAGGCCAGTGAATATGGTTCAAGTATCAAAATTTTATAGGAATAACACATCCATTTACTTAGCAATTTTCTCATCTGAAATTTAATGTCTCAAGAAACAATGTATATATATTTTTCAATATAATTTTGATATAAAAATTCAGTATTGCAATTTTGAGAAATGCTACAAGAAGACTTCTATAGCACTGTTTAAAAAAAAAATGGAATCCTAAAGGAGGTATAGGAGAGGAAAAGCTAGGGAAGAGGTTTTTTATTTATTTCATCTCCCTCATAATACAGTTACTGTATACCTTTCTGAAAAGGATGTATTTACATGTAACTACATGGGCTCAGTGGGAAATTTTGAATTTTGAAATCCAGTTTAAAAGGAAAGAAAAAGACTGAATATTCTTAGGTGTCCTGATCAGTCAGCAACTTCTTTTACAGGCCTCATATTGGACACTTTCCTAAATATATGCAAATTGAGTATTTGTAAATTGTAAACATGTCATAGTCTTATAGCTCATTTACTGAGCATAATTACTATAAATCAGTAAAAAAAATTATATATATATATATATATATATAAATTATTCCATCCCTGAATTCTTATAAATTAAGCTAAGGAACACTTACATACTCTAGGGAGGTCAGTATGCTAGATACTGTCAAGGAATGCCCATCAGGGTCAACTCCAGGCAAAATAAAGTTAAAACTGCCATTTCCTTCTAAAATCAGTGCTGACTAGACAGGGAAACCTCATGGCTACTGTGTGTATGTTTGAGTTCCAGTGTTCATCTTATTTCTAAGATGAGCACCCCTACTGAAATGCTGTGGGCTGATTATGAAGAGAGAAGGAATAAGCTGATCCTCTCCAAGTTATTCTACTGTGCAAAAATTAATTCAAGCTTCAGTGGGTGAAAGTGAGAGAATAAACAAAACTGGTCATGGAATTTCTCTTATGGGGTGGCAGGAAAAATTTTCTTTAGGTCCCTGAAACAATGAAGATTTCATATTTTACCCAGTGACTTAGTGTGTTGACAGCAGAAATAGCACAATGATGAGGATTTTACCTAGATTTCCATCATATTAAAATGAAAACATATTGCAAAAAAATAGAGTTGCTCTTACCTTTTCACACAGAAATTCTAAATGAGCTAAAGCTTTTCCTTAGAACTATAATTTATTGTCTCTTTCACCTGCAAATGCCTATGGCCAGTGTTTTAGTTCCCACCCAATCCTGAAGAGTTAATAATTGGTAACATGTGTCATAGTAAAACTTAGAAGAGACACATAAAAAGGAAAGATCTTAGAGGAGAAATATGATCATTTAACTGTGTGATGCAGGTTCAACTGTTAAACATCTACCACTTAGAGCTCTGTAGCTTTTAACAGAAAAATTTCTTTCATGCATCTTTTTGTTTACTGCATTTATTGCATATTATTTTCTAGGTGCATTTTCTCACAGAGAGCAGTAAGCATTCCCTAGAAAAGGATTTATTGCATCATACCATCAACAAGAAATTGAGGAAATTTTCACTGTATACTGGAGGACAAAATCTCAGTGTCTGGCTACATCCAACAGAAACACTGGAAGAAGCATCATGGCTAGAGCATGCCTTGTATGTCTTTCAAACTATGGGACAGATCTGAAAAAGACCCCAAAACATTTGAATATTTCAAATAGCAGTCCCAGTACTGAGTAGTAGTGGTTGCCTGTCTAATTGTGACTTGGAGTTAAGATGCATATAGAATCACAGAATCCTTAACTTAGAAAAGATCTTCATGCTCACTGAGTCCGACCATAAACCTCACGGCCAAGCCCACAAGTAAACTGTGTCCCTAAGTGACACCTCTGCATGTAACAGACCTCAAAACACATGGACCCAGGTCTGGGAGCCTACCACAATACTCCAAAGTCCTGCATTTCAATAGGTGCCAAATAATGTCCAAGTGAACTCTGCTGATGGTACCATTTCAGTTACTAACACAATAATCTTACTGTTACAGGTTAATTCCCAATGTATTCCATTTCTTGTAAGATTATGAATGGTGCCAGGCTCAATTCAATAGATTATATGAACCTCAAAATAAGGATGTGTAATATCTCCAATGAGGTCAAATGGTTAGAAAAGGAAGAAACTTTTCAGCTGCATTTCTCACACAGAAATTCTCAGCAGTAGTTTTCTCTTTTATTGCCAGTTTATGTCTAAGACATATGGTTTGGAATAGTTTCCCTTAGGAATGCTTTTGCTTTCAATAAGAATTAACACACCATTTCTTCTCTAAACTCTTTCAAGGCTTTGATGTCTTAGCTGAGACACAGCATTCTTTAATTTTGATATTCAGTTAAAGGAAAGCGTATTTGTATTTATTTCTTGATTTAAATATATTTATAAATAGCTTAGGTTAGTGTAATTAGTTGTCATTTCTGGCATGACATTCATAATGCAAAGACCATATTCTCCCAGCAGTAATGACATGTATATTTTTTAATTAAAAATAAAATTACCCAAAAAAACCCTCCTCTCTTTTGAGATTATCATTTGCAGATATATTCTGCATTTTGAAATGCATAAATGATGCAAAAGTAAACTTAGCTCCTCCGGCAGGTTCAGTAGGCAGTGCCATCTGAAAAGCCACATTTTTCATCATTTGAATTTCTGTCACAAAGCCCCAGTAGAGTTGCAATGGGGAGGTTTATAATTCACTGCAGCTAATGGATGTAGCTCTGTCTTAGAACTTTACATCTTTCTGTGTATATTTCAACTCTTTCGACATCATCAGCCTCTGTTGCTGACGTGGACTCTGCAACAGGGCAGGAAGCAGAGTTCTATGGAATGTCTGATCCCACTGCTGTGTCCCAACTCCAGGCCACTGGGGGGTTCCCAGAGCAGTGGTAACTGCAGCAAATTTCCAGAACCTGCACAGGAGTTTACAGCAGCTGGCTCTTTAGCATACTTTTTCTTTCTAAAAAGTTAGCAGGGTACCTACCTAATTACAAAAGGTTTTCCAGAGTTATCAACTGTAAAATAGCATACACTTGCACAGGAATGTTGTCTTGATACTACAGTTTATCAGAACATAATTCAAGGAAATTCAGTATATTGAAACACTGTTTTTTCAGTGTTTCACAGTTTTAAGGAACTGTGAATATTATCATCAAAAATGTTCCTGATAAACTGTTGAAATTCATTTTAGAAGCATATGTATGTGGCATGGTTATGAGAAAGGAAAACATGTTATTCAGTGTTCTAGTCAAATTAGTTGTTGAGATAACTCAATATGGGCATATAATGATTGTCTTCCAATTTAAAGACATTTTATAATTATAAATGTCACTTTTGCCACTAAAAGTATTTTCTTCTCTCATTCATTTTGCACAGAAATTAAATCCTTTTTTATTATTCCATTTTCTTATGATTTCATGATCTAAAGTGTTTAAAAAGGAAAGATCTTATATTTCTAATATTTTATGTATATTCCTGAGGATCCCTCATAAAAGAAGTTAAATTTAAGAGCTAGTGTTTTTCTTGCCAAGTTTGAGAAATAATTTAACAAACACATGTGAAGTTTCAGCGTGTAGCTAGTTCACATAATTTTCTCCTAATCTTGATTCATTCCTCCTTTTAACAAAAATTCAATATTCTTATGAGCAGAGCCCTATTTAGGATTCCTTTCACTGCAGTTTAATTTTCAGTAAGTCAAGATATATTCACCAGTATTGTCACTGCAAAGCACCAAATGCAGCTGAAAATGAATGAAGGAGCACCATCCACAGAGAGCACCAGTGTCCTACCTGACATAGAGGTTTATCAATTTATTCTGTATTTTATCATCTTCCATTTCCCAGTATAGCATTCCATCTGTGTTTAATCAAAAAATTAAATTACCATTTTAATAGATTGAGATAACTGAGAGTGTGCAAAGATAAAAGCAATGAAGAGCTCTTTTAGATCCATTTTAGATCCATGCAACTAATTTTGGATCATTAAAAAGTGAAGGAACCATTTACAGTCAGGAAAATAAGTACACAGCACTTTATGAAAATGCAATGAAACATTCAAGATAAATAGAAAGCTGAATAAATAATTAATCACACACCATACGCTATTAGTTGTAACCTTGCAGATCTACTTCCATAAATCAAATACTTTGAGAAAATGAGATTATCATTTTCAGTTTTCATTACAGATCACACATAACAAAAGAAAAAGTATCTCAAATTAAGGTCAAACTACTGTTACTTCATGAAATAAAATAGCTTTCCTTTTATAACCATCACTATATGCAACTATATACAATAGACATAGGCATTTAAAGGACACACTATCACAAAAAATGCCTTTAAAAATCAAATCAGAAAAGCAGAGAAAAATCAGAAATCCGCTATCAAGACATCTTACCTGCCTCCATCATAACAGATCTGTTGCATGTACAGATGAAGAACCAGAACATGTAATGCACCAGGACTGGGGCAGGCCTGGAAATTAGCAGAAAAGACAAAACCCTACATTTACCACACAACCACTTGAACGATCCTAAGATAACATTTTGCATTTTCTGGCCTAGCTTTACTTCTTTCAGTCTTAACAACATAAGTTTTGTTACCAAAAACTTTTATTTTCGATATTTGGAATTTTACATTTAAATTAAATGCTGGAAACTTCATAGGAATCAAAGAAGGGTCAGCCTTTAGCAGAGCTTGTCCACGATCTCAGAGGCAACACTGACACAGGAAGTAGGATGAAGTCCTCTCATGTTTATTCCTCCTCCTGTGCAACCCTTCTGTCTTGACAGAAAATGCAAAAGTACCTTCCTCAATTCCTTCTTCGTGTCTTCTCTCCCATAAATGGTTTCTGACTGTGATGCTGAATGTTTGTGAGACCAAGGGAATCTGAGCACAGGTATTCCCTCACATGGATTTTTGATCATTAAGCCATATACTATCAACAATTTCTGTGCTTCTCCCTGTGATTCAATTCACTTTCAGGACATGCAGAGTGCCCTAGGTCCTCTACCCTGTGTATTCCCGATCTGTCAGCATGAGATAACAAATGCATTCATGTGAGTGGCACTGATACCCGTTGGCGTATTTCCAAATAATTTTAGGTTCTCAAATTCTCATCACACTGACTGATCTTTGGACATTCAGTTTTTGCATGAGTGGCTATTTTCAGCACCACATCAAGAAGACTGACAGCCTTACTGCTTGTCATCGTGCAGTACAGTAGCTGACTGCCCCTGGATAAGGTGACCTGAGGCTTCCCAGTTTGACTTAGCTAGTGTCTGGTCCTGTTTGCTTTTTCAGGATTTTCCTACTGCCATGATAGGGTTTACTGGGATACAAAAATGTCCTTGGTTTTATTCTCCCTCAGCCAGTGTGTGTCAATCTGTTTTATTGACTTAAATCTTGTCTCATCTATATGAGCTTCTCTCCATGCATTTGTAACTCTGATCTTAGTAGCTAATCTCATCTACAGATTTTTCCTGTAAACTTAAATTATTTTATATCATTAATTCCAATCTAAAACAGTGCAAGGACACCAGAATTAAATGCTATGTTATAATGAACTGCAGAATAAAAAAAATAAAAAAACAAACAAAAAAAAACCCAACAAAACACATCAAAAGTGATTTGGATAAGAAAAGGAAAATAATAAACAAAATGGTTTTATGCCTGTTATTTGCAATGATCATCTCTTCTGAAGCTGAACAGCTGAAGCTGAATAATATTGTGCACATGGATTTCAGAAGCATATATATTGCTGCAGTAGAAAATAGAAAGTTCAAGATGACAGATTAACTGTAAAACCCACAGCTTGTATATCACCTGCTCTGTCCTCCCAGTTCTCTTCCTCTCTCTAAACCATGCAGCTGGAGGATGAAATTATACCTTTAGCCTGGAAATATTCATCTTTTCTCCTTGATTTCCCCTTGAGACTGAGTCAGTGAATGTTTAAGTCTCTAGGGACCTCCTCATAGCAAAGGACGGTAGAAAACCCAATCACTGTTCTTGCAACTGTGTTCTTTTTATTTGTTCTCATAGGACCTACTTTGAAATGATTTTTTCTTTATTGTCAATTTCTAATTTTTTATAATTTTTTTTAAATTTAAGCGAGTATTTTTCATCCCCAGTCTTTAAAAATGACAAGACTGACAGTAATTGCTAAGACTATATGATTCACCATATTTAACGTTTTTTTCCCAAGTACTCAAAAAAAGATTTTGCATAAGCTATTTTCAACTTTGAGTGGTCAGTGAAGAGACAGTGCAATCAAGATTTTTTAGAGTATGCAGCCTACACAGGCAGATTTTCTGATATTTTTTTCATTGTACAGCATGCTGCCTAAATAAAGTACACTTTTGCAGCATTCCTTAGGAATGCTTTAGGAATGCTTTCCTTTGAAACATTCCTGTTTCAAAGTAGCCTGAAGTTCTTAACATGTATATTAACCTGAATCAATCAGAACTATAACCACAAAGGTAACCAAGTTTACTCTTTTTATGACCTTCCCCCAACTTCTTTGGCAAGAAAAATAGTACACAGCATATTAATCCATGCATTGTTTCTGTGCCATTCCTAAACTGGAAACATTGCTGCTGAAATATTTACACAGATTTTTGATCAAAGGCCATTTGTGATTTAATGCCATAGAAACTTATTTTACTTTCACTTAATCCTGGTTGTGTTATTCAAAAATGAAATGTTTATAGTATACAAGCCTGACAAAACTAGGATAGGAATTCACGCTGCCAAAATAATTGTTAAAAAAAAAAAAAAAGTCTTTTCAATTACCTGCTTTGGGAACTAGTGATTGTAGAACATTAATCCCATGAAAGACAAATCTGCTGCAGCTGGCAACTGTCCTAGCAAGTTGGAATGGCTGATTGTGACCTGGCTGTCACCTGGCTACCTCTGTGACATTAAAATGCAACTCTCTGTAAGAAGCTGTATCCTTCAGTTTTTTACAGCAAAAGGAAAAAGAGATAAATCATAGTTTGTTTGGTTTTTTTTTTGTTTTTTCTGAAGCATCCAGGGACAACTTGGAAAATGCTTATTTTAACAAAACATGTCATGGATTTAGAATCTGTCTACTTGTGGACACACACTGAAAATTGGAATGAATTAAAATTTAAGAGTGCTAAGAGGTTTGGACAAAACATTGTACATGAAAATTTGAATTATGTGCTTTGAACTTCTACCCAGATATAAAGATAAATATGGGATGGGAGGATGGGATTACTTAGGTAGATGTTTAATTGTTTATTTATCCACTTTCCCAGTTCTAGATCATCGTGCACAGCATCTTGCATAATAAGAGGTGACTTAAAATTGCTTTGTTTTTTGCATTAGCTGCCAGCAGGCTGTTCTTTAAGCTGTTCTCTGCACTGTTCTCTGCTCTTTACATTGAATATTTTTTTTCCCCTTACAAAAATTCTGAGATTTCTTTCCTCCAGTAGTTTCATTTTTTAAAAAAGAAGGTAGAATAATTATTGTTGGTTTATTTTAGCAGGCCTTACATTGAAAGAGAGGGATAAGTAATATAAAATTAATACAAATTAAAATACACATATTAAATCTAGGGGTTTATTCAGCAAAATGTTTGAAGGGGAAAGTCACAGTAATTTGTACAGTCTTTCAACCTCTGAAGTTCTTATCTCTTTTTGGAAACCTCAAAACCAGTTTACAATAAGTTTTCTCTCTCCTTGCATGTCAGTTTGCCTCAAAGCTTCTGGTACAATTGGGATGATAGGTATGACATAGTACCAGGAGTAGAATAGCAAATATCTCAGTACCAAACACAGACACGTATTGCAGCTTATAGAGGACTGTGCTTTATTTACTGAGACACAAAAATCTTCACCTCCAAGGGCCAAAAGACCACAAGCTGCACAATCTTAAAATTACAGCCTGTGTAAGATTATTGTCAACCCTGACTGTCAAATCAGGATTAGTCTTCCATTTGGGACCCTAGAACCTTAATTTCCTCCCCCCCAACCCCATTTATTTCTTTCTTAAAATTATAGTTACTTAAAAGCATTGGAATGAGGCAAGTCATCACAGAGAAGATGCATAATTGAGATTCATGCAAATGAAGCAGTCGAATATGCAAATTAAATGTAATGCAGAAATGGATGCCATAGTGAGTATGTACAGTCTGAAAGAGGGGGGCAGAAAAATGTGTAGAAGCGTTCTCCTTCTACACTGCTTTTAGAATACAAGTCCCTTGTGGCAGAAATACTGCACAATTTTGGTCCTCAATAAATATTTATGGGAAACATTCCTTAGTTCCTGCAGTTTTGTAAGGAGCAGCATTTATATTGTACCACTGGCATTCCTTTCCCACTCTGTTACCTTCTCTCTCCTATGTCTAATTCCCATATTTTGTGTGTATGTCAGTTTTAAC
Source organism: Cinclus cinclus (assembly GCF_963662255.1). Classification (NCBI taxonomy): domain Eukaryota; kingdom Metazoa; phylum Chordata; class Aves; order Passeriformes; family Cinclidae; genus Cinclus; species Cinclus cinclus. The sequence continues at coordinate 65,361,187 of NC_085050.1, read as the reverse complement.
GAGCTGCTCCAAAGACCAGATTTCAATGGACAGCAAATACATATTAGAAATTACAAAATATTAGAAAGTAATTCTAGTGTGCTCATTAAATAATTTAAATGTATAGAAACACTAATAAATTACTTGCATTTTTATTCATGTTTATCAGAACAGAATTGGGATAAAAGCCGAAGAATAATAGTGACTGCTTGAGAAAATGTTTAGATGGGCATCACTGTGGTAATAAGGAAGAGTCAGAATCCAAGGAAACTGAACTTACCTGAAATTTCTGAGACTATACCACTTCCTGTATGTAGCAAAGCAGAAATGCTGGGTGTGTAGAGCAAGCCTGGCATTGCCACTTGTTTCTTACCAGCTGACTCCCTTCCTGTGGGCACAGCAGCCATTTCCTCTGAATGGCTTGATAAAGTGAAGACAGAACTGCTGCTTTCCAAGTCCCAAAATAAAAGAACTGTTGGCAGGAGATCAGTTCAAAACAGATCAAAAGAAGCACCTCCTTTCAGGATAGGTAGTTGTATGACTTGCTTATCCTTTCTCAACAGCATCACTGTCATTTCCATATTCTGTCAAAGGCAGAAAATCAGGTTGGACCACTGGCAGACCATTTGTCTGACTCTGTAGATCACCTCTCATGATTACAAACTCTGCTATTTTGGCTGATTTTGAGATGGGAAGCAGTTAAGTGGGGATGGTAGAAAGCAAAACCAGCACTCCCTGTAGAGTGAGACCTTAGGTATGTTAACTATGTGAAGTGTCTGCACAGGTAAATTTCTGCTTGCCTCAAGGCTGTCTGAAAACAGTGGCTTTATCTACTTTTCTGTCATCTGTAGGTTTGTAACCCATCTTGTCATCTTTATCTAGATTTTATGGCTGTTCCTCCAGCAGGTTCACTGATAAGGTGGTTTGCTGTGGAATATTTCTACTGTTGATTGCCACAATAGTTATGTTCACAGCTTTCCTTGACCACTCTCTTTAATTAATAAATATTACTAAGGGTTGTGGCTTCACGGAAATTATAGAAGCTTATAGACTACAGGAGCCTTCCTGCATCTGAGTAATTATGTACAGCTCTTGTCCCATTTGGTATAAATAACACTCTCTAAAGAGAAGCCTCATGGTATTTGTACCTTCCACAGCACTTTCTCCAAAATATAAGATATATAATAAAAATTGCTCTTTTTCTTTCTTAAAATAAGCAGTTCAGTCTCTTTACCTCCCTAAGCAGCACTTTCCGATTTTTCTTCTTCTCTTTAACAGAAACATCTTCACTTTGAGTTTCTGTTTTCCTGAAGTTGAGATTCACCTGAGTACTTTCCATTACACACTCCTTGCTTACAAAAAAAGTAATCACACACTGGTGGTCACAGTTGTCTTGGTTATATTACAACTCAGGTATACTCTGCAGTGAGCTAATGCTACCCCCTCTCTCAGACAAATATTTTTAAAAAGGTATCTATTCTCTACTGCCAGTACTAAATCAGGTCTCCTCCCTAGCCCTGCAGAGATGACACAGCAGAGAGTTATCTGGGTTGAATCCTTTCTGCACATCAGCAGCATCAGTTTTCTCTTACATCCAGATCGGGGATGGGTCAGTCCCAGAATGACCATGAACAGCAGGTGAAGAACTCAGCTGCCTTCGTGAAGACCCTCTGCTCAGATCTCTCTCCCTTGTTTGGAAGCAAACTGGAATTTACTCCTTGTGCAATGTGGGGATAAGGCTGTAGGAATCCAAAACCAAAAACGTTTGCTTTGTATGAAAAAGAGAGGAAGAGGGAGAGGCAGGCTGAACTAGGAATTCAAAAGGATATGAACATAAAAATCATTTCTAAATGCAGTCAATGTGCTGGAAGAGAGATTCACTACAGTTTAGATGGAGTGTACTTAAATACTCTTGTGTTATGCAAGATAGGAGGTGGGTACATTTTAGATCTAGTCTCTTGTTATTTTTCCCTCTGATAATTTTTGCCTTCATCCCTCCCTATATTCAGCACATTCAGTGCAGCATGTTCTGAAAAAGGAGCTAGTATTTATCAAATTAATCTTCAACATGCTGAGTCTCCAGCGTGCTTGTGGGTATATGAGAAAGTACACACAAGTGTCTCACACTTATCCTTTCACCCATCTATTCCAACTTATTCTAAAAGAAGCATTTTCCCTGACAGTTTGCAACTCACCAGCAATTCTCAAATAACAGTATCTGAAATACCTCTTTTTCCTTTACTTAATGCAAACATAACTTAAGTTCCTGAGTGTCGCAGTTTTGCGTCATCTAATAATTTTATGGTTAATAACTGTTGCTACAGACTTTATGGACAAGTCCAGTACCATTTTCATATGCTCTAATTAACCTTGGCGTGACCCAGAATTAGGCTCTGATTTAATGTAGCTTCCTGAATGCTTTGGGGCAAAATAAGTGGCAAAGAGATCACAACATTAATGTACATTTAAATTGAATGCAGATTATGACTTTAATTCCTATGTTTCTTACTTCAGTTTTAAACTGACACACGTCCATTATGAGCACAGCTGTTTTAATACAGGGCAAATTCATCTAGAAAGAAAACCAAGCCTGCAATGCCGAGCTAAACAATCCCCTACTTGCACCATAGAGACTTGGCATTTTCTCTGAGACATAGGTGGGTTATTTCCAATACCTGCCGATCTCTACTTTTAATCAGATTGCATTTTTGTACAATTATCATTTCAGGCTTCTGTTGATTGCTTTTGCTAGGCATAATGAGTAGAAAGAAACACTATCTCATTGTGCAGAATATTGGATTGGTTGGCGTAATAGACTCAGTTCTATTTTTTGCCTAGCTCTTTGAAAAGTTAATTTTCTCTTTCATCAAATAACTAGCAGACTACTAATAGCATATAAGGTTTTAGAGGGATTTGCATTAAAGAATGCAGCTGAGTGCCTTATCTACTTTTGAAACCAGAGTGACATATGGATGCTCCTTTAGTATTGACTACCTAAGATAAAGTTTAATGCTTGCTGCAAGCCCCCTTAGTTTTAAATTCATGGAATGAGAACGTGGATTATCTCTCCGTGAAGAACACTCGTAGCATGGGGAGGAGGTGAGGGTGCTAGTACAGGCTTTGCACACATAAAGTTGCAGGTTCAAAGCCTCATCAGAGGAGCAGAGCCCTTCATTCCAGTCTGAAGCTCAGAGAAATCCTCTTAAGTCATATGCCATTGTATTGGGTCCTCTTTCACAGCCAGCGATAAGTGTCCCGAGGAGAGCTGAAAGTGTTTGACAGACAGGATGCATTTCCTTTGCTGGATGGTGCCTGGGACCATCTCTACTCACCATGGGACATGGAGAGACAACTGTATGGAAACCCTGTGACTAAGAATTCCTGCAGTCAGTGCTCCAAGTGCAGGGCTGTTAGACAGCCTGTGTGCTGTCTGCCCCACTCAAAGCACAACCCATGCAGCACACCTCTCAGCATTTCTGAATGCTCCAGGTGGTTTGGATGTGGTGGGGAACCCTCTGAAAAGACAGGCATTTCAAGGAGTACACCTAAAACCTGCCCTAGACTGAGAAGCTATACATCTAGTTTCTCCCCTAGAAAAGCAGGTACTACAATAATTTGGGGTCCATACTGCCAGTTGATTGTTCCCATTTGACAACTGAGAAAAAATTCAAACATAATTCCTTCAAATAGGGTTTGCAATCCACACATTGACTAATCTGATGGTTTCTGAGCTACTGAGTTACACCTACTCACTCTCCTCATATTCTAATAAACTTGAACACTTTTAACTTAACATTGAAGAATACAACAGAAAAGCCCAATTCCATATCTTCCTGAGAAATATAAAGAATACTACACTAAATGTATATAGGAATATATTTTCTTACATCAGTCTCCATGCCATACCACAGTGTCTGCTTTAGACACTCTACTGCTATCTCTAGATGAGGTCTAAGACAAGGTTCAATCATGCCTGGATAGTGTTCCTGTTTTAGTTTTCTTACCCTTAACCATAATCATAACACTGACCTTAGACTTTGCCTTAGTTCAGTGGAACCTGAAAGAACGAACTACCAGGCTTTTCATGGGTTAATCTAGTAACTGTTGTGTTAAAACTACTTCACAGAAATTGTCTATCTTGAAATGTGCTCTACCATCCTGTTACCAAAATCATGGTCTTCAGTCCTTGTCCTACTGAATATAGCACTTACATCATCCCTAACTCCCACCTATGGTGAGAGCTAAGGGCCCTTCAGTGGCTCCCGGGCAAATGACATTTCTTATTTTTTTCACAGTGCTATATAATGGCAGCTGTCCTAAAGTAACTTAAGGCTTTCTCCTTTGAGCATTTCCATTCAAATTACATATCTGTTACTTACTGAGCCCTATTTATTACACAAATGATAGCATTTGTCTGAGACCCAATTCAATGATTCCAGAAAGCATGATGCAGTATTTGTACAGCGTAACTCATAATCTAAAAAATAAATATATATATATATATATATATCAGAAACTCTAATGACATGTATAATCCTATCCACAACCACTGGACCTTTTCATCACTGCTGCTCTTGTACGTATGCCAACACAGGGAGTTGTTGCACTCTAAGTGACAAGGGAACAGAAACCACCCCAGGAGTGGGCAGAAAGGCTGCAGAAAGAATTGCAATGAACATTTGCTCATAAGAAAAAAAAAAACAAACTTTGGTAAAATGTTTGTAGTGTTACTCCACACGTTTTTACACCATGGTAGCTGGCAATTCACACACTAATCAAAACATCAGACTAAGCCAAGACTGAAAAATAGCACCAGGTAAGATGAAGAGACACTGCTGATTAATTCAACCAGGAAATTAGTGGATTCTCTTCCAAATGTAAGAGATGAGCTCCTTTTCCATAGCACTCTTACTTCCCATACAGGTTACTTTTGTAAGCCTTTACATTAAGGCTATTACTAAAGCCAGTTTAGCCTGAGATGCCTTCGATGGTAGTTAAAAAGTAGAAATGATGAAAACTTTGTTGATTCCTCCATGCCTCCATTACAGTAGTGAAGGGGAAGCTGTCCAAATTCAATGCATATTATTTTGGTTCACTATCCGTTGCAGGGATTGTGTGAAAAAACACAAGGCATGTACTCCAGTTATTAAACAAATATCTACAAGTGGGTGTTTATTGAGTTATTTCAGCTGTAAGAGGCCCCACAACAGAAATTATAAAGCAGTATTTTGCATTCAAAAGGCCAGCAAGCATGGGACTGACATTTGCTGTCAAAAATAATGCAAAACAAATGAACACAGCTAGAATCTTTCAAAGTGCCAATGTTTGAAATTTGATGCTTAGCTTTGGAAAGAAAATAATGAAACACTACAATTCCCTTGGCATTTTCTCTCTTGTCCTCTTGAGTTTATTCACATATGAGCATTATGTTAATTCAAATCAAATATGTATTGTGGTTATTATTATTAATAACAATAAGAATAGCAATTCAATATAAATTAAAGTTAATTATAATTAATTAACTTTGATGCTATGTACACAGAGAGAACTGGAACACTGATTTCTTCTTCCTAGCTTTTAACTTTCCTTTTTAAAATTACAGGCAACTTTATTTTGTTTGCTTGATTATTTTTTGTGATTCTGCCCTCAGTTCTTAAACGGTTGCAGACTATTGTCACAGTAACTTACATTATTTGAAATAATAAAATAATAATAAATGGATGACTTGCGCTTGCATAGTAGGATTTCTATACACTTGTGTTTGTTTCATTTCACAGATTTTTAGAGTATTAAGTAATCTTAGATTCACTCTCTCCCATTCTTTACTTATTTCCCTTACTTCATGTAATATATAAATCATGGTATGACAACATACCAAAAAATATTATGAAAAAAAATTTCCAGAAAGTAATTGCAATATCATGGTAATTGTGATATAGTCTTGACGTAATTCATTTCTGTTTCCTACTTCTGAAGCATATCTTACAAAGTTTCCAGCAGACTTAATCCATCTATTAGACTTGTGTCATTCTCTGTATTTATTAGAAAATAAAAGTAACATTCATGGTATTATGAAAGAATAAGGAAAGCAGAGACAAAGCTGATCTATAGCAATGTTTTCACCCTAAGCAATATATAATTTAATACCTGTAACACCAAGAATTTTGTATTTTTTTTAAATAATTCATTAGTTCAAACATGTGTAGAATTTGTACTTTCCACTTTGTTCTGTTAGTCTGGCATATGAAAGTATAGTCTTGCTTTATATTAAGAAATTGTTAAATTTATACAAAGTCAGTAGCATTTTAGGGCACAGATTTTTTTTTTTTCCATTTAAATGATTTACTGTACCTATTAACTTTTTCTTAGTAAATGTTCCTTGCAGGATTGAACACTTTTCATACCTAAATTTTCATGCTGAAACATTTTTCATACCATAATTTTCCCTAAACACATTTTCAGTGCTCCTATGTGATGTTAATAAAAGCTGAAACACTAGTTTTCAGAAATCTTATGGCTGGCACAACCTATAAAGATGTCGATTCCAAGTGACAGTCAACACATTGCAGGATATAACCATATGTTTATAGAAAAAACAGAGAAGAATTTATGACAACAAGGCCTTTGTAGGAAGTGCGTGCATTTGACTAAAAGCTATTGCCCATCTTTAACTAGATTCAGTCAAGTCAGATAGACTAAGATATTCAATCACAATTTTAGTATCAGGAAGCCAGATACAATCTTATGATAGAACCAGTTGCCACCCATTTGTGACTTTTCAACTACAGTGAAGATGATATTTTCCAAATATAACTGCAATATTTATTATGTTTCTCTTAAAATAAAGTCCAAAGAGAAGCCATGAAAAGACCAGAAAACACATTTCACAAGAAACATTTAAATTATCACAGTCACAATTAACTGACTTCTTTAAAATGATTTTTTTAAAACAGGAAATGACATTTGTTGAAAATGTACTATTTTTACTTTTCTGATCAAAATAATTAGAAAGATGATAGCCACAACCTTGAACTCTGTGCTTTGGTATTTTTGTACACTGTACCTCTACAGGACTTATCCTAGGCTCCACATGGTATTTGATCTCCAGGAAGGCAGAGCAGTAAGATTCATCCCTTTCAACTCTGAAGAAAAATGCTGATATGAAAGTACGATAAAGACCACAGATTCAAATTCAACCTCTTTCCCTGCTAAGAAAAATCACATTATATTATTATAGGTTGCCCAAGCAACATTCCTCTGAGTTTAAAGAAATGTGTGGTAGAGTTTTTAAGAGGATATATCACAAGACTGATGAATACTGGACCTGTGCCAGTGATGTCACTAACAATTGCTTTGTTACAGCATTTTTCAACAGCAAGGTTTTAGCAATGTATTATTTTGGCCGCATATTATTCCTGGAAACTATCTAGCATTTATTTCTAGAAGAAGAATGTAGGCATAACTTTGGTCTCTGATTTATTTTTAGTTACCAGTCAAGTGAGACAGGCACTAAGTGAACACTTTATCCACTTTAGTAACTGTTCCACAGAAAGATTTAATGACTTCCTTAATTTGTTTGAACAAAAGGGGCATAAGAGTATGGATCTGTATATTCTGAACTGGATCCATGCCAATCCCACAGCAGTGATTGTAGTCCTGAAATGCTTCTGTATGCCTTTATTCTGCTAAATTTGTGTAGTACCTACAATAAATAAATAAATAAGGCAAAGCACTGTACAGCAGCATTTCCCATTTTTAATATTTTTTTGGTTATGTGAATTTTTCAACATTTAGTTGTATGGATAAGCCCATTCTATATTCCCCACTTTCTATGGATATGAATCCTTTGTTTCTGGTGGAAGACACAGTCAGTGTACTATAACCTTCATGAGAAGTGGTTTGATATATGTTTGTCTGAAATGTGTCAAAAGGGAGCTTGTGTCAATGTTCTGAAAAGTCATCCAAAGTTTGGCAAAACACTTAAAACTTAAGATCAGTGTTTGTGAGGGAGCTGGGTGAAAGTATTATCTTGTAAACTCTCAGAAATAGTAACAGATAATAACTCCTTTCTCAGTTCAGTTATGCCTTCGGTGCCTATCAGTATGACATATGCCTTAGACACAAATTAATTTGACTTTTAAAAAAACCTGTTAACTTCAAGCATGGCTCTCTTCATTCATGCACAGATTTAAATATCTAGATTTTAGACCATCCAACTGCTGCCTGTTTTTTCAAGAAAATGAAATTCACTCTTCACCAAAGGCAACTCTGAGGTAAATATTCAAGGCTATCATTATGTTGTTATTTAGAATAAGGATTTAATCCTATCAAGACTAAAACTTCCAGACAACTGAGTGAATTAAAATACAGCCAGTAAGCTTCTGAAATTACAGGATATCTAGCTCCTGTTCATCCCTTCCTGTCATTTCTTAGTAAAAGCTGTACAGAGAGATATTTGTGCAGTCTGCATGAGACCATGAAATCAAAGCTTAGTGCCTCGTACATGAGGTGTGATGCCTTCAGATAAATGCATTGCTTCCACTGAAGCACATCTCCGTAGCTCCTTCAGCCATGGAGTAGCTTCCAGATGGAGTGGTGGTTTCCAAGATAATGCAATAACTTTTCTGGTTAATAATAAAGTAAAGTGTAGATGAAAGCTCATTTTTTTTTTCCCTCAAGTCTCCTATATATGATTCATTGCTCTTTTGAAAGTGAAGTTATCATTTTTATGACCCAAAACCAACAGTGATATTTCATAAATGTGGGAACCTCGTGACATTGACAACCTTTACTTTTCTGTCCTTCAATACTGTAATTTTTTCTGCATTTGTGTAACAGCTATTTTAATTTTTAAATAATATAAGTTAAACTGATATATTGAAAACCAATATTTGATTGCTTTTGCAGTCTATATTGATTTTACTTTTTCATACTTTTCTTCTTGAGAAGTCAAATAAAAATTTGAGAGATTTCTATGAAGAGATCATAATATACCCATTTTCTAATAAAATAGGCAAAAGAGATTTCTTCATATCTGTTTTTTCCCTGGATTTTCTTACATTTTTAAGTGTCATTATAAAACAAAGTAAATTAAAATAACAAGGAGAAAAAAATCAATTTTCTTTCTGCAATAGTTTCTATGAATTTATTCTGTCATATTTTGTAGTTTGTAGTCCTGGTCTTACTTTCTTTTATTATTTTTCTCTCTGTTGCTATATTAGAGGTAAAAAAAAAAATCCAATTAAATTCACACAAATGATTCAAACTTCTAAAACAGGATTTTATTTTTGAATCTGAATTAAATTTTTTGAATCTGATTTAAAATCTGAATTTTAACACTGGCAATCTTGTAGGTAGTACCTAGCACAGGTGGTACATTTCACAGTACCCGAAAATTTATTTAAGTCTCTTCAATGCCTACATTTTTACCTATGCAAGTATTCAGGCCTGACTATTTTTTCAACATCAGCTAACCTACTATGTTGTGTTTTCCTGCAGTAAAGATCAAGAGCTAAGAATATCTCTGTGCTATGCCCCCTGAAGTTTTGAGTGGTCATTCTCAAAGTATAACTAAAAACACTGATTCCTCAAAAAATAAATTAATTTGATTTTTTTTTTTTTTCTCAGTTTCAGACCCTGAGGGGAAAAATTGTTTAGATGGCCTCAGAACTACAGGTATGATAAATAGTGCTTCTCTGAATTGTCTCTCTGAATTTGATTCCTCCTTTTAATTGATAGACCCATCATTTAAGTTTACCATACTTAGCGGGAGTTGAAACACTTAGGAACGCTGAGGTTTTTTTCTGCTCTTACTTTCATTGCTTGAGAACAGGGTTTTCCTGAAAATTAGTGCATTGACTAGACTTAATGTCTAGTGCATCTTTTTTAGACTTAATTACAAATTTTAACACACAGACTGATTTTAAACTTTATAGAAACTTTGAAAACATATTAAAACTATGAAAATCCAGTTTGGATGTCAGTTATATATTTAAAATTAGGAAGGCAAGCATGTACTTTAAATGATATGTTGGCTTAAGAGAGGCAACACCATGTATCTGGCAACCATTACAGCTAAGGGCAAAACCTATTCTCAGATCCATGGAACAGCCTTTATTTGAATGCATTCACCTCAAAAGGCTGAGGAAGGAGGTGAGAAGATGTTACTAAGCACATAGTTTTGAAGTTACAAAATATTTGTATGGTTTCTATGGTTTCATATCCATGGTTTTCATAGTAAGGGAGTGTAACTGTTTGTTTATAAAGCACTAATAATTTCCTAAATAAAGTCAATATGCCCTTGAATTGCTTTGATAAACTCAGAATGAGACCTCTCAACACAGGCATGAGTTGGGACTAAATTACTATTTTGTGGTGGGTCATTACAATGTGTAGGGTTCATGTGAACCAATATCTACAGGCAAGACAAATCATCTCACCTGTGGCCTGAACCAGTGACTCCAAAGCTCAGCCATTGATCCAGTATTCCAATTAGCTCTCTAGGTGACATAATCCTGTAATTCCAATTAGCTCTCAAGGTGGACAATCCTTCAACATCAGGACAAGCTTGGACTGTCTCAGTGTGATGCCCATTTTCATCACTGTCAACGGCTGCAGCCAAGCTCCTGCTCCTGCAGCAAACAGCTCCGGAAGCTATTAGTGTTTTTACAGATCTCAGCAGACAGCATTGCTGCACATTTGCAAACAACTGTTCCATGTGATTAGTGTCAAACCAACCTACGAAACCGAAATATTCTGAAAGGAAGATTTAAGACATGAGGATAATAGTGTCGTTGCAAAATACTTATATACCTCTAAAGGGAACGCTGACTTCTGCAAAAAAACATTTTGATTTTTATCTTACTATAAAGTGGAAGTGAGTTTGGAAGGAGAAATTTTAAATGCCACACACAGCTATTCAATACGTCTGAACAAAGAGCTAAATGTAAGAACTATAAAATCAAAGAATGCTAGCAAACTAAATGCTGCTATGTTCACTTTTCTATACTGAGTCACATTTATCTTAAAAGATATTATGGAGGAAAATAAACCCCAGTATACATCATTTGAGAACATTATGTTATAATCTTGATGTTTTCTAAATCTTTTTTTGAATGTATCACACCTCTTAAAGTTGATATATTCAAAAAACTCTTTTCATTATGTTCAAGAGACTACCAAATACAGCAGAGGCCCTAAAAGAGCTGATGTGAAGGAAAATTTCCTAAGGTGTTAGATACTTTAGGCTTAATATTAACATATTACAAACTAAAAAGAGGGCACCTGAAGGCATTTTATTTTGAGGGCATCATTTAAGTATGCATTCAAAAGCTGTGCTTTAAGTCTGAACTTTCACCCCTAAAGTGATTTTTGAGTTTGGCATAAACTATCAGGGCACTAGGCGTGCATCGTTAGTATTACAGCTCCAGCACCTGGGGCTAGATTAGAACCATAATTAGGATGCCTTAGGCAAAGAAGAAATTGAAAGTCATAATAAACCTCATGAAAAAAGAAAAACAGGTTTGCACTCCCAAATAGTTATTCTGAGCTGCTGTTTTACTCTCATCCTCACCCCTTTTCTTCCCCCTGGAGTAATTCTTAGTTTGTTGCCTTGCACAGAAATAAGGACTGGCATGTCATCTTCCACCATCTGACTGGCTCTGTCCTCTTGCCATCCACTCAAGGAAAGAGGTGAAATAAGCCCAAGTGCTGGTTTTCTTTCTCCATGCACTCTGAACCAGTATGAGCCTCCAAATAAGATGATTTTTGGCTATTTGAGGAAAGCTATTAGTGAGCTCAGTGGCTGGTTAATGCTTGCTTTCAGTGTTTTTGGTCTCTGCCTGATTATATGAATGCTATATCCTACTATCGGTCAGGATATTTTCCCTTCAACATTAAATCATTTTTAGCTAAATGTTGCTTACCTCCTCGATGGTATAATAATATTTTCATTTACTATGATATCAACTTTCTACTTGCCCTAAGGTATTGCATTTAAGAAAAAAAAAACCAACAATAAAACATTGCAGTCATTAAACCACAGAGTTTGCATCATCATAATTCAGAAAAAAAAGAACCGAATTCAACAGAGTGGCTGAGCCACAAGGGAGAAACAATCTGTAGCAAGACATCAAATTGGTTTCAGGAAAAACAGCTGAAGAACCCATGCCAAAGAATGCTGCTGCTGCATTGTGTTTGCATTTCTGTGATGGGATTTACATAACTCAACATGACATTATATTGGCTAAGACACAAATCTAGTCTTTAATCCAACAAGACGCGCAGAGCTTGCTGTGTTGTGTCACCACGATCCCCTCTGCCAGGTTTCTGTCTCTTGCCCAGCCAAACACAATCTTTACACATATTTACCCATTTAATACCTGCTGCATGTTTCCACTGCTTGCGTGCCCCCCAAGTTACAGTATTCACATATAAAGTACTCTCCTTGCAGACTGGTTATTTGCCAGTGATACATGAGTGCCCAAAGGGCAATTGAAATTTTGTTTACACACTGAATGAAAATACCTCCTCTCCTCTACTGGATCATAATAGCCCCTTTAATCTTTCTGCTTTCTCTCATTCCACTCATATTTACTGGCACTTAATGAGTTTTTAGCATGGACACAGTTAGAATTGTAATCTGTCCATTAAGATACCTCCAAAGAGCTTCTTTTGCAAACAGCTGATCAAGAATGCAATTGAAAGACTGCACTGGAGACAGGGTATCAGATCTAGAGGCTGTGGAATAATTTGGAAAGAGCATACTATCTTGATACTTATTTAAACTGCTCAGTTTTTGCCTAAATCTTCACTAAACACTTTCTGTTGCAGCCCTTCCTTGGTTCTTTGCCAAAAAAATCAAAGCTTCAGTGTCCCCGAGGAAAAGTTGACACAGGAATAAGTTTATGAGTGCTATTAATAGCAACATCAATAATACCATCAGGCTGGTCAGTGTCAGCTTACAATCAGCATAAGAGCAAAATATAATTCTAGTTGTTTAGTGTTTAGCCCTAAACCCATGTTTCCATTCAAGTTTTGCCATTTATATACACAATTATCATGTAAAGTGACAACATTTTAGCAATATTTCTTATGATTCTGAGTACCTGAAATATTTCTCAACTGTCTGTAAAGACACGGTAATTTGACTTATAGTGTTTAAAGGCAGTTAATTCTCAGTTCTCCCATTAATTAAAAAATTATACTCAATTTATTCTATCTTCTCTCACCACTCCACTCCACACCCATATTTTTGTGGATTTTGCTACTTTTTCTGTTCTTTATATTATAAAAAATGAGTTTATTTCCATGCTGTCACTTTGCTCATAAATTCGAATGTGCTTGCTATTTTCAGACCCACAAAATTACCTGATCTTCCTCTTCAATCCATCAATTCCTATGATGCCTGTATAGACCATCCTAAATCTGTTTCCCATTTGCAGTCCATGAAGATTCTGAGACAGTTCCTTTGTTTTCCTTTCCTTAGAAACCCATCTTCAGTTTCTCAGGGCAAATCTCACAGTCAGAAAATCCTTTTCTGCTTCAGACACTTATACCTCTCTCTTTAAAGTGGGGCCTCTTTCAGCTGCTATCTGCAATTCCCAGCGCTTAACTGAATTGAAAACTGCAGACAATACAGTGCTTGAGATGTAATCCACTTACTTGCCTGAAGAATTCTCTCAAGAGAGTCTCAGTTGGCAGTGCCATTTTGGCATCTAGATCAGAGTAATCTAGCAATCCTAGGTTAGAGTGGAAAACACAAAACTGCAAAAAGAGATTCAAAAATCTCTGCTCTAATCCATTCTTACAACTAGCTGGCTTTCATTTTACCAACTTTTCTGCAGAGAGTTCCCAGCTTAGTCTATTTTGAGGCAACAGCTGGCTGTTGACTAGGCATAATTGGATTCAGGCAAAAATAAACTGCAAGAAATGCATCATTTTCCTGTGCACTTATGGGTTCAGTTCCACTTGGTTGTGAAAATCCCTTAAAAGCTTCTCTCTGCTATCAGAAAAAGGCTGAGGTCAGCTGGAGCACTCCAGTGAACACTGCCTGGATTTAAATTGCTTTGGTTAACAGGTTCATTCTCAGTAAAGATTTGTCAGTTAAGGATTCTCTTTCCCATATGCTCTGGCAGACTTCAAGTCTGTTGAGCATGGTACAGATTTCCATCCTCTCACACTTTTCTCTTCATTGGAACCCTTCTGACTGTTGCCTTTGATCATATTTTTTTTTCCTAGGGGGATAAAAATAGAAACACATATTATTAAGTTTTATTTCTGTACTCAAATGCTTGTTAGAAAAGGCAAATTTATATAATGGGGTACTTGAAAATGTAGGAACATCCAAAAATCTTTATGAAGCAAAAATCCAACGCACAAATTGGAACGATAGGAAAATAGGATTATTTTTCTTCAAACTGCATGAAATATACTATAAAGCTGCAATAAAAAAGACTAAACTCATAAGCTCTTACTAACATCTGTTGCCGCACGGTATCGTAGTAACTATACCTTTATTGTAGTTTAGTACATCTTCACTGTAAACCACCATCTGTTCTGATATGTAAAACTGTGTTTGTAGCATGGGAGGAAAGGGTGGCATTTTAGAGTCAGAAAATTTATTTGTGCATATGAGTCATGATAATAAAAAAATGCATATTTAAAGTTTCGTATTATTTTGTTAGGAAAACAATCCTATTAGCTGATGAGAGTCTAAAATTATTTTTGATTGTTGCAATATTTCCTGGTTCAGGAGCTTCTCAGCAATAAGCTGATGAGAACTCACAAACATTTCCGTAATGTTCAAAAATGCAAATATGTTTGTTTCAGAAGATCCATTTTCCAAACACATTTCAAGAAATTTCATTCTTTGACAAACCCGTAGCCAGACATGCTTTTCAAAAACACAAGTTCATTCTGTAAGCAGTTCTGCTTAATACACCTACTTGTCTATAGGCTTCCCATGAAGTTACTGATGAAAACAAACAAAACCTAAGAGTACAGGAAGGAAATTTATCTGTCAGCAGAACATTTCTTTCTTTTTGTTACCTGTGATTATAACATTGGTCATCTCACACTCAAAAGACAAGTTTCTTTGTGGTTTTAGATTCATCACAAAGAACTCTTTAATTTATAAGAAAATTATAATATAGAGACTTTGCCAGGGTTTAGCATTTTCTTCTATTTCAGTAGACCTGCGTTTGCTGCATCGTAAGTGCTGCTTTGATTGGTAAGCTTGGAAAAAAAGATTAGTTTTATACACTTGTGCACTAAAATGATAAGGAAGCCAAGGTGAACTATTAACATTTGGAATTTAAGAGAATTTAGAATTGTCGTATGGAGTGCATCTCTGGTCAATGGAACCTTTTTTTCTGTCTGAGTAAACAGTATTTGAGCCCTTGGACTTGCTACAGTACTGCCAGGAGAAAAAAACCTCAAATATTCATTAAGCAAAGCTTCCCACAGGCATATAGCTACAACATCAGCATGGAAAGTGGGCATTTAGGAGTCAGTATCTGCCACTGTTACTCACCCTGAACAATAATACTGGGGATTTAACTGAAATTCCTCCCACATAAGTTATATGTTGGCCACACTGTATTCAGAGCAATTGAACCAGGCAAAACTGACTCAACTCTGAGGTGCTGCTGATCACAGCAACATTCCCTGCACTAGCAAGAGTTACAGCAGCTTCCAAGAATTTTTTGTGCCTGCCAGATGACCCTTACCCTTTCTAGAGCAACACATATATATATATATAAAATTTACACACAGATGTATATGCTTATATTTATGAACATTGATAAAAATGCTTGTGAGACTTGTTTGAATTATAGTTATTAGAGATTGGCAGAGAACTTGATATTACTGTGAGTGCCTTTAACCAAAAAAATCCAGCAAAAACTGCAAGAAATCAAGATGCCATGAGTCTTTTTATCAGTGAAATGCAATGATGAGATAACTTTTCTATGGTTAATAGTAACAACAAACCAAACGTGTGAGCAGCTGGTGGAGAAAATAGCTTATTGATGTTATGTTGGGAAAGAACATGAGTCTTGCAATCTGTGCGGCAACCAAATACAATAAGAACTGTAGATTTGATTTCGGATGAAATACTCATTTAAAATGTTTACAATTGCATTACGGTCTTTATTCAATATTTCTTTCATTGCTATAACTTTATAGAAACAACTCTTGAGCAGTGGGTAAGCTTCCAAAGTAAAATAAATTATAGAGTAAGAGAGAAAATTTATAAAGCATAATAGGTGGAAGAACAGGTGCGTCAGAAATTTCTATATTTTGGACAGATTTAAAAACAGATATTTGGATGTGACTGGGGTATAAATTCTGTAAGCAGAGGTAATGCAAGGAAACAGACATAAAGCAAACTGTTCTAGATTTGCTAAGTACTACCATTCTGACTAGAAATATTAGATATTATTTGGATGAGTGGACATTTCTGAAAATAAATATAGGGAAACTACCCTCATTTGCTATTTTTACTCCTGATTCTGTGCATTTTTTTATTAACGTTACCAGTTTTATTACCCTATGTTATGAAAAATTATACCCAGAAATACACTTCTACAGCAAAACAAACAAACAAACAAACAAAATCCCTTAATTGGATTTAAGCCAAAGCACCTGGCTGAAAAAGATTCCATCTCATTTATCCCAGCCAAAAGCTAAGCCCTGGCAACAGCTTGGTTATTTATACAAGGCTGTTGCAAATTGCTAACACTTGAAATCAATTTAGGTACCCTCCAGTCCTTATCTTCTGCAACACCCCTATTTGTCCTTTACATCTTCAAAACCCCTTGAAACACCCATCTGAGTCCTAGTGCCCAAGGTATGCTTCCCAGTAGTTGCATTGTCCTAGCAGGGTAACTCAGGAGATTCACAGCAGTGCGGGAGTGGATATCACAAAATCAGGATTGTCAGATCAGTGGGGCAGGGACCTGTGAGTCAGATGTCCAGCTGTAGTAGAGTCATTTCCAAAGAGAATAAAAACTCCTCATCCATAAACCTCAAAGCATTAATCTGAAGTTCTGTCTTCCCAAGAGAGTTTTTGTAATGCCTGGATATACTGTGACAGTCGCTGGGAACTACCAGAGCACTCCCTACCTATTACTTGCTTTGCAAACATAAGTAGGGGGTTGCACTCCTTTGGAGCAGCTGTGGTCCCTCAGACTGCTACAGCTAGAACCAATATTTTTAATTGGCTTAATCCCACAAATCAGCTGCAATTTATAAATGTCTTTTAGCCTTATTAGCTCAGTAAGAGTAGAGGATATAAGGAAAGTTACAGGAACTACTTAGCACCTGAAAGTATCTCTAAAAATTATCATGCCTAAAACAATATGCTCAAAGTAGGCAGGGATGCTGGAAGACTTTACTGCAAAAACTGATTTTGGTATCCCCTCAAACATATCTTCTTCAGCTCAGAACCCATGGTATCTCAGTGTGCATGGCACTAATGCTTGTGCCTTGCTCAGTCCTATCCCTCATCTCACCAGTTTCATGAGTTTTGATTACCCACCAGGGCTGCTCCTTCTCTCTGAACTGCCTGCTTAAATTCTTGTCAATATTGTGGAAAAAGATTATCTTACATCTACAGGTTGCAGATGTTTACCTATAAAACAGACCTTTCGTTATTTTCTTGATATTTCAAATCAGATTAACTTGAAGGCTTTATGAGGTCTTAAATGCTTAAATCTCCAAAGTCACAGTTTCAAGGTTTCAATCCCATATTTTCATTAGCACAGTATGTGTTTTCCTTACTATGTGCTGCATATGAGTCGAATCAGAGACCTGTGCAATGTCTACTGGGATATCATTGCAGCAAGTGATACATTTTCTAATTGGAATGGTGGAGGAAATTTACTTGCCTCATCTTAAATCAAGAGAAATATTTCTGATAATGTGAGTTTTGTAGAGTGAAGACAAGCTAAGGACTTGAGGATCTGGCCTGAAATAAATAGATAAAACAAACAATCAAAGAAAACAAATATTTTTTTCCCTTTCCACTGGTGAGAACCAGGTCTGGCTTCAAATGCACAACCTTACACTGAATACCTATCCAAGAGCTATACCACACATACTTTCTTTAACTGCTCATAAATATATGCTGTACCATAAGTTTTATTTGAATATGTTTTAATTTTAAGTGTATTTTCATTCATATTATTAGTGATTAAGATGGCTCTACCTTCAGTGAACTTTCAGCTTATTTTAAATTTTCTTCATTTTTTATCACAAGGTCTTAATTTTTTGGAAGACATTTAAATTTTTTTGACATTTTAAAAGCATGGCATCTTTAGTTACCTACTAAGAATGTAAGGTCAACACTTAAGAACTAATTCCCGATAAAAGTGCAAGTCAAATATTTCTTAGCTGGTTTAAGCATTAGGAAAGGATGAAGCAAAAGTTCTTTGAATTAAATAGTGGCTTGAACTCATTTTCTAGGTTATAGAGACTGTGACAGAGCCCCTTGTACTGTATTCTCAGTGTTAAATTTTACCAAATAAAAAAGCTAGAATATTCACAATTGACTACAAAATTGAGTTACCCCTAATAAAGAAATTGTGATTTAAATAAAATTACTAATTTGATATACTTTTAGAGTATGAAGGTAAATAATAAAATTGCAATTTTTTTCTTGTAGAAGAATGTATTATTATAAGTCATTGAAGAGAGAAAATCAAACGGAATACATTTTAAGCAGTGTACGTATTTATTTATACCTGAGCTTTAAGTCTTGTAAGACTTATTAGACATTACTCACCACTTTAAATTCCTAGATTAGAAATCCTGAGAAAAAGTCACCACAGAGGAAGCTAAGATTAAAAACTTGTAATTCACCTATTTTCCTGAATTAAATTGTGTCCAGCAGCACTCCTAACCTACGGGAATGTAAGAGCTTTTCCAGGCTCCTTATGTCCCTTGGCAACTTGTGGTTTCCCGATGAATTCACAGGCATGTTATTTTGGCCAAAATGTTCCAGGCACACCTAACAGTCACTTTGGATGGAGTCATCCCTCCTTGGAGACTTCACAGAATTCCCTTGAGAGGCTGCCATGTCAGGCGGCCTCTGCTCCCCAGGAGCTCTTCAAGACATGTCTGATTTACCAGTAGAAACACACCTGTACATAAAGCTAGAGACGAAGAGAATCAGATTTTAAGTATTTCTGTGCATCTTAAAAAGCAAATTCTTTAATGGGATCAAAACTTGGAGACATCAAAGTGATCCACTGCAGGTGGAGTATTTGTCCTCTGAACCATTATTTTGCTATATGGCACACAGAGTGTTTAAATGCTGTTCTTGCTATTTCACTAAAATCTGAAGTATTGAGTCCTTCACTCCTAATATCTCCTTTACAATAATTATAAAGCAATTATTTATCACTTCTTCATTGAAATAAATCCTACAAATTAAAAGCTTTTATTTGAAGTATGACTAATTTCATTGGTAAAGCAAAATGAGAGATGTTTGACATTTACATTTTCGATTTTTATTTTCTATTTAATTGCAATATAATTCGGCCCTGTGATCACTATTCTAGTGAATTTTAATTAGAGTTTGATGGATTTCTACTTGCAAATACACTCTGATGAGTTGGATCCAACTTTCTGCCTAGGACCAGATGTGAACACATTTTGGATTTTAATATTTGCTTAAATCATGTAGACAAATTTCAGCAGTGAGTTCCTGATGAATTGTACTCTTTCTGATTCACTCTTTATTATTGCTGTCCGTGTTATGAGATTGGATATCTAAATTAAAATATTTTTTGAAGCAGAAGATGAAACAGAAATATTATTTTAAGAGAAAAATTAAAAAAATAATTAACATCGATCATAAAAATCCACACAAAAATATTACTTTCCAATTGAAAAAGTGATTATTTGTAATTGCCTCTTATATTTCACAGAAACACTTGCACAAAAGAACCTGAAATATAATTATATGCATTTTACAATAACACCAGTCATTTGAGCAAGTATTTTAAATGCTTGTCTACCCTTGTGAAATATGATTATTAGGTATTTCTTAAATGTTTAGAATGTTGAAAATTCATTCTTTACCTTTAGAAACAGTGTATAAAATACCTTCACTGTTATAACTTTCTACAGACCTTGAGATTTGAAAAAGTTTAATATGGTGGCACAGTTTCCAAAACTGTTATATCTGGGTGATTTGCTCTTTGTTTGCTATGTGATGGCTTCTCTTTGGTTTTGTTTTCTTTCAGAAATTATTCCTGTCCTAGATACATAACAAATCTACAGAATGGACTCTGTCACAGCTCATTTATCCCCAAAGTACTGTAGCCCCTCTGTAATTAAAAATCATCATTTTTAAAAATCATCATCTTTTTCCTCACATTCAATGAACATGCCAAACAATGCCAGTTCAGAGTTGCAGATTCTTAAATTAGTTGTTTGCAATTCAATGCAAGAGAGTAAGAACTGCAGGTGCCCTCATTTTAGGTACCTTCACAGTCAATTGTTTTACTCCTATGTCCTTTAGTTCCTCTATGCCAAGCAAAACTCAAGATAACCAGAGCATAGAATTTTAAGAAAGAGGTAATTACCATAAAAAGTAGAAGTATTTCTGTAAAGAACATGTTAAAAGTGAAGTTTTTAAGGATCATATTACTTTTTCTGACAAGCTTATAAAACCATCAGAAGCAGACCTCTGCTCCAGAAAAATCACAACATTAGAAGTCCTTTTATTTCTGAATTTCTGTCTGAAAAAGCACTTTTCTAACTTTGATTACCATGGCAACTCCTATTGGGTACTTTATAATCTAAGTTACAGCCAGGGAGAAGATTACCCTATTTTGTATAATCATGTCTTGGGTAAGTAAGGTTGAATAATCAATGCAGTGCATTTTTTAACAAATTTAATTAAAAGCTTTCATGGCATATTTTTTTCTCTGAAAAATATAAATGGACTTTTCCTTAATATTAAGGGCAACAAAAAGTCACTACGTTATCTTTGTAGTATTACAAAACTAATGATTTTGTAATGGTTATAAATGAATGGAATAAATTCCAAAATATTATAACCCTTCCCCTTTGACAAGATACTGTAATTATTGCCAAAGAACATTGCATTAAAAAAAACAATAATATTAATTTTCACTAAGTAGAAGTTAAGTTAGGCAACAGATGCAGGTTTCACCTGCTTTGACTCTTATCACTTTGATCTTGTGAGGTCTTTGAATTTCCTCCTCCAAATTAATTAATCACCAAGAATCTTACACATTACAGCTTTTCAGCTTTCACAGTGAAACAAAAGGACTGAACAGAAAAATTAAGAGCAGAGTAAGAGTTTATGAAAGAAATATTGTATTTGCATGCCATGTGATGGGAATGAGTATCCATTAGAATCCCATTTGTCCTTGAATCTTGATTGCTGGATATCTTAAAGATCAGGGAAAGAATTTGAGCGATGTGTTTCTGAAAGTACATTAGTCTCAGAAGTAAAAAGAAATAATTATGCAGTACTCAGACTGTTACTCATTTTGATCCTTCCAATGCCACAAGTATTTAAGAACTTCCCAAGTAAGCACCTTTGGTAGTATTAAGATTTAAATTTTTATTCAGCAAATGCATAATAAAGAACATTTGTGTTTTATTTTAAAGACAGAAGATCTGTTTAAGGGCTCATTTTAATTACTTTAAAACGTAGTATATCAATCTCATTTCAGAAACAATCCTCTTTTCTGAGTCCATTTTGAATTTTAAACTAGAAATTGTTTTAAGTACCACGGAAATAAAATGAATGTGTGCATTAACTGAAGTCATGTAGCAACAAAAATTCCTGTCTTAATTTGACACTACACTCAAAAAGACAGTGGAAAAATACAGAAAATAAACCACTAAGAATAATCATGTTTATTTAGATGTTATTTGCAGTTATGTAAGTGATTTCTATGAGAAGAATCAAAAAGCCTTCTAAATGTCATTCATATGACCTGCCCAGGTTATGTAGGGAATTGCAAGAAAACAGTGAGGGACCATGTAATGAAAGATGATTGTAAATAATTTGCCTATAATTAATCTCTAAGTTCTCTCCAACTCTAAATAACTCTACTTCCTGTTTTTTTCCAAGTATTTATAGTGACATTTGCTATTTTCATGTATCTGTACTAAAATATGAGAGGAAAAGCACATATGGATACAATTGGTAGAAAGAGTAAGAGGCAGCGCTAAAGTACATGACCTGTATTTGATGAAGCATAGAGACCAAGACCAGCAAGATTAATCTCTCCAGGAACAAATAAGCTGAACTGCTCCAAATCCCAATTTATTAGTTAGGGAATATAAAAGCATCCCTATTTCAGCAGGTATCAGTGATAAGGCTAAACATTCAGAGCAAGATGATTTTATAGATTCTACTGCGATCAGCTTGGGAGAAAAATGCAGAGTGCCAATACTCCATAGGCATTTGAAAGAGATCAATTTCTTCCCCTTAAAATGACAGCTACACACTGTAGAAGAAGTGAGGAAGTCACTGTAGTCAGAAGTTGGGAAGCACCGTGTGAAGGCACCTCCATTCTTCTCCACTATTCATTTTAAAACATTACTTTTAATTAATTAAGGCAGTTCATAACCATGTCCAAAGTGTGAACATCTAATTTGATTGCATCCTAGCACCTACAAACTTTGCTGTAATTACAGGTGGAGATTACAGATTACTTTTTCTGTGAAGCAGGAAGCTGTGATCACCTTAGGTGCCCCCTATATTGGACAACATATGGCCCCCACAGTCCCAGTGCTGCACTTTTTTGATAAACTAGCTTATGATCAAAGTACATAGAAAAGTGGAATTAATACTCCCAGAGAAAAGCTAAAATAGCAAGTACTGAGTTGACTCCCTAGCCAAGTGTGTAGTGGAAGGTAACAACAAACATTTTACTAATTGAGCAGCTGTGTGAATTTAAAAACACAAAATTTAACCTACTGTAACAATTTTGTTAGCTAACAGATAATTTTATTTGTCTCTCTACATTAATTTTATTTGTGCATTTTGTTTTCAGAGCTCTCCTGACAAAGGTAGATGGTTTCAATTTTGAGCAGTTATCTTGATTTAAAATAATTAAAACCAGATCTGGATCTTGCAACATGGAATTTCTCATCCTCCTAGATCACATTGTTATAAACATTTGTACAAAAGGATGTGTGAAAATAAGTCCCTTAAAGTAATGTTATTTACTCATAAAAAAAGGAGAAAACACCCTGGGTTTTTCTCAGTGTTTTGTAACTCTGAATTATTGATACATCTGAGTTCTCTTAGAAATGTAAATAATAACATGCCTTAAGCAATATGGATCAAATAATAGGGAAGTATCTAGTAGAAGGTAGAATTACAATACTGCAAGAATTTAATTTGACTGTAATCTTACATTTATTTCAAAAAATGTTACAGGAAAAATGAGTCTTGACACGAGGCAATTTATTAATATTTTTAGAAATTTAAATAAATTAATTAAAATCGAGATTATTGAATTAGAAAACCTCCCAGTGCCAACCTGAACACAAAGTTGTGGTAGCTTTTCATGTTTCAGTATAATGCACATTGCTCTTTAATAGTGGAGTGAGGAAAAGCTCCCAGAAGCACAGATGTGTCTGAGCAGAAATGTATATCTAGGCTGATGGAAGTCAGAATCTCAGGAAAAAGTTTGTGGTCCAAAGCATCCCCAAAGCAGAGGTTGGCATCCAATAATCTTGATACTGAAACAGAAAGTACAACCAGCTGGAAGTACATGAATCATCATAACTTGTTCATCAGTGTCTTAGAGTAATTTTAGTTACAGATTACAGAAATATTTCTTATGCAATACCATGAAAAACACCCCAAAATACCCAAACATTAATCCTACAATGTATTTTTCTGTCCTGAAGTATTTTAAAATTAGTCTTTGGAGTAAGGACCTCTCTCTTTTTAATTTTTTATTTATTTATTTTTATAAAGTATATTATGAGTATATAAGCAAACACATGAAATTAGGAACAAAATATTTGTGAGAAACAGCAGGATAAAAAATGTGAAACATCTCAGTGATAAAAGTTTGGAGTCAGAATATTTTTCAATTGTTTAAAAGAACATAATGACAGTCTTGTTGTTATCCTTTCCCGTGCAAATATTAATCAATTAAAACTCTGATTGTATACTAGCAGTTTATTCATTAGTTTAAGAGAATAAGTTGGCTGCCCTCCAGGCATTCACTAATGGTGTTATTCTTGATGAAATTCTCTTTCCTTGGGATATACTGAGGATATAAAGTACTATGAGGCTTGATTTATGCCTGACATGAAACTAAAGTCTAGAATACTCCTCCAAGAGACAAAAAAGATATTTTACTTACTTCATTAGCCTGCACAAAGGAAAGCTGAAGAGAGAAATTTGTATTAGTCATTGGGGCTCAGAGATCCTAATTACATTTAGTATTGAGATTCAATGAAGGGAAGAAACCATCAGTCTAGTGAAATTGTTTATTGTTCTTGTTTTTCTTCTAATAATACGATGCCAGATGGAAACTTCTGTCTATATTAGCCACCTAATTTTAATTGTATTACATTGCTTCTTTTAACTGATAGACTCATTTGCAGAAAATAAGTTATTCCCTCCCCCAAATATTTAACAGCTTCTTCTTAACTTGGAAATTCTAAAACATTAAAAAGTCTCTTTGAAGCTTTTTTTTTTCTTAGTCGTACTGCTGCATTAGAGCAAACATCTCCTCTTCCTAAACATCTCAGACGCTTTGTATTAAATAGGCCTTGAAAGCACAATTTACAATGAAAGATATTCTATCTTGTATTGGAACAGAGGATGCCATGGACAATTTTTTGGGCTGTCCATGACTCCAGGAGTTAAAAAAGGCAATGAAAAAACTGAGAAAACAATTAAAGGAAATATATATATATCTTACAATTTTTACATATCCAATCTCTATTTCCTAAACAAAACACTGGTCTTACAGGTACAGATAGAGCCTGACATTGGAGAGAATTAACCTTTATTTGTAGATATTAGGAACCCAACAAAGAAATAACAAAAGTCTCTTTGTAAGAGTCTCATTGAGATTAGAATAGGCTGTGTGAAAGAAGAAATGCCCTCCAGCCTAAAAGTGGAAAACACACAGGAGAAAGTAGCAATGCATACAATGAAATTTAGCTATGTCTGGGTATCCACACTAGGAGATGCTCAGAGGACAAGTGTAGAAGAATCACTGCATCAATCTGTTTATCTCATCCTGCTGTCCAAAATGGCCTACCTGATTGAATTTGGATAGGGCAGGAGGCACTTTCAAACCAATTCCACAGAGTTATCTTTGAGGCCTTTTTATGGCACAGCTGAGGCAAAGCTATCAGATCTCTCTGTTCTTGCTTCTCTCAGGAGTGCTACAATCTGCACGTATAAGGATTTCTGTATTTCTGTGTCATTCACCGTCTTTCAACTGGTACATGTAGAAGTTTGTTAAGCACTTTTTTGGTTGTTATTTTCAGGGAAAGAGCAGTATCCTGCTCCCTTCACAGGCTTTCATATTTCATGGTATACAGCAAGCCCTCATGGTATAGATAGACAGACTTCTGCCTTGTCTTCATCCATGTTCTTTATATAAAATATAGAATATAAAACATTGCTGTATCATGTTGTGAAATAGCTGTAAGTATCCATCCAAGTACAAACATTTATGCTTGGATTTTATGAGAAACTTAGCTGAAAGGAATAGCAATTAAGTAATATTTGTTATTACATTGTCATAAATTCTAACAAAGCAAGAAAACATATATTTTTACTGTTTTGTGATTATAAATTCACTTGCCATATCAGAATTCTATTGTAGGCAAGGAACTGAGATTATTTACTTGGGCTTCTTTTTAAAATTATTAAGACAGAAGTTTAAAAAAAATTAAATTTTTAAAAAAAATCATATAGCTGATAGAAAGTACCTAGTAGAACATAGAACATACTCTTTTGTCAGAAATATGACTTATACATACTCAAATGTTAATCATGCAGGTATATTGTTAACCATTTAAAGCTGCATTATGCTTCTCATCTAAATAATTTTGTCTGGTGAACACTATATTCTGGTGATTCCAGTACATAACTGATAATTTGAATGTGTAACATTGTTAAAAGTCAGAATTTTCAGAGTTATTTCAGATATAGTGGATGAAAAAAAAAATCTAAAAAAGTCAAAATCTAAAAGTGTGCTATAAACCCTGTTCATGAAATATGAATTCATATTTTCATTAAAATCTTTCAATTTAGGCAATACACTTACAGAACATGTACAATACTTGACAGAAGTTAAAGTGACAAAGTGGTCACAGAAATTTCTATATTTGAAAAGAAATTATGTGGCTGTCTGGCTACACAAAATAAAACTAAGATAGTTTTGGACACATGCATTTTTCTGGTCATGAAAAAATGGATTTACAGAAATGCTGAAGCTGACTTGACTGGCTTCAAAGTCTCAGTGGATCATGTCAAACATTAGGCCATTCACACAGATTGAAAAAAGCAGAGGGACAGGATCAGGTAGTCAAGTAGCTCGGTAGGTCATGGCTTTCAGAGCCAACCACTCATGTGAACGACAGAAGAGCACTTCAGTATTTACCTTGAGATTTCTTATCTTTTACAATAGATCTAATGTTTACTATGAAATGCTTCTGACCAACATTTATGTGGCTCTCAGTGACCTTTACTACGAAAGGTGATAGCGTGTCTCAGTTTCAAAATCTTGCTGAAGATGTAGACCAGCAGATAGATGCTCCCAACAATGCTTTAAATCGCTCTTGTGGAGGACTCCAAAGCAGATGGAGGACTCTTGTGCACAGACACAACACTTATAACAGCATCCTGAGTTAGTTCTTGCATTCATGGAAACGTTCACTTTTTTCCCCTCCATTTCAAAGCCCGAACAATCAGTGGAATAGCACTGTATTTTTATTAAGTATCCGGAGGGATGATATGCTCAAAACCAAAGTCCAATTGTTACTGTTCTGAAGGAAAGGATGATAACATTCAAAGCAAAAGAGCACCATTGTCCCCTCAGAGAGCCAAAAGCTCTCTGTCTAGCAAGTAAACATCATTTAGCTTTTCAAGAAGACCCTGTCTCAGACAGATTCAAATGAAGCACGAAACAAAAGAAGAGTTAAATTCTGTGCAGGAAATAAGACATTTTGAACACTGCTCTTTAACTGGAGATTAGAACTGGCCCTTTTCAAAAAGAAAAAGGGTGCAGCAGATTGACTCAGAGGACCTCTGTTCTTTTGACTGTTAGTATTTATTACTTTAATATTCTGATATGCAACACTGTTACGATTGAAATTGATGGTTAATCTTAGATTGAAGAGATAAAATAAGCCCTAATAGCAGAGTCACTGGGTCTCATTAAGCACTGCATCATTAGATTAGAAATCTTAGAGGGCAATGTTATGAAGGAGGAAAAACACATAGCAAATATTGTTAATGCAGTTTTGAAAATAGTATTTTAAATAAAAATCAAAGAAACTTTGAGGTATGTATATCAGCATGTCAAGTGACTTGTCCTGTAAATGAATGACTAGGAATATAAAATTCAGGGAAATTTGTTATCCAATAAGAACAAAACCACCTATTGTGACATAATTCATTTTCTTACACTTAAAAAGAAATAAAGCTGGAGTGACTTAAATGAACACCCTCTCAAAGGTTAAATAAATTGTAATGACATAAAACTACTGGTGTTTAGAACATTTAAAGGTCAGTTCCATGGGGTTTTTTGGGGGTTTTTTTGTTTGTTTGGTTTTTTTTCATAAAGTGTGAGTTTATTTCATTATCTACAAAAGTTGCATTCCCCCTCAGCTGAGAAAGTTTTGGAGGGTCCATCATAAGGTGGTAACACTGCTGGAAGGGTTTTGCTAGATTAAACAGAAATAAGGTTGGCACAGAGACATTGTCTCTTCCTCCTCAGTCTATAGCATCAGCACATTAGACATAGCACGTGCACGTGGAGACAGCATAGCATGCCAGAAGGAACTAAAGTCTCAACCTCTGTGGAGGTGTGCCAGAAAATGTTATGACAGAGCTAACATGCAACCTCTGGTGTTTTCCAGCGACATTGAAGAGGAATAATCTCAGTTAAATGTTCTGAGGTCAGAAAAACATGGTATTTTAAGTACTTGTACTCCCTTTTATTCACAAAGTATCCATACACAGTGAGATTTTAGAAGATTATAGGAATTAGAGTTAAACATATTTGATTGATGGTGTCAATCTACAAAGGTTAACTTGTAAATTTGTGATAAACTGAGAAATTCCTCCTATGACTACGATGCAGGCCCCTATAGAAGGGGATTTCAGAGGCAAGTGAACCAGCATCTTCAGATAGAATGCAAATGCTTTGGGCATCTACATTTTTGAAAATCAATGCCTTAATTTCCAATTGACACTTAAAATCTTATTCTTCCTTAGAGGAAGAAAAAAGGGGGGGAAAACACACCAGTAAGAGCACTTGTGTCTGAACCAAAATAACAGTTTTTATCTTATCTGAAATCACTCACCTAGGAGTAAACAGAAAAGCCACAATTTTATAAAAGAAATCATACAAATAAACTATCAACCTAACCTGTGCTATTAAGATTAGTCATCTCAACACAGAAGTGGTGCTCAGCTCAGAGCTGTGGATTAATTAACTGCTCAATAACCACTGTCTGCTGATGCTTAACCCAAGGGCTGTTTTCCTTCTTGCTTCCCCACAATTAAAAGAAAATTATAGGCATTTATTGGCAGGGGGAGGTAAACTTCCACAGCCCCTGCATTTGCATCTGTCCTCTGCCTACCCACTTTGTGGGCTCACTCCTCAAATATTTCCTTGAGTAATTTCACTTCTCCTGTAGATTTATAGAGCTGAAGCATTTGCAGGATTTGACCCTTTGTGAGTCACAGAATCACAGAACATTCTGAGTCAGAAGGGACCCACAGGGATCCTCAAGTCCAACCCTTCAGCGAATGGCCCATAAAGGGATTGAACCTGTGACCTTGGCATTATTAACACCCTATTCCAACCAACTGATCCGGAGTAATTTCCATCTACTTCATAAATCCTTATGCTTTGAAAGGCATCCTCAATTTCTTTGCATGCTAATATTAAGACTTAAAAATGGAAATGTGTTCTTCCCAACACTGTCACAGCTGCATGTTTTTAATTTTAAGCAGGCAGGCTTTTTCTTCTGAGCTACCATACTGGCCAATGGCTTTTAGGTTTTTTATATTTTTTCCTATACATCTTCTATATTACTGTTGCTATTCCATGTCTTTTATTAAGTAGTACAGTATGGAAGTATCACTGAGAACAAATTGATGATGTGAACACACATTTCAATAATATATTCAAGTAGGCATTTCAGTAATAAGTTCAAATTTGTTTAATACCTTCAGTTTTCTCTCTTATCCTTAAGTTTAATTAGAGCTGTCACTTTCCATGTTCAATCGTATTCTTGTAAATTCTTCATTTTTTTTTTCCTCTGGAACTAAGATAATGAATCTCAGACTGTAAATCTTCAGAGATTTGGATATATACAGATATTTATCTGAATAGGTGGTTTTGTAAACACATTTACATTGAGAATGCAAGGCCTGGGTGGGCATAGAAGGACTCAGAGCTTAAGGAGCTAGTCATGTAACTTGAATGACCCCTAGTTAGTAGATATTCAGTGTTTTAAAATCTCACTGTTGAACTAAAATGGCCTGTAGAAAACATAAAAGGCCTAGGTTCTCCAGATTGAGGTCTGGAAAAGAGATTCTCTTTCCTGATACAGTAGGGTACACCCAAAACACTCTGGACACAAAAACTGGGAAAATTTCCTCACAAAATGGAGCTCCAGCTGCTTTGTCTTGCAATGAATCCCACAGTGCAGAGGGATTTTTACAGGATCTTAATAGTTAGATGATAATATATTTCAATGGTTAAAAGCCCAGGAACATGCAATGCCTCTCCCAGTCTTTCCCCTCAGCATTGAGCCATGAGCTCTTCTTACCAGGCTCATGGAATTTTACAGAGAAGGAAAGAAAGTCTCCACAGAAGTATAGAATCCTCCTTCACCCTCTTAGTGAAGGAGTGCCAAAATGGAACAAAGAATGAGAAAATGCTTGGGCTGGAAAGAGAAGGAGTAGAACAATGGGCATGACTTTGCAGGAGAGCGATAAAAACCCTAACATGGAGTTGGAAAATTCTCAGTTATGGTTCCTTCTTCCAGGATTATTTATTAGCTTATTTTATCCAGCATGTAAAATGAGAAATTAGACTGAGAAGCAAACATGGAAATTGAGTCTGTTTATAACATCAGCAATTTTGCTTTAACTGCAAGTTATTGTGCTTCATTTTTATTTTCCCATTCTTTTTATAATACAGAGATAATTTTGGGACATTTCAGAATAACTACTTCGGAGTAACATTATTTTTACCATAGAATAGCTACTGTCTATTTCATTAGCAAACAGTTGCTTTTTTATGGCTTAATAAAGGCTTTTATACTACAGTTAACAAAACAAAGACAGAGAACACCTTTTCTTAAAAAAAAGATATTGAATTCTCATTTCAGGTTTTTAAATATCTGCACTTTTCATCTACATGAAAGCAGGTGGGATCTGAGGTGCTGGATTTTCTTTCAGGCCTTGCTAATGACTCAAGTCTTTCATTTGTTCTATTCCCTCACATACTTGTCCAGGAGGAGGGTGCTATGTGTTTGGACACATTGTTAAGAAGAAGAAGAAGAAGAAGAAGAAGAAGAAGAAGAAGAAGAAGAAGAAGAAGAAGAAGAAGAAGAAGAAGAAGAAGAAGAAGAAGAAGAAGAAGAATGCTTTTCTTTCCATGATCCAAAACCTCCTTTGTAATTAGACTTTTGACACTTAATGACCTTCCACAGATCATAATGGACATTGTTTCTTTGATAGATAATTTGTGTTGTTGACCATTTAGCTGGCAAGATATTACATCATTAAAACATTGAAATCATTAAAATCCTTCTCTTGAGACAGCCTATGGTCTTAAATGTTATATTCAACTAATTATTACAGTATCCTTGAAAATAAAATACTATATTTTATGTAGTTTTTGGCAGCAGTCATTCAAAATTCATAGGTTTTTACTTTGATGATTTTTTTTAAGAGGATAAATTCTCCTCAAAACTTATCTGTGGAAAATTAATGAAGAAACAATTCTCCCACTAAGAAGGTGTTTCACAGAATAAGTCTGTAAGAATAGGTTAGTTAAATCTATACAAGGCTGTGAATAGCTAGAAGTTCTGTCTGTATGAATGATGAGAAAATAACTTTTCTTATTCATACTAGCTCCAGCTTGGAGCTATGTCACCACAACCTCATTAATAAAAATAAATTATCAAGACCTGAGAAAACAATGATGTCCTTGTGATGAATGCTAAACAAGTGGCTTCCACAGGAGGAAGGGGATCATTTTCTGTGGTTTTTGTTTTGTTTTGTTTTTTTTTTTCAATTTAGTTCCATTATTGGAGCAGAAGAAGGTCTGCAGGAGGAGTAAACGTGTCTCTCTTTGCATAGTCAAACACCTGCCACCTGCCAAGAGCTCAGTGTGAGGTGTTCTTTCCAGAAGTAGAGCGTGTACAGGAACAAAAGCCAGCAGGGTTGGACCCCTCTGACCACAGCAGGGTGTGAGTAGCCCTAATGTGAAAGGAGCAAAGGACAGACAGGAACTGGGGAATTCACCAGTGTAATGGAGCGCCAATTTATGGGCAAACACAGCTGCTTTTAATATGTACAGCAGGTTTAAATCTAGTCTTGTCTGTTCAGAGTTATATTTGGATGACACAAATAAATGTAACCTGTACCTGGCTATCAGCACTAGCTTACAGAACCACAGTGGACACATTCTCTTTTCTTTCAAAAGAAATCCTTGCTGATCCATGACTTCTTTGTAGGTGCATTTTACCAGCAGAGTATCTGAGATTTATTATACTTGTTCAAAAGTGATTGCTTTTAGAATAAGTGTAAATTAAATCCTAAAACATATTTTTTGAGATTATTTCAGTCATTTTGAGCTTTCTTGTTTCACAGGTGTTGAACAGGGCACTTCCTTACAGAGTGCTGCACCAAGAATCCTCAGCCAAGCTCTTAACCTTCATGAGTGGGAATTCTTATTTATTTAGTGATTTCTCTACAATTTTGACAACACTGTTGCTCTTATTAACCCATGATAATGGAAAGCTCCTACCAGATCACCTTACACAGACTCTTCCTCCTTCTAATTGTGAAGGATCCTCAAATGCGGAAGAAGAAAACAAATTTAGAAAAAGCTCAAACATCCTCTTTTCTTCTTTCCTGCAAATTCTGTTAGTCACCTTAAAGATAATTTTTATACATGTCTCCCAAC
This sequence comes from Cinclus cinclus, assembly GCF_963662255.1. Lineage (NCBI taxonomy): Eukaryota > Metazoa > Chordata > Aves > Passeriformes > Cinclidae > Cinclus > Cinclus cinclus. The sequence continues at coordinate 65,328,800 of NC_085050.1, read as the reverse complement.
GTTGTCCCATTCCTTTTATTCCTAGAAAAGAAAAAATGAGCTTTTTTCCCTGTTAGTATGTGCTAAGGTAGATACAGACTGATATTTTTTGTCCACGATATAGGATTTTATGCTGTTAGAGGTCATGAATTACATATTGAGTTTATGCTCACTCAATAAAGGTCATTTTCTCACTCTTCTTTCACATCTCTAAAAAGCACCTTTGATCATTAAATTCTCTTTGATCAACTAGAGCAAAATCTTCAGAGCTGTGCTAAATAGTTCACGTTGCTTATAATCCTTCCTCTACAGAAATAGTCTCTTTTCTGCTCCTTAAAGTATTATTATCAGTGAACTCTCTTGTTGATTTATTATTTATTAGCAGAACAGTCACCTTAATCATTATTATTTCCTCTACTATAGAATGTAGTTCTCTCTGCTATCCCTTGTTCCTGATGTGCTTTTGAGGATTCTGTGCTGCATTTTTATTGTAAACTTTAGTCTCCCATCACTGGCTTCAACTATCTCGCAGTATGTGTTCTTAGACATTATTAGAAGTTAGTAGTTTAGATTCCAGTAGCTTCATGCACAAAGAAGAAACAGAGTTTTGATCTGAATAACCTTTTTGCACCCAAATGACACTGAAGGAAGAAAAAAACCCAGAAAGCAAACCTGTGTTTCTTCAAAGTAGCAGCAAGGATGGAGTCTAACAAAAGTGATAAGTAACTGCTTGGTTAAACCAGCAACAGTGATGCTGAGAGTGATATTTTGCTTAAATTACTGAACTAGGCTTTCTAGCTTGTCAAGTAGAGAGGGCACAAGCATAATATTCACTCACTAGTAGGTTATGTAGTCCCACATTGTTCAGATCAATCAAACCTTCATTTATGGGATGATCACAGTGAACATCTGAAAAGGCTGAGCTGTAGAACTCCACAGCTCAGTACACAGTGTCTACAGTTTGCATTAAATTGCCAGGGTTTTCTATCAGATTCACATTCTTTTGGGCTGGTTTTCAGGGAATCCTACAGATTTCTTTGAAGGATGTGTTTTTCTATTTATTATACAAGCAAAGAAAAAAATGTGTCCAAAATTTTCACTCAAATTTGTAATCTCAGTATGAAAAGGAGTTGGACAGAATTAATTATGATGTATTAATTGCAGCTATTTCATTTCTAATTAGCTCTTTCAGTTCTGTTAGAGATAGCATTCTTCCTGAGGACTTCCTGATTCATAACACACAGAAACACAAATATTATTAGACTTTGCATTTATTAAATGCTCTTCCCCTATGAAGTGCAGTTGTTTTTAATTGAATAACACATATTCACTCTTAAATGCAATGAATGTTCTCCTAGGGAAAATTAAGTCATAAGTCTAATTATCAAAAGCATAATTAGAACTTCTGGTGCTCTTTGTCCTCCCCTATCCCTGGCCTTTCTCAGGCCAAAGAACTTATTTGCTGTAAAAAGGACAATCTAAAAGGTAAGTTAAAGTGCAATTAATCATGCACTGAAAATTTCTATCACTTAGGCCAACAGCTGGAAATATCTATAACTTTTTCAGTAAATAGTTAAAAGCTGAATTCTGCAGTGATGCCTGGACCTGTGAGTTAAGTATTTTATGAATCTCTCCCCCATGGTATGGCTCTCTGCCTTCTAAGAGCTGTCTTAAATGATGACATCCTTAGGCAAGTAAAAATCTTTCCAATGCTCAGAAATCCTAAGCATCAGCTGCTTGATGTGAAAGTTAATGATTTATAATCTAGTTTTAAACTGACTGCAATGGCTGAGTTCAAAGAAATGAACACAGTATGTGGGTATCTAACTCAAAAAGTACTTCAGATAATAATGTATTTTCTGAAAATGTATAAAATACCTTTTTGTCTTTATAGTGGAAGTTCATAAATCCACATCTTACATTTTTAAATCATGTGGCAGACAGTAGCAAACTCAGGAACAGAAACAGAATCTGTCAAGTGCCTCCTGTGGCTGCTTTAGGACATTTCCATCTAAAATCAAAGACTATTTAATAGAATCCAATATATGTAATATTCATACCACTAATTATTAAAAGAAAACTGATTATGAATACACTCATTACCCTTTTTATTATTGCTACTCTCTGAATGGGCTATTGTTTTTTTTGTAGTTCCAGTTTTTCTGAAGTAAGGTGTTAACTGGTGCATTCTTATTTTATCTTTGCATGGAGAGAAGGGAATCTTTCTTCTGACAGACTGATAGAGCTTACACTGAGGTGGAAAATGGGCCACTGATCACAAAGATATGGCAAACAGCCTCAGCACACACATGAATCACTGCGGGGGTGTAATTCAAGATCAGTTTGAGAAAAAAAAAAGTTTAAAAATAAGGAGAGGGACAACAACTTTGTAGTAACTGTAGGAATATAATTTCCTTCAGTTTTATCAACCCATCATAGCCATAATTTATTTTATCTTGATGCATCACAGTTTATGCTCTTTAAGCACTTGCTCTAGCTGGGGCTGGAGAACTGCTTGTGCAATATAATAATGGAAAGAGAACATAGAGACTTACTTGGGAGGAAATTAAAAGCAGAAACTATAAAGTATCTAAGAAGATTTACTATGTATAAATATTTCTATCTTAATTTCCCCCTGATAATTGTGAACATTCTTTTCCCTGATTTTTACTGCTTTGGTTTTGTGCTATGACACTTTAAATTCTGTAATCACATGTTTGGTTTAGCTGTCTTCCCGTTATTTAAAATAAAATGTATTATCCCTTCCTTTAAGTGAACTCATTAAGTCTTTATTCTTCATAGGTCTTTCCTTCCAATCACTACTCTTTTCAAGCAACAAAGATATCAGTCTTACCCTTAAAATGTTTCTGTAGCAACATTGCAATATAATACCAAAAATTTTCTCATTAGAAACAGCTTCTTAGTTGAGGTTTCCTTATTAGAAATTAGTTTCTTCAGCTGCTAAAAGAGAGCATGCTGCAGGAGCCTCCAAACACTCTTGTGGAGATGGAAACAGGGAGAACAGCTTTATGTCCTGAAAAAATAAAACTACAGAAAAGAGGTGTCTATAGAAAGGTGCACCAGAGAAATCATGGCACGTCCTTGTCTTCAGAATTATAGTTAGAAAAGGTTGTACAGCCCCTGCAGAGCTGTTCTCTTCTATGCAAGGTGATTTAGTTAGACTGCACTGGATCACTGGCAGCTCCATTCTGACCATCAGAGAACACAGAATGTTTCTCCACTTCTTTCAAGTAACCAACAGTGATTTCTTTTCAGCCTGCGCCATCTTTGGAGCACAACCTGCAAATTCCACCACAGTTGTGCAGCTGCTCAGAGGGATCAATGTTACAAGGCGGTTTGTTCTACACTTACCAAACCTCCTGGGCTACTTAGCAAATTAATTACTCTTATCTGTACAAACAATTTTTCTTCTGAAAGATATTTCATAAATACCTTTCATGTCCCTGCAGACCTTTGGTTTTATTTCTTCTCTGATTAAAGCTTGTAATGCAATGCTTATTTTATCTCTTTTCCTTTTAAGTTTTTAACTAGAGCTTTTAAGCCTTCGAAAGGCAACTTCAGTTCCTACAGGTATACTGTGGATGAAATAACTCCCCCTACATCTTCTCCCCATGTCATCAGACCTTTTTAACAATGTGAACATCTCTCCTTATATAGTATATTCAATGGTTTATACCAGTGCATCAGTTAAAACAGATTTTTTTCCTTTTTTTTTTTTTTTAATGAAGATAACTTGTATTTACTTGTTTTAGAAGTGGGTACCTAATCCTGGGATTTGGGGTTTTTGTTGTTTTTGTTTTGTTGGGTTTTTTGTTTGTTTTTATATATATATATATATATATATATTATTTCTATGCAGTTTGCAAACACTCCTACAGAGAGAAAAGTAATAAAAAAATGTCCTTAAATAAAACTTTAAAATTTAGGTTTTCCTTGAGTTTTGTTTTTGTTTCACTCCTAGCCCCCCGTCCTCAAGAGAATGGTAAAATATCTCTTGTAATAAACATATGAAAGGCTTGTTTGGAATATCAATCACCCTTACATGCTTCTTAGAGTTTACTGGATTGCCTTAGTCATCATGAAAACCCCTTTATAATAGGAAAAGTTAATTCACATAATATTATGGTTTAGGGAATATTTGGATCAAGACATTGTGACAACTCAGTTTAAACACAGAAGACCAAAGTAATCAAAGCCTCTGTGAATATAACAGATCAAACCCAGAAAGGTTTGAAATATACCCAAAAAAAACATAGTTAAAATCAAAGGAGGTTAGGTATTGATGCCATAAAGAGCTGTGGTGTATTTTATTTAATAGTAAAAGAGAAGGAAGGGAGGAAGGGAGGAAAGGAAGGAAGGAAGGAAGGGAGGAAGGAAGGAAGGAAAGAAGGAAGGAAGGAAGGAAGGAAGGAAGGAAGGAAGGAAGGAAGGAAGGAAGGAAGGAAGGAAGGAAGGAAGGAAGGAAGGAAGGAAGGAAGGAAGGAAGGAAGGAAGGAAGGAAAGAAGGAAGGAAAGAAGGAAGGAAGGAAGGAAGGAAGGAAGGAAGGAAGGGAGGGAGGGAGGGAGGGAGGGAGGGAGGAAGGAAGGAAGGAAGGAAGGAAAGAAGGAAGGAAAGAAGGAAGGGAGGAAGGGAGGGAGGGAGGGAGGAAGGAAGGAAGGAAGGAAGGAAGGAAGGAAGGAAGGAAGGAAGGAAGGAAGGAAGGAAGGAAGGAAGGAAGGAAGGAAGGAAGGAAGGAAGGAAGGAAGGAAGGAAGGAAGGAAGGAAGGAAGGAAGGAAGGAAGGAAGGAAGGAAGACTTCTTCCCAATTCCAGTAAAGTACTAGGCTATAACAAAGAAGATTCTTATGTCATCAAAGTTAATATTCAGGTATCGAGTCTTGCTATGTAATGATCATATGGTGATGATGGTGAAGATAATAATAATAATGATAAATAATTAACGATAAGCTTTCAAATTGGTTATGTTGATTTAACAATGGGGAGATTTATACTGACTTTCATAGGATCAGAACCAAGTCAAAAGTGAGATCCTGTGTAAACATATTTCTAATTGAAATAGAAAAAGAAAGAAAGAAAGAAAGAAAGAAAGAAAGAAAGAAACAAACAAACAAACAAACAAACAAACAAACAAACAATGAAAGAAAGAACGAACATGGGGGGATGGCATGAGGGGATGAGGGGACAGGGAGACAGTGACAGGGGTTAGGTGGAAGCAGAAGAGTACAGAATCCAGTGGATTAATACACTTTTTGGGCAGGTGGGAACAGTCAGGTGCCTCCTGAGAAGGGAAAGTTGTCCCTTGCAGCACTGTGGCTCTGTTGCACGGTGTTGCAGTGCTCTTCTACAGGGTCTGAGGACCCCTTTGTGGGACCCCTTTGATGTGCCATGACATCCCTTCTGCTGTCCTTCACAAGGATGCACCTTTCCCTGGGATGAAGGGCTCCACAGCTGAGCTGATCTGCACAGCAGAGGATGGGAGTTCACTGACCAGAGGCTTTTTCACCACACACCCAAAACCTCTGCTCCTCACCCCTTTGATGGGAGCATCTGTTCCAGCCTGGCAGCTGGTAGCCACAGGGCTGTGGTCTCCACCCCAAGGGTGCTGAGCTTGATCCCTGCGTGAAGGTATTCTTATCTTCATCAACGAGTAGTCCAGGGACTTATTCAGGATTTTGGTGTTTTCTCTGCAGCTTTTATACAGTTTTTGCTATAATAAGCACAGGTCCTTCATGAAGATGTTTAAGTCATAAATTATAATATTCAGTCTCCAACAGACATTTACAACCATGGAGTGCATTTCATGTAATTTGTACAGAGAAGTGTAAATGAACTCAACTCCAAATCACTCTCAAGATGGAAAAGACAAATCAGTCTCTTCTTTCCTAAGATTTCCACTGGCCAGGGTCAGATTTAATTTTCAATGGAGCCTCAACAGTAGCCCTTGAGGCAAAGACTGTCAAAAGGTATGCACGGACTGAGTACAAGTTTAAACTACTCTTGCTTTCTGGACAGTCATGCCTTTTTCAATTTTTCTCTAGGTAGAGAAGTGTTTTGCTTTTGACTGCTTCAGTCTTCCCCAGAGGACTTTCTGCAGGACCTTCCTGTAATTGGAATTATATCAGTATAGGGAAATTGCAGAAAGAATGTGAAATATGAAACAACTTACAGCAAGAGATGCTTCCAAATTAACAATAAATATTTCAATTATAGATTAGACATGTCATGAAACCACTCAGCCAGCACCTTAATAGGAAAGTACACGGTCTAAATAGAAATGGTGATGGTTTATAGTTATTATCTGTGACCTATTTTGCAACTACTAAGGAAAAGTTAATGCTTTTCTGTCAATCCATACTGTAACATTCTAAAATGCTGAGTGCATACTCTCTGCGTATTCTTCAGAAGCAACTTGCATTGACATCTCTTGGAAATTTGATATAAATCTAGGTCAAGGAGCTAAAACACATACCAGAAATCAATGAGAAATTATTATCTACTGTTGAATTTGAGGTTTTAAGTGTTCCCATTACAACAGTATCAAACCACTTCAAGTGCAATCACAGAGTGACGAGATGTTTAAAAGTACTGAGACGGAAAGGCCGAGCTTGGCAAGCCTGGATTCCAGCTCCTGTTCCAGCTGCAGCATCACTACCTTGCCAGCCCTTCTCTCTCTCTGGCTATCCTGCACTCAGCACACACAAACACACAGCACACACACACAGCACACACACACACAGCACACACACACAGCACACACAAACACACACACACACAGCACACACACACACACAAACACACAGCACACACACACACAGCACACACACACAGCACACACACACACAGCACACACACACAGCACACACAAACACACAGCACACACACACACACAGCACACAAACACCCAGCACACAAACACACAGCACACACACACAAACACACAGCACACACACACACAGAGCACACAAACACCCAGCACACATACACACACACAGCACACACACACACAGCACACACACACACAGCACACACACACAGCACACACAAACACACACACAGCACGCGCGCGCACACACACACACACACACAAACACACACACAAACACACACACACAAACACAGCACATACACACACACACACACAAACACACACAGAGCACACACAGCACACACACACACACTAACACACACACACACACACACAGAGCGCACACACACACAGGCTGCTCACACACACACACACACACACACACAAACACACACACACACACACACACACACACACACACACACACATATCTGAATCCATTCCTTTGCAGGGTTAACTCCTCGCGGGCAGCAGTTCTGGAGTAACATCAGAACTGGGAGAGAGGTGCAAAAAGTGACAGATATCAGGATAAGCTATCATTTAATGCCAGGATGTGAATCAGGAGGAGAAATGAAAAAACAACCCTTTTGTGTCCTACGCAACTGGTTCATTTCCAGTTACCCAATTGGTAGCTTCATTATGGGCCTGTACTGCTAGAGCTAAAAAACTCAGATCATAATTAGTGTATTTACAGGAATTGTTCTGTCCTAGGAAATAGCACTTTCCAGAAAGACAACAAATGTCATCGATTAGCAGATTAGTTCTATGAGAGGAATGTTCTTCTTGCTTTGAGGTCTTCCAAGATTTTATGTAATATAACCAGAAGATCAGATTAAATCAGCTTCTCTGAAACTACCTTATACATGAACGCCAGATTAAGCACTCTAAACTGTACATAGGAAGCTTCTAATATGTGTCTACAACTGAAATTCAGCTTTACAGAACAATAAGGACAGCAAAAGCATTTTTCTTGGGATTGAGAATCTTGGGGAGATACATTCAAAAGCTTTGCAGCAGCACTGGTGAAAAACTCTCAAAAAAGAACATGACTTAAAAATTCTTCCTGATCCCTAATCTTTTCAGTATAACTAAAATTATATACCAAACCAATATTGAGAAACTCTTACCATAGAACTGACACAAATGTCAAACTTTACCAAAAATATATTTGCATCTTTTTCTTGACATATTAATAATTTTAACAAGGTAGATGATGCAAATTTATATCTGGTTATGACTATAACAGTGTGAAAATAGCTGAAGAGATAGTTGGGAATCTTTCTGTATACTATAAGATTAATTAACTCATTGAAGCATACTTTATTATCTATGAAAAAAAAAATAATGCAGCTATAGAAAAGCAGCCATACATAATAAAAGGCTAACAACCTTCAGGGTCTCCATTCACCATAAAACTAATTTCACACCTAGTCTATTATGTAATGTGCTATGAAAATACTCTTTGCTTCAAGATATGTTTATATTAGTTTGGGCCATATAAAAGTTGTGTTCAATTCTATACAAATCATCCATAGAATAATTTTATAAACAGCGAAATAATGATATATATCCTTTGTTTCACAAACTGGAAGCCTACATGATTAGTGTAAAGAAAAAAAGATCATAATAATGTTGTTTTTTTTCTCTAATACCCAAAAATTTACCATAACTGCCAATAGGACTTGGACTCTTTTATGGGTTGCATATTTTGATGAATATTTCTATGATGAATGTAACAAGGAATGATTATTTAAAATTCTATTATTAAAGGTAATCAAAAGAAAAGAGCAGAAGGAAAGATTATTCAATGAAGCTGAAAAAAAATAGACTGTATGAAGTATCTTTTCTCTTTTAAAAATCTGTTTTGTCTCAGCTGGAAAACAAACAAACAAAAAAAAAGTCAAATAGGTCATGAAAACAAAGAACAGGATCTAGTGGCCACTGGGTCAAGTAGAAAAACTTCTGAACCACGCTCTCAAATCCCGACCATACCTGTGAATTGGAAAGGCTGATTTTTTTTTAAAAGTCATTTCTTCAACAATATTCAATGAAATCCAAGCAGGAGCAAGCTGATGTGGAATACGTACAACCAATTGCAGTCATTCAAAGTTTCTTAATTTTAAATAAGTTTGCTGCTCTTACTGATGGGTATCTCAATCCACTTCAAGTAATTCTAAAATTGTGATTCATGCTTTCTCTGTTTCAAATTCTTCATTACCAGTTATCTGGTCATGAAGAAAAGATCAGGATACACACAAATATCTGTTGTCATGATTTGTTGTTTATTTTCTCAGCAATTCTATTTGCTTAAGAGGGAATACTTTTGGAAAAAAGTTTAATTTAGAATATAAAATACCCATTTTTAAACTAAAAGCCATTTTACCATGCCAATATATTTTAACACATTATACAAAGGAGACAAGCATTTCTTTAAAACTAAACCAATAAAAAACCTAAAGGAATGTAGAATATATTTATAATACATTCAAAATTTTGATTGCACTCATCAAAATTCTTGCATTATACACAAAAAAGAAATAATTCAACTGCAACCTTTTTTCAACAGCAGCTAGTGGATAGCAACAACATATGTGGTTAATAAGTTTTCATTTTTAAGAATTGATCTTTATACATTCGTATCATAAAAGAAATTTTATGACTAATGTACAACTCTAATGACAAATTTACATTAGATACTTAGATATTAAAATGTTCTGTCTGAAGTATATAAAAAAGACAACAGGCATTATCTTCTCTAAGCACTTCTGCTTTAAAGAAAAAACCTGAAAAATATAAAAAAATCATGAATTTATATCACATTTTGCTATCTTGCAATAAAACCTTACTTCTTTAAGATTAAGAATCCCATGCCTTATCACAAATAACTTTTCAAAAGTTCTGGTAATACATATGGGACTCAAGTTATCTGGAATTGGGAACTATCCATGTTTTCTATGATCTGTGATAAGATAAAATATACTGTAAAAGATGTCTTCTTTCTCTAATATCCAAACCCTCTTTACTTTTCATAAGATTTTATAAAACGCTACTCTATTTGGTAGACAAATAAAAAAATAAAAGAGCACTTTCAGCACTTTTAGCCATCAGCTATATTTTAACATATTTATAACAATATACACACAGAAGACACACTGAATATAAATGTTTCTGGTGATTAATGCACTGTAAGTCTAAGTTTTATTATCAGATTTTGCAAACAAAAAGTGTTTGACAACAATCTTTATTCAGCAAACTTTCAACAACATTGCTGTATATGCTGCCTTAACTCTGTGTTCTCTTTGAAGGTCATATGAAAATTATAAAGCATAAGCACAAAGAGAATCAGAATTATGACACTAAAAAAAGCCAGTAAACATACTATGAGAAGCAGCACGTGAACAATATTCAACAAAGAAATCTCTGCTTGACTGAGAACTACAATTTGAAGCAAGGGCAAAGAATAAGCTCTTCTTAGCAAAGTCTGTAGAGAATGCGAGATAATCATCCAATATACTTGAGATAGATTTTTATCACTGTAACTGGTCCCACATCAGAGTTTTTGAGAGGAATAGAAGGCATATCTTGCAACAGTAACATTTACCAGAATCAATTCTAAAGTTTTCTTGTCACTGCCTGTTGACCTTCAGCACAGCTTTGTACTATTACCAGCGAGAAGAGAACTAGGAATTCTCAAGTGGACGACTGTGATTAGAGAACAAAGCACAAAGATTGCCTTCATCTGTGGTTTGCCAGTCACATTGGGAGCCCTACAAGAAAATGAAATTTTCTGACTTCATGAACAGAAACCTCTTTGTGATGTCACCACAGTGCCATGAAGACCAGTCTCAAACTGGTAGTTTGGTCATCTGACTTTCACTTAGACTGGCTTGATGCTTTAAAACTCTCACTTATTCAGGTACAGTAACATAAAAACAGCCATGAGATTTAACCAAGTGCAACAAAATTTTCACTGGAAAACATTTATGGACGCATTAGTAAATTTGTATATGTTGGGTAGCCCACAAAAGTGAATGGCATTTCCAGCGCAATTAAATTAAACATAAACACACAAACTGATCTAAAAATCCAACCACCAAGAAAAAATCTGAATATATTGCTGACAATTTGTGAGTGATGCAATAGAGTCTGTCAAGGTTAGTCTTATCATTCTTGACAGAAACATAAATTAATCTCTTCCTGCTAATAGACAGATTCCTGGGAATATTCAGCTAAAATTCTATGAATCTATTTATTATTCTTCCAAACCTAAATATTTCAGTTTTTCAAAGTGAGATTTTTTGAAAGCCTAATCATGAACTCTTGAAGAAAGAAAGAAATCAGACGGTTTAAAAGTACCTTTATTGGATACCCAAAATACAAAATCTTTTTATTCTTGTGGTAAATGTTGGCCTTTGACTAACATGTGGTTATAAATATATGCCTTCTTAATTTCACATATGTTCATTGTGGCTTCTCAATACCATATTTTAAAAAATTAAAAAGAAGAAATAATTTTATTTCCCACATATCACATTATCTAAATATATTCAAAACCTTTTCATATATTGCTGCATAAGATCTACAAATGTGCTATTCTTCACTCTACATTTTAGCATTTTATGTTTTGAGTGGGTTTCCATCTTTAGACTTAAAACTGAATGGATTACCTTTTGCAATATTTAGCACAGGTCATCTGTCAGTTTTACTTAATTTTGCAGTTTTTCTAAATATGTTTCAGCAATGCAGTTACAGTACAGTGGAAAATGGTGCTCTCAGAAGTAATGGCAAGTCTCTCTATGGTGGGATTAAAAGACAGTGGGAGACTGGATTTCCCATCAAAGTTTTATTTTCAGGTGAGGGCGGAAGTTTTGAGAACTGCTTTCCTTGAAGCCAGAAACCTACTGTCGTTGACAGCATATAGACTCTTGATTAATTCTGCCAGCACTAAAGAAACTATTTCCCCCAAATTCTGGGAAAAAAGAAAAAGAAAAAAAAAAAGGAAAAATTAAAAGAGAGAGAGAAGAAGATTAATTGAGTTTGGGGGATCAACCTATTCCAATAAACTAATTGACTTCTTGATTTCCACATGAGGAAGTCAGTTGTTCACTCAAGTACCCAGTGAGTCAGTGAGTCTCTGGTAGAGACAGGATTAAATGCAGAAGTTCTGAAGATTCTCAGATTTCTATACTTTCTCAGTTCTCAGATTTCTTCACTTTCTTCCAGATAATGTAGACACTTTATTTGAAGTCCAGCAAAAATACATTTCAAAAGTATCACTACATTAAAACTAGGCATGCAAAAAAAAAAAAATAAACTGCAGCTGGGAATAATTTTTGCTGTATAAAACACACTAAGGAGATTTAAGATCCTAAAGATACCTGAAGGAAGCATATTATTTTACTTCTGTATTCTTTTGTCATTCACTGTTTCTGATGGGAATGAAAACTTATATTGGACTCCAAGAAATTCTGGTCCAATCTTTGCTGTAGTCAAACTCTGTTTCTGTTCCTATCATACAGAAAAATCAGAAGCCATCACCAGCCAGTGATGATGAAAACATGAGCATCAAAATTTTTGAAATGTTGCTGGCAAGAAGATACAAAACATTGCAGTCTTACTGATTAAGGAGTGACAGTTCTGCTGTCTCACCAAGATATCACAACCTGGGATAATGTAGCCCTTTCCAACTTTATAATTATTGTCAACCAACATATAATAATGTTATATTGTTTTATTTTACATTATAAATAATTTATATTTGTATATTATTCTTGAAGAATTAATGCTTCCTTAGACACAAATATATTTTAACTGCTATTCTTTAAAAAAAAGACAAAAAGATCAAACTTTCCATGTTATAACTATTTTATGCGTTTAGAAAAGTCCTCCTACTCAGGTAGAAAAGTCCACCTACATTTTCTTGTTCATTTATCAGTAGCAGAAAAGAAAATCTTATTGTCATTATGACGAAAAGTAATTGGCAAAAAGAAAACTTAAGCTGTTTATCAGAGAGAAGAGCCCTCCCAACCATCTCTTGTAACTGAGGACAAATGCTGAGGACAGCTGCTAAATGAGCCAGAAACTCACACAAATTTTGCAGCTTCCTAGAACATAGCAGTTTCTCAACAAAGAAAGTGCTCTTGTCTGAATTGCAGGGCTTTACTCACATGTTATTGCAAAAAAGAAAGCATCACAACACTCCTATCCTTTCTTCAAATAGTCTGGTATTGCAACAAAACACTGGAAGGAGCCTAGACTAGACACAATAAGACCTAAAACAAAACAAAAACAAAAAGAAAAAATGAAAAAACAAACCCCCCCCCAAAAAGAAAAAAAAAAACAAAAACAAAAAGCAACCAAACAAAAGAAGCCCCACAAACAAACAAACAAAAATGTTAGACTATATTATATAAGCACTTTATGTACAGCTATGACCTGTACAGTCCTAAATCCTTGGTGCAAGGACAGGCCAGCAGATGTTTAGCAGCTGCTGCTTCTCAAGTTCTTTCTAGGACCACACACATGTGCACATTATCTCCCTGATGCAGCTTGGTTAACACACAAGAAAATGTCAGAGAACAAAATGCTGTGAAATACTGAGGAGCAACATCATGCCTGTTGTTTTGGATTTTTCCCATTCTCAGGGTTTTATGACCATTTACAACTTTAGGAACACTAAAAACCATGAAATTGCCATGATTTTTTTTTTTTTTTTGGGGGGGGGTACCTTGAACAGTTTAGAGAGGTTCCCTAAGCTACTGTTTTAATAATTGAAATCTATTTAATTACTAAATTATGTTAGTTTTCTCTCATACCATGTAATATTTTCTTTAGATTAGCTACTTTTTACCCTGTAAAGAAGCCAAGACGTGTAGTAAGGTACGTGACTAGCAGATGCCTAAAAAAATAATACATTCTTCACTTTAATACCAAGAAAGAGAAAATTTCCATGAGTTGTGGCAAATCAATCATTTCTATCATAGATTATGCTGTTGGTGCATTTTTAATTGAAATAGTTTCTTAGAATTTTACCTTTATTAATGAAATAAACAAAAATCCACTAAAAATAATAGAGGCATGATAGACTGGAAAACAGAAATGTTCACAGAAATTTAAAATCAGAAGTGTAAGCATCAAAATGGTAAAAATAGATTATAAAAAAACATTTGAAACATTAGAATAGTGTTTATTCATCTAAGTGCTGTACATTTAGATTTTTTTACATAATATTCTTATTTTTCTATTTATTAAAAATGTATTTGAAGTTATTATAAGAAACTTTTTCACACCTACTAGGAGATGATGCAGCGGCCAGCTGAAATCAATACAATTTCATTTTCATTTCCTCTTTCTGCATCTTTCTTTTTATGCTTTGGTATTATCCTTTTTTATGCATTTGTAATGTTCTATCTTACAATTTAAGAACCTTTTGTTTATTCATTGTATTGTCACAGACCAAGCCAAATTTGCACTTACCTAAATCTGCTGTGTCTGCTTTTAAAAATACAAAGGAAATTATATTTTTCAAACAACAATTTCATGCAGCACTAATGATCTCCAGTGGCCAATTAGTTATGGGGTTGATTCTGCTAACAGTTTTGCTGAAGAATGACTTGAATAGTTACTTTAATTGTAATGATGTCTACTTAATAAAAATTCAATCGTAGCGAACACAATTCAAGAGCTTGGGGATGAGCACGTGGTGGCTGTAAGAAATGAGTTTCTCCCACAGCCAGGTCCAAGCTTGACAAAGTACTAATAGACACATCACTGCCACTCTCCACTGACACCTGGTAACTCAGCACAGCTTTTGAGGTAATGGAATAAATGTGCCTAATACATAATGAATAAAGCAGCAGCTGACACTTAGGTCTGTGGAGTGTGAAATGGATGTTGCAGGGAGAGTGGCAGAACAGCAGCCATCAGGGGTCTTGCAAAGGTGTGTCTCATACATGAGACGGGTGGGTGAGGAATAATAACACCTGAGCAGTTCCTTCGAGAACAGTGATGCTATTTGTACAACCACAGCTTTCTAAACCAAGGATGATAGAAATTCTACTAATCAAGACTATATCAGATGTTTCAAAAGGTAAAAAATCCCAGAGTTTGATGAAGGGAAAAAGATGCCTAGAACTGAGATGATTGTAACAGGGTTTCTGTATATGAAAATTAAATTATAGATTCTAAAAGCTTAAGATAAAACTGAAAAACAAAGAAAATAAAAAATTTAAAATAAAATTTAAAAAAGAAGAAACAGAAAGAGGAAATATTAGCTGTTTCTCTAGAGGAAGCCAAGACAATTACAGACTATTCACATCTAGGCAGACAGTTCTTCTGGGCTTTCTTTTGGTTGTGAGCATTGCCTTGAAGAGCATATTCAGCATTTCTGGAGGTGCTAGCCCAAATATCCTAGATTTTTTTTTTTTTTTGTACTTGGGGAGCAGATTGAGTGACCAAACTCCAGTTATATAACTAACAAACAAGATGTCAGTGATATTTGCTTTACTTGTAATTAACCCTTTGTTTTCAATTATGTAACTTGTTTATTGATTTTAAACCCTTGTCCTTTTATACAAGCCATGTATTTTGCAAACAGGTGAAATCAGCAATATGGACACCTAAGCTTCCCATAGGGAGAGAAATTTCAAGAAAGATGTGCTGCTGTTCAGAGGGATATGTTTCATGACCAGAAAACCCTACAAAATGCTTTAGGCCAAACTGTACGTGGCCACGATGGCATGAATGTTGCTGATATGATGCTAATGCTGCTATTATGATATGCAAACAACATTTGTCTACAAAAGGACACAAAGGCATATCCCCAAAATATCATATACTCCTTGCTCTTTTGAGACTCACAACATTTTTTTTTTTTTAATAACTGAAACTATTATTTATTGTGTTGCATTCACCCTTCTATCAGGAACTTTTTATATCCCTCTGTCACTTTGCTCTTTCTTTCTGGAATTACTCTGCGCACCTTTATGTTATCCTCCTTTATCATGAATTAAAGGTGGGGGGAAAAAATCATAGAATAAATCAGGTTGAAGAAGGCATTTAAGATCACTGAATCCAACTACCTTGTGGTATTTTTTTTCAGCTGAGGCAAAGCAGATGAATGATGAGTTAACATCTGCTGTTCTCTTCACTGGCAGGAAGCTCTGCAAATGATTTGTCTTCCCATTCGAGGTTGTCCCATAATGACTCTTTGAGAGATGGGTCATTCAATACATTAAATATTTGGTTAGACAGGCAGAAATGTTACAGGAACAACACAACAGCTGATATCACTGTTGAAAATGTTCTCCAAAGTGAAGCTCTATATATTCAGCTCTCAGCTTTCTCAGCTTTTTGATTTTTTCATCAAAATAACAGGATTCTGTTTACTGTTGTTGGAATTCCAGAACAAATTGATTACCCTTAAAGAAATGCTATGTTGGAATATAAACACAGAACATATGAAAGAGGTTCTCTTTCATAATTCTCAAAAGTAATTATTTGCTGTAACATGTAGTTAGCAATGAAATAATACTTTTTTTTTTTTTCCTGCTCCACCACTTCAAAAAACTGAGGTGGGAAGTAGAGCACCTTGACTTCATTGCAAATTTGTGAGGCCTGAAAATGCAACACGCATTTGTTTTCAAGGCAGAGATATGGAGCATGAAAGCATGAGTCACATAATCTAGTTTAAAATTACATTGCAGGAATGACTACTACTATTATTTCTGAAATATTTCTGTCTATCAATTCTTGAAAATTTCTAATCAAATGAAAAATCCATTTTTGTGTGTAGAAACAGCTATCTTACTATCAACCTAAACACAGATATGTGATTACCAAATTAACTTGACCATTCTTCTTACCTCTGGGGGAAACTATAAAATTGTTATAAGTGAGCTTATAACAACTTCCTGAATATTTGAAAGACTCAGCAGTACTTATTAATTTAGAACTACTGGGGCTTCTGCTTTTGCCATTCACTGAGCATGTTCTATCATGGCTAACAGATATGGCTGTTTCTTATCAACTTTGATTTATTCCCCTCAAGGTGTTTACTGAATATTTCTCAGATCGGTTTGGAACCTTTCTTCTTACCAAATGCAGCTTTACAGGCCTGTAATTCCCTGTGGCCTCGCTGCCTTTCTAAGACAGTAATTTATTTTTTCCCATCTTCACTTTTCTGGGACTCTCCCCACCCACCCCCTCCCCCCACCCCTTTTGTCCTGTTAAACCTCTCAGAGATAATTAATAATGGCCCAGTCATTATTTGAGTTAAATCTTTATGAACTGTAGGAAGAATGTCAAGAAGCCCTGCCCATGTAAGTAACTTACACAACACTTGATAACTCTTTATTTTGCTTGGTTACCTTGGTTAAAAAAAAAAAAAAGTGTAAGACAGTTACAATGTATCTGCATCTCCAATGGAAATGAACTACAAAAGTGTCCATTGGAAATCCTGTAACTGATTTATACTCTGCCATCTGTGTATACTATTTGGTCCTAGGGTTTTTGGATAGCTCTGATAAGGTATTGATTCATGATGATATACTACTTATTCACTTAACAGCATGATAGCTAAACTTGACACGGCAGCTGCTCTCGAAGATGCTTTGGTTTTGGGTTCTGTTTGTGTGTCTTTTTTTTCCAACCCTGCAGTATGTGCTGCAGAAAACATTAGGTATACAAAAGCGTAATAAGTCTTTCCATATTCTGCTTATGTAGGGAAGCTGGGGGAAAAAGAAAGATACAGATGTTGTATAGGACAGTCAGCACTTACTTAAAAGTATGGAGAATCTCTGTCTGCAAGTAATATTGCTTTCAATTGTGAGAAACTCTCACATTAAAAGAAAGTAAAGCTTTGATATTTCTCCAGTCCCTTATATTTTGAATTATGATATGTTTGTGTAAGGATGGTTAAATGAATATATATTTTTTCATTTTTGTATCTTCTGGCTTATATGATTCTTACGGCTTCTCAATTTTTATTCATTTGGAATAAAATGTTTAAAAGATTTCATTTCAGGCTTGTTTTCTGCTTTCTTTTCATTGTTCTCTAACATTGTTCTCTGCTGCTATAGCACCACCTGCACAGGAAACAAACAATATGTTTTAGGTTCTTTCAGTGAATCTCCCTACCAGCCTACCGATTTTTCTTTGGTGCTGAGTCTGTAAAGATATGTTTCATCTTCACTGTTTTCCAGTAAATATTTCAAGGTTTCCAGCATATCTATTAGAATGTTTTGTTCACATGAATTGCTAATGTTTATACTGTTGTCTTCCAAGGCTCTTTGAAGTAACCCAAAGTGGCCTTGGGGTGTATTACAATGAAATAATGGCAAGACTGAGAAAGAATTGTATGCAGGGGGAATAATAAAGCAACATCATAACTTTGACCAAATCCCTTCAGGACAGCATGCCTTAATTCATAAGTATTGAGCAAGCACAGATGCAGCAGAGCAGATTGTTAGAGACAAGAAAATTTGGAAATTGAAGTTCACAAAGCTTTGCATATATAGATGACAGGCTATAAAAGCAAAGCCAATTTAATGTCTCATTGCAACAGCGTCTTTCTACCTTGCTGAGAAGCAGAACAGACTGTAATGAAGGAAGAAAGGTCACAGAGAGAGGAGCCCTGTACTGACACCAATGCAAAGAACAAGAATCTTTGTGAGAATTCAAGCCTCTGACTCTCTCTGCTCCTCACATGCTAGATGATCTGGAAGGAACAGAATAAATAACCAATGAGAAAAGGTTAATAACAGGTTTCAAAACCCCATCAAGTCAAAAATCAAAAGTTGAGCAAAGTAGTAATAAAAAACAGATAAAGCCAAGCATATTTACAAACTGGCACAATAGTAGTGCATTATTGAAGATGATTCAGGCTAGAAAATATTAACTATATCACTATCTGAAAGATGTATTCACTCCAGGGTTATTTTATCATTCGAAGGATTATGTACATACAGAGACAAAGCATGTTTATAGACATGTGCAGTCAAAGGAGAGGATGAGTCCTTGATATTAATGTATTAATATATTAATGTATGCTAGGTAACATAATGTTCCATGATCACGTAATGAAAGAGTATTTAGAAAAGGCACATGGAAAAGGGCACAATGCAACGAGCTGATAGAACCTTAAATGAGGAGAAAATTCTCTGCTGGCAGAAGTTGGCACTATGCCTGGTACATCAAAGAAGTTGAATCAATCTGTAGAGAACCTGATCTTGAGTAACCCAATTTTAATTCTGCTAAACAGTCTATGGGGCTTAGCAGCCTTCTACATATTTTATTCATACATGAAAAATAGAAGAAACATGAAATAAACAGAGAAAAACAATGTCAGTACAGTCAAAATATTACAGAAATATCCAGAACAAATTTTAAAGGTAGCACATTATCAATTTTAATGCAATCAATATACACAAAGGTCTACCACTTATGACATCACAGTGTCTTAGCCTTAGGTGACATCTGCTGTTCTGAATTTCATGGTAGAGGGCACTGACACTTTTGACACTTACTGAAACAGCATATTCAGTTTTAAGAAACTGAATAAAAAGTTATTTTTGGAAGAACATATATTTTTACATGTTTTGCATTATGGTAAAAAAAAAAAAAGATAACTTTTTCTGTTGCTAAATTCTGAATTGTGAAGAAACATGCCTTTTCCTGCCTTGAAATAAAACAAATCTTCTTCTGTGTCTTCTCAGGCCTCTGAGTAGCTCTTAAGCAAATGTGGTTAGACTCTCTGCCACCCCAAAGAAGCCCAGGGCACCAAAAGCCAACTGGACACTACTGGATTCATCTTCTGCTCACAGTATTTCTCTCCTTTTCTCTCTTCTTCCCACCCTCTCCCTTCTGTGTGCACTTAATATTATAAAATAAAGTCAGTATTGTTGAGCTGGTATCTGCTCTTTTATGAAACTTAATTTGGGCAGAGTATTTTAACACTGAATTGTAACAGAAGGAAAGGCTGATAATCCATATCACCTGCTGCAGGAAGAACTCAAACAATCCCCAAGAGAGCACACGAAAATCAAAACAGGGCCTCAAAAGGAGCAGAGTTCAACAGTCACCCTTTCTATTCTTTTTTTCACTTGGAAGATAAGTTTGCAATATACTAATTTTCATCCACTTATTTCCAATTGTTTCCTACTTTGCAAGGTAAATGAAATTCCCTGGTGATACAATCTTTTATTTCATTCAGAATGCAATCTGTCTCTTTTTTTACCATTTCCAGTCTTTTTTTTTTTTTTCAGTTGATTGGAATATTTGACTAGTCTTATTTTTTCACAGATAAACAAAAAAATTGTAGTTCTTCAAGGCTCAGTTGTTATTGTATTATCATCTACTTATTGAAATTAATTCACAGGAAAGTATCCAAACTATTACTCCAAGTTGTACCAGCACTATAACTCTGTCACCATTTTTTAATGATTATTTTAAAATTAATAAAGGAAGAACACCAACTGAAATATTTTTCAATAACTCTTTTTACCAAGAGCCCCAGATTGCCAATTATTTTTTTATGAGAAAAATAGATGAGATATTATGTAAGCAGAATAAATTCCAAAAAAGCTGGACTAGCTGTTTGAAGGGATTTTTTTAAATCACTTTTTAGAGTCCTTTGAACTCATCAGCTGAATGCTCAGCATTTGGCAAAGCAGCCAATGACATGCTGTACATCAACATGGTAGATATTGAGAAAAACCACAACATTTTTCATTCTGTTGCCACATAAAAAGGCTGAACCTACATATGAACACTGCATGTGGCTGTGGTGCTTCATTCCTGGAAGAGTCTACTGGCGTTAGAGAAGGAGATCAAAGGCATGGGGCAAGTGCTGTACAAGACTAATATGGTTGGTTCTCCTTTGTTTGGAGAGGAAATGCTGACCAATATTTATAAAATCATGATGACAAGAGGCGTTTTATGCTCAGCTTGCATACAAGATCTAGTGTGTCCTTGATAGAAGTAGCAGGGGATCAGATGAACAGAAATAAAAGAGAATATTTCTTCACCACAGCAGGTGGTAGAATTTGTAGACACAAAGACACACGCACACAGCAGGTTAACATATGAATCAGATTATTGGACAACAGACATACAAAAAGGATTAGTGTGACAGTCCACAAATATCCCTAACACAGCAATTGTCAATGCTGGCAGAACATGAGGGCAAGAGATTCCCCATGTTTCTTCTGGACACAGAATAATGTGCTAGATGGATGAGCAGTCTGCCAAAGTAGGGCATTCTCAATATGCCCATGTTAAACAGAAAAAAGTTATCAGCACTCTTCTGTTTCAAATACACTTTCTTATAATTAAACAAATGGCTCAGCCCTTTCAGAATATTACATTTTTGGCCTTAGATGAGACCAAGAAATAGAGAAGAAATCAAAGCTTTTTGTTCAAGTTGTAACAATGCCATTGAATTAACAAAAAAAAAAAAAAAAAAAAAAAAAACAAAAAAAAAAACCCTTAGACTTCATTCAGTGAGCTACAGACTGAACAATAAATGGGAAGACACATTCTCAGTCTGATTTTCTATGCCACCTAAGTTTCTTCATGGTCAAAGCAATCCAGGAACAGACTGTAATCTGGAGAGACATTTCTATCTTGTGGAAACACCATTGACAGGAATTTGTCTTAAATTCTAGCCAAAAAAAGGCACTTTGTTTCCATCTTGAATTCAGGACTCAAGGCAATAAGTCCTCTACTAAAAATAGGCTTTGAAATGTTGGAAGTGCAGCACTTTACAAGCTTATCTGAAAGCAGAATATTCGTTTTCCCTCAGACTAATCATTATAGTAGTCATCTGGAATGCTAGAGAAACTTATCCAGATTATTTTACAGACTTAGAGAAGAGTTTTAGAGTATACTTTATATATGCATACTTTCTTTCTAGGATTTTTTTTTAAGGTGTTAGCAGAGTTTGTAGGTGACAAGGTGTTTGTAGCAGGGGTGATGCGAGGGTGGCCTCTGTGAGAAATTAAGCCATAAAGTATTATTGCATCCTTCCTACAGACACGTTTGGAAACACTCCTGATGACAGCAAGAACACCCAGTTTACCTTGCAAAAGCAGAATGTGATCAGTGTAATGATGGTATGATTTCCTTTTGCACAGGAGGTAGTGGTTGGTTGCTTCAAATGTCAGCTAGGATTTGAACAAAGAGTAAACAGAAGAAGGATTCTGGATGCACATATTCATAAATGCAAAAATAAACCCAACACCTTTCTATCTCCAAGGTGATTTAATTTTTCGGAACCAACGAAATTCCATAAGCATGGAATTCAACAGAGGTGCTAAATTCTGTTTCAGAGCAGATTGGAAAATTGTCCTGAATAAATTACAGTCCCTTGTAGCAAATAATTTCTGTTACTTGTATATAAGGTTATATAAATGCATATACAAGTTCTCATATTAACACCCTAAAATAGAGAGTTCTTTATGATCTTCTGATTAACAAGTGAGTTTGGTCACATTTTTCTTTGGACAAAGGAAATCATGCATTAAACAAAAGTAGATTTTTAAACAAACTGAAGGATTACAGGGAATATGAAATGTCACAACCATTCAAAATTTAGACACGTATTTGTCAGCACCAACTGATCTTACAGGTGAAGAGAATAGTCCTATACATCTCTGTAACAACAAATCAGACAATCTGGTTAATCATCTTTGTTCTTTCCTATTGTGATGGCTTTTTACAAAAGCTACTATGAATCATTTGATCTTGGTTACATTATAAATAAATAAATAAATAAATAAACTTTACATAGCTTCAATTAGATTGGAAATAACAACAAAAAAAGAGTGGTTGTAATACATTTGTGCAAAGACTAGTTTGTCTTCATTTGGAGAAAGTCCTTTTATTCCCAAAAATATGCTGACGCTACACCAAGCCTTGCAATTCCACAGAAACCATATGTCAGTATAAGATCATTTATAAATCAATTGACCCAAATTTCAAGATCACTCCGCTGGTTTAGTTGAATCAGGTGAAAAAGTTCTGCATTATATTCTTTGTAAATGAGGATGTTATGTCTCCATAAAATGTAGAGATGATTTTTACCTTACTGTAAAACATCTAAAGTTCATAAAGCATTGACTGCTTTATTGGAGCAGTGATTAATTGCACCTGAATTTTTAAGGGGATTCCACCTTTTATTGAATTAAGTGCTATCAGGGCTTTTTCAGAATTAGTTTTAGGATATTCACTTAACAATTCTAAAATGCATATGTTCAGAATGCTATGGTTGGGAATTAAACTTCTGGAAATTAAAATTAATTGCTACTATAAAGAAATTTTACTGGAAAAGTATAGAGAGAGAGGTTTTGTATAAACTTGGACTCCACAGACCAGGAAATGTTGCCTCACAGATTTTTATTATACATATTTTGTCTTATGGCATCAGGAAAGATATTATAATGGATTTGTGATATTTCAGCAAGCTATACCTCTATTGCTGAGGCAAATATTCCTAATATTCTGGAACTGCTAGTGAGAAATATAAGAACACAAAATATTTGGCAATCTGGAGGTTATGAATCTGTTCTTTATTTATCACTAAATGGGCTTGTCAGAGTATGTGCATTTGGTTGCTTCAATTGAAGTGAACGTCAGCTAAGATTTAAGCTCAACTATAAATACTTGAATGGAAATATTAATTTGAAATTTCATTAAATAAATTAATAAGAAAGATTAAGGCACGTTGTCTTATCGAATCTGCTTCAGTAAATGGAAACTGTTTCATATTACCCAAAAGTATCAGAGAAAGTACTGAAAATGAGCTGCTCATGGAGCTGCAAATTCCGCTGTTTAAGCAATCTATCAGGTACAAAATAATGCAGCCATTTGCCCAACACATTCATATATCCAAATCAGAGCACCTGAGCTACTATTGCGACTCTGCTTAAACTTACATTTTGATAAATTATGCCACCAACGTGGCTCAAGACCACAAAGTATTTCTGCAACACATCCCAACTTTTTACTGCTTGTGGTTCACAGGTTTCAGATTAAGTCTTTATATGGGCCAAAGCCCTTCAACATTCCTGTGTGCAGCTATCAACCTTCCTCCCCCCCTGCTCCCAGATCAGATCAGAGCTTTGTGCAGGTCCAGTGATGGACACTTTCAACTTCAACACACAAAGAAATACGTCCTCAGAGCCTATAAGAAGAATCTGCTTTCATCACTTTACCTGCACTGATTAACCTTGCAGAGACCTTACAGTATTTCTCATGGCCACCATTTCAACAATATCCTTTGAGTGTGTTGCTCCCTCTATTTAGAGAGCATATCATCACCCGTGCACACAAGATTTGAAAATTTATGTTTGCAAAAAAATTACTTATGATGAGCAATTTGGCTCATTACAAAACCAAAGAAACAGATATAAAACATGGGCAAAGGGAAAGTCCAAGGTCAAAACTGAATCTTAGTGGAACCAGATAGATGTAACTTAAGTAACAATTTTCATCATACCACTTGCTGAAAGAACAGCTCTGGAGCACATGTTGCTTATCCATTCATTGAGACAGATCTCACTATCCACTGTCCAACTCAATTACCCCAGTTTCCTACAATTGTATTACTCCATATTTTATTAACCTCTATATATTCCTAAAATCTCCAATCACATTAAGTGATTAGTTCCTGAACAACACAAGTTGCCCTTCAAAAGAGTTACAGCTTCAGTTTTGGATAGAAGACTAGATAAGAATCCATGAAGATCTTGAACACTGCTCCCCATATTTAATAACAAAAATTTGAATTCAGAAACTACTAACCTTTCAGGTGTGTTTTAAAAGAAGGCTTGAATCAAGCACAACCAGATTGCTTTGTGAGCAAAAGAAAAGAAAACTAGGTGTGAGAAAGTTAACTGTGTCTGATCCTATTGAAAACTGAAGTGAGTTGGTGATAACTCAAATGATCAATACTAACATTCCCCTAACAATATGAGTGAAGGATGAAACAAAAACCCTCTGTCAATGGAGCAAAGGGTATTGTGAAGACTGTACAACCATAGCAGTGCTGTGAGGATCCAGGAAAGAGCAGCTGAACTAATCATCTCTGGAACCCAGACACAGATACCATGCCCAGGCAATGCCAATAACCTTGCACAATTTGCAATTACAAAGTTATGTAGTCCAGTAAAAAAAAAATAAAAACACACCAAAATCAAACATGATCAGGCAGAAATTTCAGACCAATCCTACTATCATTATCTGGCAAGTTCAACAGTGCTGTCACTGGAACTTGGAAAAAAAAAAAAGGCCCAAATTCTGTAAGGGAAGTAAAAAGTTCAACAGCCTTCAGTACAGCACTGGCATAGATCCTGTGGCAGACAAACTGCTCATCACAGATGACTTCAATGTGCTGCTTTGGCAGCTGACATCTGGTATACAGCAATTGATCACAACAAAGCTGGCGAGATAAACAACAGTGAACTTATGTTGTTCAATAATTTGCTGGATTATAAGAAAGGGCTTGTACTCATCACCAGTCTGACAAGTCATGTTGGGAGCATCAATATTTATAAGCAGGTGGATTTCACTGTGAGTGACTTTGTGTCTCAGATCAAGACATGGCACCATATAGTAAAATCTACAGTATAATTACCTCAAATTCTAGTCCTGACATGACTGTCAACAGGCATTGTTGCTGTCACAAAAATCTTGCCAAATTTAATTTGCATAACTATGGAGAATGCTCACCAATGGGAAAACATTTGTACATGGGAAACTCATGTTGGATTTTTGTTTTCTTTTGTTTCTCTTTTGTTGGTTTTTTTTTTTTTTTTTTTTTTTTTTTTACTAGCACACATCTCCACAGAGCAGAACATGTTGTTTATAAAGATGCATGACATACTTTCCCAGAGAGATCAAACTGACTGGAAAAAGGGAAGTGTAATGGATTTACAGTGATGAATTCTGAAGCTGCACAGTGTTGACTCCAAGAGCAGCTATTTGCAAGACAACATGCAAAATGGATATAAAATATAACAGTGTCAATGTAATAATCACATGCCCCCTGTATAAAAAGAAGCGATGCCATCAATAATGCTATTCACTAATGACATGTCATAAACCTAGGAGCTGCAGAAGCATGTGGTGGAAATCATAGTTAGTCAATATGAAAAAAACCAAAATTCTAAGTATTTTTTTTACCCAAGGTAATCTGTGTTCTGGGGAGTAATCTCTCTGCCTCACCTGTCAAGCTGACTGCTTTATAAACCATTTAATTCATATGTGACAATAATATGTGTGTGTGTGTGTATCTTATTGTTTTATATACTGTTACATGATTTGCTGAGTCTGAAATCTTCAGCAACTGGGTCAGCTCATTCTCAGTAATCCAACCAGTTTGTTCATCAAAGCTTATTTTTTCACGCTACAAAAATGTCATCTGCAAAAATTCTGGTTTACTATGTGAAAGAAGAATGCTTCAAAACAAAAGATTTTCATGTCAAGTTTAGTTTAAATCAATCGTTTTCTTGGTTTCAACACAGTCAGCTCAGTTTACTAAATTCATGTTATTATTATCACAGGTTTACCCATAAAGAAAATGCTAAAAAATCTGTTCCTATTAACTAAAGAAATAATATTCATGCAAAGTCATTTAAGCAATCTCAAAATCTAAATTTAAATTGTTTTTACTATGCAGTTATTCAATATATCTGAAAGAGCTGAAGAAGTAAAAAGTTATTCAGGTAAAATCAGTCATTACCTGAAACCATATTAGGATTGTCATCTCCTGCTTTACAATGGTATTTTCATAATTTTGGAGAAAATACCATATATTATCAGGTGATATATTATAATCTTTCAAACCTTTTATTATGCTTTAGCCTTTTATACTATCTCCAGAACATATTTTTAAAGAAAAGAATTGCTAAGGATTTAAGGATGAAATGACACTGTGTTAAGTACCAGATTTAAACATAGTCAAGTAGTCTCAGTTTCCTGTTTAAAAGGGAATGCCATGGCCACCTGGTTAGAAAAGCCTAAACTTTTGTGGTCTGTTAGACCAGCCTTCATTCAAATTCATAACCCTTATAGAAGAATCCCCTTGTATAGAGAGTCACCAAAAAGATCTTTTGCAAACCCATAGTTAACATTAAAACTTCATTTTCTTGATATTCATTACTCAGGTGCACCAGCACTTTTCATCAGAACAAAAAGACCCCAAGAATTAATACAGAGCCATCATGTAAAAAAGATTGCATCAAATATGCTCTGTTTTTACTGCAATAGTTTTGAAAAGACAGTATCATGCAGAAGTAATTGGCACTTGCTTAAAAATTAAGTTTTTTTTAAAAGTTAATTTTCTCTGTGTGTAAGGTAAGACAAGAACATAAACTAGTGCATCATCTATAGACAAGAGGGGAAAATCTGAAGTTTGAAATTACCTCAAGAGAGGATTTTTCACTTGAAACACTTTAAGAAAGTGAAGAAAGAACAGGGAACCCCAGTGTGTTCACCAGGTGACATTGATTGCATTTTTTTTTCCAGTTTCTGAAATCTGTAAGTCAAGTCTGTAGTCCAGCCATATTCTTGTTTTAATTAACTGATAGAATATGAAACAGCTCCTCAGCTTCAAAAAGGTGGATCATACTTACAGATATTTTCCAGTCAGCTCACTGCAGGACATTCAAAATCTACTTCAAGTGGTCAGGAATGATAGATTAGTTTTTACAAGATTTCAGTGTAGTCTTTAATTACCCTTTTAGTCTGGGGAAGAAACGGAGTTTTTAATAGTACTTTAGAGACACTGCTTCTAGTAGACTCCTTATTGCTAAAGTGTCTTGAGTGACATACTCACAGTAAAACAATAATCAAATCACATAACTGTTGGGACAATGAATTACTGTCAGAAGAGTGGGTAACACTGTATGCCACAATCCTCCTGCATGACTTCTCGGTGCATGTTATCTGCAAATGCAAGGAAGTTGAGACAAATTATTTTAAACTATCAATCAAAGGGAGGATTCGAAAACAGTTTAGTAAAAAAACCTGTATAAATCTCCTAGGTTTATTACCCTGATACTCTCACTCTTGAATAAAAAATGAATACTATTTTTTTTGGCAACCTTGCAAAAAATAATTCCATTTGAAAACCATATGAGATTTATTGTGCTTGCAAAAAAGGTATCCTCTAAATGTAAAGAGGAATTCAGTAACAATATCCTAATTGTTGCCAGGCTAAAGAAATAACAAAAGATGTAAAAATGAGCAAGGTTCCATACAATTTATGACAGAGTTTGAATTATTCTCTGCTGGTCTATATTAGAGTACTAGATTAAATGAATAGATCTGGGTGAATCTATCAGCTAATCATAAAATGTGCCATACATTTCTGGTTTCTTTCCTCTCAAGCAAGCAGATAGAGTCATAAGTCAGACTTACTTAGTTCTCTTTCAAGCTCCACAAATTGTTCACTCAATATTCATTAAAAAGACCTCTTACGGGCCCTCTTATGTTAAAGTTACGTGTTGGATACTGAAGTTTTCTCCACAATATATTTTTTGCTCTGAGCATTCATTTAGCCATTCAAGTCATGAGAAAATGAAATGAAAAACTGCTGTATTGAGTCCTGCTCTCCAGCACAGCCAGCATTAGCTGGTTAAAAGTGGAGTCCTCACACATTTTCAAGATGAACTACATAGAAATGGTTGAGGAGATGTGAACCAGCATGTCAGCCTTTATAAATCTATGATTCCTTCTGCACCTGCAGATCCTCGGTGCTCAGAAGTCCACAACTCTGGTTGAGGTGCACGTACACAGCTTTAAGTTGATAAATCCCATGGAGAGCTAGATGTTATCCAGAATTTACCTGAATCCCTGAGATTATTTTCATTGCCTTTTGTCCTCTAAATGGGCACAAGAATAGAAGCTGTCGTTTTGTCTCATTCAATTATCTCAGAAGTAAATGGAGTCATTCAGAAAATAGAGCACATGCTATCTCAGTCAGTGAGCATTTAAAGCCTTGCAGTACACCTTGCCAGGGAATTTACTAACTGGCAGGGCAGAGGTTAGAACCAGTGTACAGCCTTTATGTCCAACCTGGCTCATTGTATCACAAAGGATGTAAAATTCCTGACGTTAGAAAAAGAGTATGGAAAAAGTAACATGGGAAAAAAAGGGGGGGGGGGGGGGGGGGGGGGGAAGGGTCTTAAATTCAATATTTTTATCTAGAGGCCGTTTAATATAGACCACCCATAAGGTGGGCAAATGTTCCAGTCTCTAGATTTATAAACAATCACATCATCTCCTTCTTCCCCTAAGCAGGAGTTTTATAGTTTCTAGTGTAAGCATGAGCACTTAGGCATAGACTGGGCATAGATTCAGACCTAAGATGGCTAAACCACCAAATATGGTAGAAATGCCAACAGGTCTCTGTTGAGAAACTGTGTGCAAACCTTTGCCAGTTCATGGCATTTCCTTCCTTGAACAACTTCATATCTCCATGCAGAAATTAAGAAAAACTGGACTGTTGAGTTTTAGGATCTTTTCCAGGAACTAGGCATCAAGAATATCAACAACAATTTAACTTATATGTGTTAACAAATCTATCTGGATTATACAGCTAATAATCAGTTCATATTGGGCTTATTTAAAGAGTCGAAGTTTTTCCATTGGCAGAAGGAAAAGAAAACCAAAACAAAACACAGACTACAGAAATACATTTCAGATATTTTCAGATGTGTCTATCACATATCAAAAAATCAGGGACCTTTACACTAAGAATTGGATGCGAAATTATATTTATGTTATTATCTAATAACTCTGTTTTGTTACAAAAGAACACAGAATCTGATTTAACTCATGTTTTATACTCCACACCCCAATATCCAAATGATGTTTGATGTGAGTTTACCTCACAGCCTGTCAAAGGTGACTACAGACATACATCGAGGTTAATTGTTGAAAGGGAAAAGAAAAACAAAGGAAACCAAGAACAAAAAGGGCAGAAGAAAAGTCGTTCCTTTAAAACAACGTGTTTACCTTTCCTGTAGGAGCAAACTTCTTTGGAAATGTGCATTCTTTTCTAACTTTTCTGGGTCAAAAGCATGAAGAACATGGCAGAACGCCAAGAATGTCAGAGCACTGAAAATAACATGCCAGTGATATCAAAGAAGGATGAATAATAATGCAAGAAAAGTGAAAGGTCATATACTTTGTCATAAGGATAAGTGAAGAATTTTAATACTATATATTGAGACAAGCAGGTGTATCCAATCAAAATCAAATTAGAATGGAAATGAACACAGTCCACTTGTGTTGCTAAGATTTAGCAGAAAACTTGAAAGAATGCCGTGAGATTTTATCTCTCAGGGAAAATTTGGGCATATTCATGTATAGTGAAAAACCCATCATTCAGAAATTTGGAATTAGAAAACTCACTAAAAGAAAAAAAAAAGTACTAGAAATTATATTTCTCCTACAAATTCCCTTGATGTTAGAGACAAAGCTCAAGTTTGTGGATCTAAGTGAAGGAACATTACTGACTTCAGTGTACTGAACTTAGTTATTCTTCAGGGAAAATAGATTTCTTAGCCATACTTGAGAGAAAAATAAGAAAAGGAAAACCTCAAACTAATTTTCACTGAATTAAAAAGTGGCAAGTTAGGCAATAAATGCATATATTCTGATTGCCTTATCTTCTAAAATAAGTAAAAAAGTCTCAGGAGCTAAAGCCTTTCATTTTTTTTATTTACTCCAGCAAAATATACCAATTTGGAAGCTCTTTTCGCATATAACTAATTTAGTGCAGTACCTAATTTAGCTGGGAAAGGGAAAATTAAAATATCTCCACATCCCTCTATTTTTGTATAACCAAAATTCAAAAGTATGTAAAAGATAGGTAAAATAAACACAATAAAAATAAGATTTCCTTTTTTTTCTGGTATTATCTGGTTGAACAATCTTGAGTGTAGGTACAATTTCAATTTAAAGAATTGTCAAAAGTGTACATATTCACACCTGTACATCTAATACAAGCTTAGGATGTCTGTTACCTCAAGAGCAATTTTTAAACTTGTCAGAGTTAGAGAATCAGGCATGTTTTCATCCTGTGTTCACCAGAAGACCAAAAAGCAGGCTGCTTTTCTGGAAGCTCACCATGTAAAACCACGATCTGAAAAATCTGTATCCTTAACACCATTTTATAAGCTAATTTCATAAACATCTAATAAATCTTCCCTAAAATGAAATTCAAAATTTCAAGTCAAAATAATATTTTAAATACAAAGTTTAAAAGCCACTTGAACAGATTTATTGGAATTAATAGGAAAACAGAAGAAAAAACTAACAACATAAAGTATTCATTTGTGTAATAAGAGCCATGAATTTCAAAATTAATTCACTTGTCGCTACAAAAGACAATGACAAATTTAATGGAAAATGCCCTTTCAGTTCTAATAATTTTTAATTTTAGAATACTAAAGATATCAGAGAAAGCACTGTTATTCTAGCAATATTGTACTATTAGCTGTAACATACAGAAAGACTAAAATTAATTGGCTAAGAATATGGTACAGCAAAAGAAACAGCTGGAAAATGCTCCCAGCCCCTTTTGCCAAAATGCATTTCCAGCTTTTCAGCAAATAAAGAATAACTCCTAATTACAATGAAGACAGCTAAATGCAACACTTCTCAAGCTGTAGTGTTTTGAGCATCTGCCTAAAAGCAAGTGAGAAACAGTATTTCTTTTCCTGCTTGGGTCTTCTGTATCCATAGATGAAAGGGCTCAAGGCCACTGCAGTTTCTGATCACAGCCAAGGTGTTTAGCCCAACCCCTTGAGCGTTTGCTGAAGTCTTTGTAGTTTTTGCAGTGTAGGGGATGGGCTGAGATTTAAATGATGGTGTCTATACACATGTGCACACTGCCAACGTGAAAACGCAGGCATGTTTCTCCTTTTGACTTGTCCTGATGCATGCAGGGTGATGGGACACCTTGAGGGGACTGCAAAACTTCTGCAAGAAAAAAACCCAGTACAAAAGATATTTTGCCCCCACTCATGTCACTCTCAGGGGCTCACCCAGCTGCATCAGAGCTTTCTCTTCAGCCAATTCTTCATGCAGGAAGTAGCTCTGTGGCTGTTGTCAGAACTCTTGTGTAAGTCTGTGATCTCAGCCTGAGCTCCCTGCACCAAAACTGTGGGGTTCCCTGGGGCAGAACCCCCACAGCGTGCCAGCCCCTGGATCCAGGCAGATCCTCCATGATGGAGGTGGCTGATCCAACAGCCCACCACAGACAGGGTGGGGAGCAACTGCAGAAATCCCTGGGGCTGTGTCCACCTTCCAGAGAAAACACCTGGAGCAGAAAAATCTGCCTGTGTTACAGGTCTCTCCACAGAGGCACAGTGAGGTGGAAACACGCAGGTGATGCTTTTGACCTTTCCCAGCTGGCATCCCACAGACTCCATCTCTCCCAGGCACGTGTGTATGAATACATTGGCAGGAACCACCCCAGGTGCTGCCACCTCTCCTTCCCCTCCACAGGGTTGGAAACCCCTGGCTGTGGCTACCCCATCCTCAGCGCGCCAGCCAGAAATTTCTTCTGTCTTCACTCAGAGCCAGGATTAAAAAACACGTGAAGGAAACAGATTTTCTCATGCTCAAGCTTGGTCGTTTATTAAATTTTATCTAGAGTACAGAAAGTTCAGCAACCTTTCTAAGTCACCAGCCAGAAGCGAGAAAAAAGGAGAGAGATCCAGCTAGCTGCAAGGTCTCTTAAAGCTAAACAGTCCAATAGAGAATTAACAACTCTATTATTTATACTTTTGACCCAATAACCAAACCCCTCTGACCCACAGTGCAACACTAACTGTCCAACCAGAAGCTATTACCTGAAACCATGGAGAAGGAGGAGGAAGAGCACCAAAAAGGGACACCACCGAAAATCTTCCATCTTGTCCTATACCTTTTACTATATTATAAAAACCTCAAATTTGAAACCCTTCACCATGTAAAAGCACACACTTCTATTCAACTGCTATTTAAATCCCGTGATTTTAACTCCATCACTCAAATTTAGAAGCCTTCTCCAAGGCCTCAGGTCAAAAGCAGTGTTCTCTAGGAGTTCAGTGCCAGAAAGCTCAAAAAATCCAGGTTTCTGGGATCCACCAGAGGCCCACTTCAAGACACAGTATAATGAATTCTCCCTGTTTCAACTATTGATCCCAGCTTTATATGTGCTGTAGCGCAAGAAAGTGCAGTTGATCATCAAGATGTTCTGGGAAATAAGCATCCTGGCAAAGCTGGCTGCATGAGAGCAGCTACGCCTGCTGCTCAAAGCCATGACCATGGGAAGAGGTCCATGGCATCAGTGGTGCTTCATCCCTTGCTTACCTGGACAGGCCCTTCACCTGTAGCCATTGAACAGTCAGACACTGAGGCCCCTCATGGAGAAAGCTGAAAACTGGCAGCATCCATTCCCTGAGAGCTGGATGTTCTGGGCAAAGGGCATGCTCAGCACTACCAACCATACCTGCCTCAGAAAAGCTGGATCTGGAAGTCACTAAGGCAGCCCTCCAACAGAGAGTGCATTATTCACTATGAAAAAAAATGTGCTTGACAACATGAAACAGGGCCACCCAGGGAAGCTCCTCAAAACCACCTTAAGTACACCTCCATTTTAATAATCTTTCCTGTTCCTTCTTCCTTTCAACTATTATCCTCAAGAACTTGAAGTATCCTTGCTAAGAAAAGAAAGGCATATATTTCAGAGGCAGTACTTTTACTCCTGTTGCTACGCTGTAGTCCAGTCTTCTTATAAGATGGACTACATATAAAGGGAGAAAGAGAATAAAAAAGTGGAAGATAAAAAGAAATGTGGCTTTCTCAGTTATAGCCCTTTTCCTGGAAAGTCACAGTTACAGCTGACAGCACAGATTATTAGCTAGGAGCTTTTCCTACTAGCCCTTGTAAAATATTTTTTCTCCTCCCATTTTCAGCCTTTGAAACAAAATTCTACGTTACTGATGTCAATATATCAGTATGGGATGACTGACTTTGCTTTTCTACTGTTGTAATGCCAAACTCTTGAAAACAGTAAATATTTGTGTGTCTTGGAAAGTAAGGAAATAAATATATCATGATGGAAGCAGGCTACTCACAGAAAGACAGGTATTTTGCATAAATGTAGCAAGACTTTTTTTCTCCCTTCTTCCTCCCTTTCAGTTTTCATTTCCTTCTTCTCTCTCTGTCTTTCTAGGGAACAAAGAGTATAAGAATAAAGAGACAAAAAAGGGTATTAAAAACTCTTTGAGGATCTGATAGAAAAGGTAGAGCATACCTAATAAGAAACTATTCAATAGAGTTATTTTGTTCTTAATTCTACTGCAATTATCACTTTTGTAATCAAAGACTTAAATGTTTTAATTAACCTTGATTTCATCCTTTAGTGTATTCCACGTTTATCCTGAATTTAGGTTAATCTAAAAAAATTAACACTTCTCTGGAAGGAAAATCATAATGCAGGAAAGCCCACATCAAATTCGGTGGGCCTTCATATCCCAAGATTATTTTGAAACTTTCAGTGTTAGGCTGTCTTTTCATCTATATGAGTGATTTCTCCTTCACCACAAACCCAAAAATGTGAGTGTCTCCACTCTTCCCCCTACCCTCTTTTAGCCTCTGTCCAGGAGAGACACACTGTTCACTGCCATCTTCCCTCTAACCAGAATTATGCAGAGAAGGACAACCTGAAATTTCTAATAAACTCCAGCTGTTAATCAGAACTATATGTTTTCCCACTTTTTTTCCTACTTTTTTTTTAAGCAAACATCTATGAAGACTGAAATCATGCTAATTCAATGAGGTTTGGTATGTTAGATGACTAAAGTAATGCACATGTTTATGCAGAAACAAATACATAATTCTTCTTTTGTTTCAGGTACTGCCCTCCAAAGCTTGGCTCTTGTTATGGCATCCATTTTCACAGCGGGAGTAAAATTAATTAGGGAAAAATTTAGGAAAATATTTCTTTTTACATCTTTTCTGGGTGGAAAACATGGAAAGGGAAAAAAATGTCCTGTTTAATTTAAAGGAAAAGAAGCGTCAGTTTCAAAGTGCCTTCCTACACCTAAGTAGTGTAAATCTGAGGTATGATCAAAAACATCTTCTTTTGGAAAACATGACTTTACTACAGCTCTGATGAAACAAGATACATGCCTGTGGGAAATTATTCCATTGAGGGGCAACGTTCAGTAACAGGTCACCTCTGGCAATGCTAGGAAAAAAAAAAAAACCACTGAGGAAATTTTTTCTTTTATTTTTTGAGGTATAAAAAAATGGAGAATGCTAAGATCACTAAAAGGAGAAGAATTTTTTTTTTTGTATATGCCATTTATCCAACTTGGGACACTTGAAAGTCAGTCACTAAAAAGTGTTTATGAAACTCTTCAACTAGTTTAAATGTAAGAAATGTTTTTTCTATGTACTCTTGCCCTCTGTTACCTTAATCTTTCTTCTAATACAAAATTTATCAGATTTGGTATTTTGTTGATCTCTGCAAAATATTATCTGTATCATTTATATTTTTCTAGTAAGCTCATGCCTTTATTCTGGGTGTTTATTTTCATATCTATAGTGAGCTTTACAAGGCATATATCTTTTTCACTGTTCCTGCTCACTGTAAAGAATCCCTTTTTTTTTAATGTGGCAGTTTTATAAATATCTGATTTTTTGTAATAAGGTAATTTTTCCACAAAAAATAGGAGTAATCTTTCATATCTTTCTTAATATAACTTATTTATCCAATGACAGACTGCTTTGAGATAGAGGGAAGAGCAGGGGAGATTAAACATATAAAGTAAATATTGCATATATTGTCCAAATCTCAAAAGGCATTGGTTCCTTTCTAAAGGCTCCAGTTCTATTTAAAAGGCACAGACAGTAACTACATGTAGTATTGAGGCGACTGTATTTCCAAATAAACAACACCAGCGCTAAAATACTTTGTGCTAACATTTTTAGGGTCATAATGCAGTCACATTGAATTCTAAAAAAGCATATTTTAAGAATTTGCTGCTCCTGGCTTGTGACTCAGTAGTGTGTGAACCTTTGGAATTAGAAGGCTGATTTCATTCTGTACTCCCTGTAGCAGAAGGAATATTGCAGCAACGAACGACACGGATGTATTCATATCACTGGATGCCTCTTCAGCACTTCAGCACTGCTGCCTCAGAGCTTCTCAACTCCCTAACAGCAAGGAAAACCATCTTATAGCTGTCACAAAGTCACCGGTCCCAAGTTCCCTGGAAGCAAGCACTTTCAATTTGGATTTAAGTGGAAACTAAGTACTACTGAAGTTAATTGTCTCAGTAATTAAAGTGAATGCAAATGCTCTGTGTCTGGGATTTTGGATTTTTTTTTTTTCCTTTTAAAAGTACAAACTCTATTTTATGAATGAAATTAATTTCTCTTGTAATGAGAATTATGATATCCAGGCATTGAAAGACCTAAGTTATTTTCAGCTCTGAATTAGGAGACAAATATGTCTTTTAAAAGTTTATAAACATGCTATTTTACAATTTTACATGAAATGGATCCTTCAAAAACTCTCATGAGTTATGATATGGGTGTTATGCACCTTGAGGCAAAGAGCAACAGGATGCATGCACAGGAGTCTAAAAAAGGGCTTAAAAGAACACTAATGGCATCAAAAAAAAATCTGAAGCAAAAGGACAGGTTGAGAACCATATTAATTACATTTCCTCTTTATTTAAGAGTTACTTTTTTCTAATTTTTATTATTCTTAGCTAGCCTTAAGAGTGGCAGTATTGAAAGTACTTAGACATGTTCAATTTATAGGAAAAATGAGAATTTAATCATAACTGTGGGAGACTTCAAGGTCATTCTCACTGCAGTAGGTGCAAGTATTTTGCCTAAGTGAAACAAGAAAAAATCTAATTGTTCTAATTTTTTTTATTTGTCAGCTGTGTTTACCAATCTGAGTGCATACTAATGGCATTGATAGCTGCAAATTTAAACAAGGAATGACATTAAATAGGGGAAAAATAATCAAAGTATAATGATGAAATCATCCTTTCTGTCATCAGTTTATGAGATATGCTTTTTGAGATCTATCAAGTGATTTCAATTTCATATTTTCTCATTGGAGCAACAGATAGTCATTACATCTTGATAAGCTGAGATGAAAACACTTCATCCTGTGTATTAAGATACATCAGTGTTCATTATTCTTTTCCTTGTCTTTGGTAAACATCCCAACGTGTCAGCAATAATTTAATCAAGTATCTGCTACTTTACCAGAAAAAAAAAAAATAAAAATATTTGGTAAGAATTCATCTGATCTATCTCAAGTGAATAGGACATCTCACTGATAAACCATCTAGTGGATGAAATATATTAGCAGATAATTTTGAAATCAAAGGAAAACCCCATCATGGCTGAAAAGCCATCTGTATTTCCTCCAGCTCTCTCTGTCTGGCATACTGCTTACTGTTTTCTGTTGCCCACACCTAAATGTACTGGGACAAGAACTACAATGCCTAAACAGTACAGATAAAACCTATTCAAAAACAAAACATGCAGAAGTGTCATAATAAAATTCTTACTGGTCTCGTGAGGTTCTCAAGCAAGGTCTGCAGAAAAGGAATAAGAAAAATTGTGAAATGTTCATATTTTAAGACAATAAAAACCAATGAAGTCGGGACAAAACAGTCACTAAGTCATCCCTCACCCATATTTATGCTGCAGTTCTGCTGCTCTGAAGCCTATTTCAGCTAAGATTCAGGGTAACTTTCTCATGTATACATGCAAGGCATATAACTCCACCTGTTCCACAAATTTCCTAAGTAGTTAGAAGACTAAATTACCTAGGAGACATATTGCTACTAATAAATGAATGGGAGGTATATTTTAACAAACTCTTTTAAGCATTGGGCTTCTCTACTATTCTCACAGGGGCTTCAAAATTAACAACTTCAATTCCTAGTATTAGAAGCCAAAAAATTGCCTGAGGTGTATTTCAGAAAACAACCGACCAAACAAACAGTGAACAGTTTCATAGAATATCCCCCCCTCCCCCCATGCAGTCAACATCTCCTCAACAGCAACAGCTGGGTTGAGGATATTTGCATCCAGCAATCATGAAGGTGTGCTCTACTCCAAGAGCATCCCAGGAAAGAAACTGCTCCTCAGAGATTTACCCTGGGCAAGGTACAATCACAGGCTCCCTAACAAACACATCAGAACTCATTAAGAAGGAGGCTCATAAATACCAACAGATTATTCCAGTCATAAAGTTACAATACTAAAAGCAAATTATTTCTATGGGCTTTGAATCAGGTATTAATGGTGTGTATCCAGATCCCTAGGAGGTGTAAACCAGTGTAGCTCCATTGACTTCAACACAGAAAGACACTGATCTGCTTGAAGGAATTTCCCTTTGGGGAGCCATTTTTGAGTTGTGAGATTTGTATCCAGCTCTTTGTTTTTATTCTTTCCCATTCCTCTGTACATTTATCAATTTTTACACAGATCCAAATTAAATCCTTTGAGAATGGTTTCCATGCAGAAATAATTTAGAAGCTCAGAAATGTCAATTAAAATAAGGTAAAGCATCCATAAATTGAAAACAAAACTACCATTATAGGGCAATAAATTAGACTATGTAGAATTAAACCACCAAGGATTTGAGATAAAAAAAAAAATACAAAAAGCAAACAAGTAGTTCAATGAAACTTCAGAACTGAAACTAATAAAGCCTGTCCTCTGATTTGTGCCCCGTGATAAAATGTTTTCTGAGTCAAGAAATGTGTGAGTTCAAACTGAAACTTTTCCTGTAGTAGACTTACATAAAAGATCTATCTTCTCTAAGGATTTGCTGAAATAATAACAGGTGATTGTTGACTTTTTGTTCACGTGAGACATTTTTATCTTCTATATTCCAAGTACATGTTTTCATTAGTGTGTTGGTCTTAGCTTTCCCTGGAAACTCTCTACTTCTATCAATCGAGAGGGCCCCTCAGACATGAATAAAAACAGGATAGTTCTCAGTGTTTTTTTCACAGGAAATTATCACTTGATTCCAAATATATGTGAGTTTGAGTCAGCAAAAAGACAAAGAACTAGTATCTTTATACTCTTGGAGAAGTTATACCTTATTTACTTTGCATATGTGATTATCAAAATGGGTGTTATCCACATCTGGATCATAGAATGATTTCATGGCAGGGACCTCTTCCACTAGATCAGTTTGCACAAAGCCCCATCTAACCTAGTCTTGAACACTTCCAGGGATGGGACATCCACCACTTCTCTGGGCAGCTTGTGCCAATGTCTCACCAGCCCCACAGTAAAGCCTTTCTTCCATATATTAAACCTAAATTTCCCCTGTTTCTGTTTGAATCCGTTACTCCTTGTCCTATTGCTACAGTTCTTGATGAATAATATTTTACTAGTCATAGGCAAAGCCTCTGCAGTTCCTTAGAGCTTTTAGTCTGATGTAGACAGCAGGATTTTGATCAAAAAGTATAAAAATAGCATTCAACTCTCATGTACTGGTATCACTTTGGCTGCTAAATTTCTAAAATTCTCATGCATTTATAGTGCATGACATCTGGATGAACTTGTAAGTGTATGGAATACATTAATTATTCATTTCTAATTAATTATGCTGAATATTTTGCTTCTTGCACTGTTGCTCATTATTTAAACTATTATCCTGCAGTTACTCGAGTGGTGCAAAATCCCAAAAGAAGATGGTTAATGCATGTCACTAATAAGAGAGGTGCAGCTCAGTTGAAAGGAAGAGCACTTTGATAGGTATGCTGTGTTGGCTGGTAATAAGTCTCTGATGAATCTACACTATGGATTGCTTTTGGGAAAGTACCTACGTGATATTTAAATGCTTCAGTGGTATTCAAGGTCCTGTGATATTTAAATGCTTAACTGGTATTTGCGATTGTCATTGACAAATGAATAAAACAATTTCAAAAATAGCTTCTTACTTCTTTTGGAAAGTGAGTACTGGAAGTATTACATCAGCTTGGTTGTTTGTGTGAATATGTATTGATTCATATAGTCCAGGAACTCTTTAAATCTATTACTAAGCTAAAAATTATTGACAATGTTACCATCATTATTAACAAATATTCCTAACTCCTATGGATAAGGAGCATGCTCAAAAGCAGTTCTATCATAAAATACTACATTTCCAAGTTAATATGACTCTTTTCCAAAGTGAGAAAATGGAGATAATAGGCAGAATATAGATGTGTTACATAATTTAAACTACTAAACTCCTCTATACTTCAACGGAATGATTTAAGCACACTTCAAGCTACTCCCAAGACCTATTTCAAGATTCTAGCAGCAAGTTAAAAGAGGATTATCTCCATGCAGAACAGTGGAGATTTGCCAGTGTAGCAGCTCAGCAGTCCTTCAGCAAAGACTACACAAAAAATGGCAAAAAGCCCTTCTATCTAGGATCTGTGAAAATAATATCACTGACAAAATATTGTTCTTACATTTCTTTTATATATTTATTAAGTGAAAGGACATCTGCCTCACACAATTTTTCACAATAGAAAGGAAAAGCGAATAGGTTGTGGTTGATTGCTTCCCCCATTTTATGGAATGTCCTTAGAAGGTTGTTTTGGAGCCCTACCAAGCAGACATCACAGACTGTGATGTGCCTAGATGCAAAACAGGTTACATTCTTAGGATATTCAGACCTAAGAAAAGTGGGGGGGGGGGGGGGGGGGGGGGTGGGGGGGGTGTGTTACAGTTAGTTAGTTTTTTT
This sequence comes from Cinclus cinclus, assembly GCF_963662255.1. Taxonomy (NCBI): domain Eukaryota; kingdom Metazoa; phylum Chordata; class Aves; order Passeriformes; family Cinclidae; genus Cinclus; species Cinclus cinclus. The sequence continues at coordinate 65,288,148 of NC_085050.1, read as the reverse complement.
GGGGTTGTTTTTTTGGTTGCTTTTTTTTCTTTTTTAATTTTTGAATTTATCCTTCCATGTCAGTTCCCAACAGTACAGTATGAACAGAAAGCCAGGAAAATAAATGTAAATCAAGAGTGGCAGAATCTAAGCAAGACTAAAATAAGCCTATCTCTAGCCTTTTCTTCAAGACCCCTGAAAATAAAATAAACCAAATAACAAACTCTTTGATTTTAATAGTGTTTGAAAATATTTTGTATGCTTTTTACAACTCAGTGAATTTTGGCTTCTCAAGTGCTTTATCATCTCAGTAAATCATGAATTTACTTAGCATGCTTTTGCTTACTCATGGTTGGATATTGCCTTTTCGTCTGTATCTCTTCTGAAACTCATCCTGCAATCAACCCTTCAAATTAAGCAATGGTTGTAGAGCACTGTTCTTCTGTCATAGGAGCCTTTACCTCCAAGAAAAACAACTTCTTGTTCTTGCCCAAAAATGTAACATTTTTTAAGATGCTCATTTATTTCACAGGGACCTAAATATCCTGTTTTATTAATTTCTTTGGGTATTGTCACAGTCTCAAGCTCATTGTGTGTTGACCTTCTCAAAACTGAATATCAAAAAGAGGTTAGAAAAAAACCCACTGTATTGCAATTCAGAGTGGCGTTCCCCACCTAACTCCTCCAAATATTCCTTTGGGGTCTGCAAGGCACATTTCATCAGGGATACCCATCCCAAATACCCCCACAATACCCCAGCCAATTGGAGGTCAGAGACCTCCAATTATCTCACTAAATATTTTTCTTCAAGATACAAATCCATAGACAAAAAAATAATGCTTCACCTTTCCTTTTTATAACTAGGGAATTATTACGGCTTATTTTTAAAGAAATTAAATAAAGTATGACAGTTCTGGTTGTATTTCTGAGAAAATATTTCCATTTCTTCAATTGCAAGGGCAAGAACTATCAAGAATTTGTACTTTGTTAAAATAAGTAATTTAATCTTGAAGTCTTTAGCAGCTGTCAGGCAAAGCTGTATCTCAGGTCTAAATCAGTACAGGACTGTTAACATGGTTAGTTTACATAATGAGCTGCTATAGAGGATGCAAAAATCATCAGCATAATTACTTACAAATGAATAATTAATAGCTTGTATGCAAGTTAGAAGGTTCATCAGAGTGACACAAATTCATGAACATTTATGAGCAATTAATAACCAGAAAGCCATTGATAGATGAGCTATGCAGTGTATACAGTATTTTCAAATGGGAAAAAAAAAAAATCACTTTTCCAAGCCATGAGGTTGCCAACAGTCTGAATCAGAGTGGTAGAAGGCTAAGCTTCAGGGATGAAGTGCCTGCTGTGTGGGAATGGAGCATCCTGGTGCTTGCACATTAATGGTTCATTTGTAAAGGATTCAGAAGTGATATAAACCTTTGAAGAGAAAAATTGGTGTTAATGATTGACATGCTTTAGAGAATGAAGTGAAAATGGAGGAGAAGAAAGAGAGTGAACAGAAAACCATGGCTTTCTTAGAATCTATACTTGTTCAGAACTAAGTTCTAACCCACAGTAGAGTAAATATCCTCTCTAATAGGCATAAGTAATAAAGGATTTTATGGGATTTTCTTACCTCCCCAAAGGTGACTCATCACAGCAAGAGCAAAGCAGAACTCCTGCAGTGCTGTGTAAGGTTTGCTGCAAATGTTCTGGTTGCCTGCATCTTCTTAATGTCCTACTGAATGAAGTCCTGCTGACTGTAATAACAGTTTGTAAAATTATTAGATACTTATTAACAGTATATTGTATAAGGCAATGTCAGCAGATTGGCATCAACAACAATGTAGATCTTACCTACAAGACTCTACTCTAGCAGCTTTTGGCTAATATTCATGCTAAGCTGAATCTAATATTATTACACTTAGTAATGAGGAGAGCCTTTATTGTGTTTTAAGTGCAACCTTCTAGGGATTCAGAATTCACATTATTTTTTAATCATTTTTAATAACAACACCACCAACAAGTCACTGGGTAGGAAAGCTGTTTTAGCAAAATTGAATGACTTGTATTTTCTCAGGGCTGCTGAACCATAAAAGTGTAACACACAAACTGCTGGGGTGGGTGTGTGGCCCTGCACACTGGCTGTAAAGCAACAAGGAATCAACTGCTTCTGCAAAACAGGAGACTAAGGAATGATTTGTATTTTACTGTGGTAAAAGTTAACCATGAGCAGTGAAGGAAGTGAGGATAAAGACGGAATATTCCCAAGTTTAAAGGATGAAAGACCCTTTATTTAAGCATCATGTCCATGGCTTAATGCTAAGTAGCTTGAGTTTCATCTCACATTCTGAAATATAATAATTATTAATTAAAACAGACATTAGTTCTTTAATGGAAATAGACATTTTCTCTTTTAAATCTCTCTTCTTCAACTATTCTCCTCATGAACACCTTCCAGTTTTTATTTTTTCAAATCCCACCAGGTATGTTCCATTGAAATGCCTCAGAAGGAATTTTCTAACTTTGTGAGTACCAACAAAAGAGAAGAGTTTTTAGAATAAAAGGGGAAGGAGAAATTAGAGGTCAATAAAGAAGTTCTCACAAAGTATGACCATCTCATGAGGACACAAATTATCAAACACAAATTCCTTCCTGGCCTAAAGAAAATTAATCAGGACAAAAAAATCATCCTCTGTGTCAGAGTGTCAGATGAATTGCCTAAACTATTTTTTTTTATCTCTGAACAGAGAAACAACTGGTTATTTTTTTGTTCAACAGATGCAGGAATACTGCTATTAGATTTTTCCTGTCTTCAGTTTTGGGGCTACTTTAATATGCATTGGGTAGCTTTAAATTAAGCAAGTATCAACAAACATTACCGTGTCAAATAAATATACTTTAAAAAAAAAATTAACTAGATACGTATAAACATTTCTCTCTCCCTCCTTTTCACATCCTCCTCCTCTCAAAAAGGAAATCAATCCAACAACCCTTTAACAGAAAAAGAAACAACAAAATGGTCATCTGGAAATATTTTTGTTTTGTTTTATTTTGATATATATGGGCAATAATTTATAACTAAATAAAAAACTGGGATTTTGAGGTTGATTGCTTTTCTTTATTAGTATTTTTTAACTGAATAATTATTAGTACTTAGAATTGCTGATTTACATTCATGTGATATGTTATGCTCTTACAGTTTCCTTATGTTGTCTTGATTCCCTTTTATAACAGCTTTGTTTTCCATATTGGATACACATCAACTTCAAAGTTGTTTTCAACCTAAAAAGTTGAAATATGACAGAAAATATAATAAGCATAGTAAAATAATAATCAAAAACCACCTCTTGGATTAATATTGAATAATTCAAAAGAGTTTACAGTACATTTTTTCCTCATTGAGAAGAAAAGAAAAAAGTAGTTAATACCTTAATTGCTAAGCTTTAAATTCAACAATTAATGCAGTGTATAAACCTAATTCTTCATTTGCTCTCTCTTTGTGATTTTCAGCAGAGAAATTCCCATCTCCTGGCTGAAGAAATGCCTTCTATACAGACAGGATGAAACTAAAGGCAAGCTCCCTGTGTACCACTTGGGCATAAAGCTGGTTCTAGGAGACTTCTTGCAAGCTCTAGTTTAAGGGTTGTGAGAAAAATTGAATGTCTGAGGTAAGGTCAAAGCTAACAGAATTCCCAGGCAAGGCCAAATCACTGATTTAAAATTACACTAAAAGCCATTTTGTTCCCTGAACAGAGCCTTGCCCTGCCTCATTACTGTGAACTCTGGTGTTGTGCGCATTAAAAAAAAAAAAAAAAATGTACCAAGAAAAAATAAACTCTGTGTCTCAGTAACTCACATTTTTTGCAGGTAATTTCTTTTTCAGGTAAAGATTTCACTCAATAGAATATTCCTTCTTTTGGAGTTGTATTTAAGGATATGATGAACCTGGAAATTAAAAGCATTACAGCCTTAGGCTTTGTTTCCTTCACTGAAGTCCCATAAAGTGTATATGGAAAAACTATTATTTGAGTCCAAATACATAAAGTTTATAAAGCTTTCATGGCCTTATGTTGCACCAAGTTCTAACTTAGCAATGCATTTAAGCAAAACATTGCAGCATTTCTTCATTACTCCATTTACAAAGATAATATGAAAAATACTCTTGTTCTGGTTTGTGACTGTTCTATTAAGGTTTTCTTGTTGCAATTTATCAAATTAAAATTCATGCATATCATAGTAAAAATTCAGATAATCAAAAGCCATAACTAAAAGGTGCATATTACAAAGCACACCATTTATCAAATTCTTGTATACAACTTGTCCGTAATTTTTTTCTTTTATTCATTCTTATTAAAATATACATTGTTTTTATTTTCAGCATCGTGAGCATTTCAATAGGCTTTATTACAGTGAGACAATTTCTAATCTTGGAAAACCACCAAAGCAACAACTGCCACTAAGTTCCAGTAGTATTTACAGGTCTAACATAGTCAGTTTTCCCAAGCTAAACTGAAAGAAACTCCGGCATAAAAGAATAAGAATCCACTTTAATATAAACATTGCCAGAATGAGATCCAATGAGAATTTGTTTCACCAGGTCTCTAAATCAGTTTTATAAAATTATCAAGTTTGTCAAATAAATAGAAAAAGATTTTATTATTCATACACGTGTGTAACTCCGCAAGCTGAGTAGACTTCATTGTGATATATACCAGTGTAAAGGAAGAATCAAATCAAAAACTGCAGATGAAGGAAACTGAAAAAAATGTTAAGATCTAAGGATCCTTTTCAAAGATTGCAGTAACATTATGGTAGTTTTTAAAAGATATTATCTTTTTAAGTTATTAAAAATTATACTTAAATACAAGTATTCTTTAGAGAAAAGAAAATACCTTTTATATTTTAATTGCTAGTTGGGAAAGAAGGTAAAATGGCTCAATGCTTTTCCACAGAGCAGAGTAGAATGTTAGTTAACAAAAGAGTAGACATTTGCAACTTTCAAACAATTTTTAAATGGCTTCTATATAAACATAAAATATCTTACAGCTTCTGCCTAGGCTTCCACAAGGTCACCACAGCAGGTGACCTGATGTCTGCCAAGACAAGGGGCACCTTTCCTCCATAGTCTGCATCTCCAGAAACCCAGCCAGTTTGTTCAAAGGTAACATGGGTTGCACTGATTATTCTGTAGCACGGTTGGTAGGACATCAATACCCTCCACCTGAAAACTGATTGTGTTTGGGGGGATGTCTGCACAGCTATATGTCAGGGAAAGCAAACAGCTTTGATTTTGGTTTCTAGCTCTTATTACATTAATATGTCCTTCAGAATCCACTGTCTTTTTTTTTCCTAGATAGTACTTGTGCAGAATAATCAAATTGCGTCTAAATGTTTTCAGACTGAGTTCTCTAAAGCTCTCACATTAAGACATGTCTACTACTCACTGAATAATGCATAGATCTTTCCTGAAACCTACTCCAACTTTTTAACAACCTTTTAAAATTTATCTGGCAGGGGCAAGTCCAGTGTATTTGACTCATTAACATCATTAGTAATGCCACTAGCAGCCTGTAATTACAACTAATGTAATTAGTGACGAGCAAAGATACTGAAGAAAAGCCATATCCACTCACTACTACAGTGATGAAACACCTTAGGAAGGCTCCAACTCTTTTTGCAAGGTGTCACTCCCAGAGCCCGGGATAAGGCACACAGAGTTGCACTGCCTTCGCTCACCTATTGGCTCTGTCAGGACTGGAAAAGGACTCAGGTGTCTAAGACTGTGAATTCCAAATCTTACCATTTCACCAACCTGGCATCATAAAAGATTTTACTGTAATGCAATTCACATGCAATTAATATTAATTTCCCCATCAGTCATGAAAATGTTGACTCTAATAAATTCTAATGCAGATTGTTTCTGCCCTTCTCATCATACTTCTTTGCTATTACTTATTATTTTTGTTAAAATGCTTCTTCCATCTCTAAGTAGTCAAATTCAGTCTTTTTAATAAGTGTTTTACTTATATTTTGTTGGAATTTTTAATACCTTCCTTTTACCGGCTTAAGTGGCAATATAAGAGTTTCCCCAAGTTACTTTAGCCAGCTTTAGAAATTTAAAAAAATGCAGTAAATTCATCTTATTGTGACCCACTTCCTATTTAATGAAATCTATTCCTGCAATTGATGACACAATTTCATTTAACAGTTTGTAACCAGTATTTTATCTGAATGCTTACCATTATTTTGCCTTGGATTACAGCAATATGACTAACTCAATAAAACTATGGACATTTGATCCACTTTATTTGCGTGTCTTCTGCTAAAGAACTACTTCTTTCTACTCACAATTTTCTGTCTTCCTCTCTTCAACTGTGCTTATATATTTGTATTGAATTTTCACCTCAAGTTAACAGATAAAGAAATAAGTATATAGATACAGATATATAGAGATGATATAGATATAGCTGGTATAAACATAGATATATAGATGATATAGATATAAATAGAATGTAATATCATAGATAAAAACCTTTCTTCTACAATGTTGTTATCAGACAGCTGCTGATTTTTATTCTCTAGTCTATGCTAAGTTTACACTCATGTGCCATACTATGCTCCAAATCTAAACTTTTGATGTTAGAAAGTTTTGTACTGCCTTTGGAAACACTAGTTAATTTTTGTTGATGCCTTCATGCATTATTCATTATCCAAAACAAAGCTTTCATTAAAACACAATTGTGCTTAATGCACTTCAGAAGTTTTTAAAAGGTAGCTCAGGTACTCCTCTTGCTTGACTCAGTGCTCATTAACAAACCTACACCTGTATTCTCTCTGAGTTCTCTTTTCCCCTACAGGTAATGAGTAATTGTCGTAACTGTTCTCTTTAAGCCAGACATAGTTTATGCAGTAATCATCAGAAAAGGAAGGATCATTTCTTTAGTTAATTCAGTAGCTAGCTGGATACATTTGAGCATTTGATTTCTGAAAAACAGATAACATTTTTTCTTTGAAGGCAATATAGTTCAATAGTAAATTATTTTACATTTGGAAAGTGATTTAGTATACACAGGAATTAAAATGAGTAAAAAAAAAATCAGTTATATTCTTCACATAAAATTAAGGTGGACGACAAATACTATAACATTGTAGCACTAAAAAATGCAATAGAACATTTAAATTTACAGCTTTTCCTTCCTCTTTTTGGTATTTTTTTTTTTAGATTTGAATATAGCTTTGTTAAAATTGCACTTCCCAAAACTCCATTTTAGTCAGCATTCATAGAAATGTAATAAAACCTAAGATCTTAGAGCTGTGACCCCAAAATGTTAAATAATGATAGAGATGGAGAAAATAAATTATATTTTCTTAAAGCTGTTGAAAATAGTAGTGTCATACTATCACTTAAGAAGTAATTCCATATCTTTTAAAATGCTATTTAAAATACTTGGAAAAAGCACCTTTTTCCCCTGAACTTTTATAGTTTTGCCCAACAGTGCACTAGTAACACAAGCTGTGACTGGCAATTCTGCTGTGGCTGAAGTTCATAGTGTGCAGTTATAAACCCAGTTTAGCTTCATCCCATGCAGTCATGCCATGTTAAAATGTTAAAATGCCATGTTTCCTTCTCTGGTGAGTATATATTCATGCCCTTCAGAACTACATCCGAACACCCACCTCCAAAAAAAAAACCCAATTTAAATACTAGCAATAAGACTTCAGTAAGAATTTAGACATCTACCCACATCTGCATTCTCTTAAAGGCAACCCTTTAGGCATTTTCACAGGTAAAAGTGGCATGAGAATCTCAGTTTTGAGAAGCACCAAAGTAATACCCACCTTTGAAACCAGATCCTCTTTACCCACATGTTAGGCATATCTCAGGGAGGAAGGAGGAACTTTCCTCCCCGAGAAGGTCAGGGAGTGGATGACAGGTTTGGTTTGGCTCTCTGCTGTTCTTGACACTGCAGACAAAGCAGTGCTAAGAGTTGGGAAGCTTGACTCTGAAAAAGTTGTCCACTCAAGCCATTCAGAAACACAGAGATGCAGCAAAATCCTCTTCCTGCTTTTCCTTGGAAAACTGTGTTTTGTAGATGAGGGCTGTGGAGAAAAAGCTGGGGGAGGCTTGTCTGCACTGAAAGACTCAATAACCCTTCAGAACAACACTCAGGTGTGCAGAGCTTCAGGTACAACCATCTTCCTCTCCAGGGACCTCAAACTATTTGATATGACAGTAGAACACGTTAAGGTGAAACATTTAATCCTTCTTAAAGGTCAGAAGACCTAAGCATAAAGAACTGTTTGTTTGTAATAGATTAAGTTAAACACTAGAACTGAACGTGTAGGGTCAGACTTTGCTCTAGAGCCAACCTGGCAACACAAAACATTGACTCACCTGTTTTAGGATATTACAGTTACCCTATGTAATCCCTATGGAGAATTATTGTTTCTCTGATGAGTTAAAGCAGTCTGTATGCAAAAAAAAACAAACAAACAAACAAAAAAAACCAAACAAACAAACAAACAAACAAAGTCTTATGAAGCAGATGTTAAATCTCCTTTCAACATAGGTGTCAGAATCTGTACTGCAAAGGATGAACACCTATAGTTAGTGGCCATTGCCCCTCTCCAGTCCCTGGACTGCTTCTTTTCAAACATGACTGAAAAGGATGGTGGAAACAGTTTTTCTGCCAAGCTATTGATAAAGTAGTTGTACATGTGAACTAAAGTACATTTAGACACATGAAAATAAAGGATGGCAATTATTTTCAGAACATTTTATTTTGATGTGAAATCTTTGATATCTTCTAATACAAGGTACAAGAGAATTTCTTCTGTCAAAGGCACCTGCTTAAAGTTGACAACATTTTAATATCTTCCTATAATTAGAAAATGTGATATACAGCTTTCCATTATTTCATTCAGAAAAAATATACTATTTCACAGATATTCTGGTTTCTCAGTTTTTGAGCTTTCTTGTTACTTTATTTTCTCATACTCACACTAAACATCCATTGTTGAGTGTATTAATCTAATCTTATTTCCAACAAGTCTTTTTCATTCTCAGTTTTTTAAATAAAGGACAAAAAGAAAGAGAGAAGAAAGGACAGAGTATAAGTAAACTGGAAAATCCTTACATAAAATAAAGGGTCCTTAAAAGCAAAACTAGGTGACTAATTGCATTTTCTACTCTTTTGATCATATTTCTCTGACTGAAAATCTAATTTTAATGTACTCACTAACCACTGCTGGCTTGACAGAACCTTTCCAATGCAATCTCAGGAAAACATAGTGCAGCTTTCACTTTCTTCAAATCTCTTTCTCTTTTTGTGATATATATAAGTACTCATCACCCTGCCATTTCCTTGTTATTCATAAACCTTGACAAGCTGTGAAAGACAGAGGAATTAACAGAACTAACATGCCTTCATTTGCATTAATTTTAACATACCTGGACTCACCACTTTTTTTTCCAGGAGTTTGTTGCTATGAAATTAATGTCTGTGCCTGCAGCATGGACAGCAGGAGAGAGCTCTCCTTGGCTTTTAGTTTTAGCTAGCTGAGGCAGAGAAGTTCCCTGGACTGTGGTTTTTCTCTTTCTTGGCACTGATCAGCCCTGCTCTGGACTGAAAACCCAGAAAAGCACCAGGAACTCACACCTGTGTCCCACCAGGGCTGGGACATTGACATTTTCCAGCAGGAGGGACTGACGGAGACTGAGTGAGCTGAGCTACACCCCATGACAAGGATTTTCTGAACTTGCCATCACTTCAGAGCAATGAGAGGTTCTGTTGTTTAATGATATTCATTTTTTCATGTTTGTGAGTACTATTCTTGTTAAATAAACAGGTTTTTCCCACTCTTCTTGAAGGAGGTTTATCTCTCACACAGGTGGGAGGAAGGACTGCTACATTTTGCCCTTTAGGGAATCAACCTTTTGGAAGTTCCCTTCCAAATTTGTCCTTTCCAAATTTGTCCCAAACCAGGACACTCGCTGTCTTTCTTTGTCTTCTTTCTATTTATTTATATTTTATACTTATTGGGTATTTGAGCTCTTTTAGACACCGTGGTTGTTAAAACAGTGACATACATATTAGCATTATTCATTCCAATTCTTGGTGTTTTGGGGGATGCCAGAAGCCACCACATAATCCATTAAAGAAGGAGTCAATTTATAGTTCTTTACTACAACAGGTAACTAGGTGGTAGTGTCCTGTTTATTTCCATGTTACTATCAAGCTTCAAGGCCATCATATTTTAGCCTAAATACTGGAAAAGTATAATTTCATTAGTGTTAGTTTTCCACTACCTTTTCATATTTTGGCCAGAAGGAAAATGGCAGTAATAGATCATCTTTTTTTTTTTTTTTTTTTTCCTGTGCATTATATTATAAGCATGGGTAAATTAATGGTTTCAATATTCTGAAAAAAAAAAGTAAATATATTTTTTCTCTAGTTGAGAAATCAATACTTAATGTATATCAGTCAGCATGTGTGGAAACTGGTTTTAATTAAGACACAGAGCAAAGCCTTGAAGTGAGTGTAGCAGCCAGGCCCGGGAAGCAGCTGCAACAGAGAAATCTATATCTTTTAAAGGATTTAGATCTGCTGCACAGTTTGGTTGGCATGTGGCAAATTAAATTTAATGTTAATTCATGTAAATTTATTAGCCTCTTTCTTTAGAGTCCCCCATGTTTTCATTGTACATTGTGTTTCAGTACAGATGATAATAAGCTCCTACAGATGCCACCAGTCATCAGTGCAACATTAATTACTGACTTGCTCAGAAAGTATTTACAGCCAGAGCTGGGACTGGCTGTGCAGAGCTGGCACTGCTGTTACCATCACCTGCAAAAACAGAGTTGTTCAGCAAATGCTGCTCCAGATGACTGAGAGGGGGACAGAGGGGAAGGAAAAGGAGAGAGTAGGTAAGGTGAGAAGGTCACATTGGAAGTGTTCTCTGGAATTTGAATTACCAACTCTAAACTGCAAAGTTAACAAATGTTATCTCTGGACTTAAAACTTGCATTCCAAATGTAAATAGCATCCAGGAAAGGTCTGAGATTTTAAAAATCTATTTTGTGATGTCAGCTCAGAGTCATTTGTATTAACCCACCACATCAGATCCCAGAGGGAAGAGCAAATATAAATATTCACGGTTAGGATGCAGGTGAGAAAAGCAGAAGGTAGGAAGGATAAAAGCATCCAACATATGACAAAGCTGGCCCTGGCTTAGGACTGTGGAACAAATGACTAATGGCTTGTGTTTTCAGAGGACACCAGTAGAGAGACAGCATATTTTATAAAGCTGTTGATGAGATCACCATTTTCTGGGTACCTCAACAATGGAACAGACAATTCTGCTCGAATGGAAATTTGAGTTCCAGGTTGTGCACAGCCTGAGGGTATTCAAATATAAAAGAGCTTTTGAAGCAGCCAGAAGCCTGTACAACATGTTAGATGAGGCCGTTTTACATCCTTCTCATTAAGCTGGAGTGAGGTAATTAAGAGGTATTAAAACAAATTTATAATTGTTTTCCATACATTATCCAAACCATAATGAAGCGTCATTATTATATACAGTAACTCTCTCTATACATACATACACAGTAACTCTCTCCATACATACATACATACATATATGCAAATATATATGTATATATATGTGTGTATATATATATATATAAAAATATATATATATATATTTATAGGAGCTACAGAAATGAGATGACCATGTCTATACCCATTTTATCAGTGAAGATGATTCCCTTGCAGAGCAAGGAAAGAGCTGAATAAAATACTTAGGTCAATAAACCATGCAATTTCCCTTTAAGGCATTAAATGGCAATTGAAATGTTGCAGTTCAACATCTTCATTCATAACTTAATGGACATTAGTCCACACCATGAAAATATATTTTATCTCAAATTTTATTGTTGGCTTACTCTGTTTTCTCAGTAGAAGAAAACACAGATTAGAAATATATAAACAAATAAGTCTAGTGCAGGAGCCTGAGTGTACTCATATTAGGAAATGTAAAATCTGTCTTACATTTGTCTTCCTGGAGATCTCTCTTGCTTGGAAAGAACTTCTGTCCTTATATTGAACCCATTAGGCCGACAATATAAATATTTTTAAAGTTGTTTATTGTTTCTATGCAAAAAAATCACCTTGGATTTTCCTATACTTCAATTACAATATTAAGTAAAGTTATTCTCACATCTGCATGTGCTAAGTGATCATGGCATCAATACGATTGATTTGTAAATATAATGTTCCACGCTGTTTCCCTTGTGGAAGAATAAGGTTAAGAAAAAAAATGGTGGAAACTGGGAGACTAAGGAATGCAATTGTCTGTTAAAAAACCACAGACATTATCAATCCCCATGTCTGCCTAATTAGTCATAACATCTGTCAAATTTCTATTTTCAATTGAAGTAGCATGTATAATGTTGAAATGGCAATGACAATACTGATAGTGTTTAAATTATATAATAAAAAAAAAACAAAACAGAAAACAAACCACACAAAAATCTGTAATTTTATCATTTTCTGCTTTACAACAAACTGAAGAATTTTATGTCACTTTCAGTTGCTGTTGCACATATTCCACAGCTTTCACAGTTTGCAGAGTGGTGCTGTTGTGCTCTTTGTGATGCACAGAGGTGGAAATACCTTTGGACCTGGTGAATTAAACTCAACTTGAATGCAGTCATAAAAGATTTGCCATTTACTTTTGGAATGTGAAGCTGTACAGACAAGGTAACTCTATTTCAAAATGATAACTGAAAACATCTTAGGCTTTCCTCCTGTTTCAGTAGGAATAAAGCCCAGAACTCTGTAGCCATACCTGTCTTGAAAAACATAGCAGAACACAAAGATTTGATACAAATATGTGAAAAAAGTTCCTCAGAATTACAACTCCACTTTATGCATTTCTTTCTCTCATTTGAGCTCTGTGGCAACAAAGAAGGTAATACTTTATAGAAGGTTTAGAAATTCTAAAAGTTAGTTAGTTTACTATTTTGTAAAAAGGCCAAATGGAAATGAACCAGGCATCTTTGACAGTGTACCCAAGCCAGGAAAATTTGTGCTGTGGAATCACAAGGGACATGTTTCACTAACAAACTAGAAGTTTATATCATTTTCATTATGTCACTTAAATCACATCATGCAACTACATACACTAGAGGACTATATATAGTCTTATTTGACTTCAATGGATTTAATAAGGAATAAGATATATAATTTATGACATTATAAATAATATTGTTCTTTTTAAGAAATCGAGTCTTAAATTCTCATTTGACTTTCTTAAAAAGAACAATAAGTTTGTAGGTAATGAAATAAGTATAAGAGGACTTTATACACATTTTATAAAAATTCAGGAAGCTATGTTGGGCTAGAAAGGGAAAAAGTCTTCCACATCATCATAATTTTCAGAACTTGTTTTCATTTATCATAAGTACAATAAAATGTCTTTTTTGGGCCTTCTTTACACCAAGGAGATCCTGGGCAGAAGGGTAAGATGATTCCCAACTTGTCCTCTAGCCTTGTGTCCTAACCAGAGAGCTACTGGCTTTTTTCAGCTGGATTGTATTTTTTCTCTTTAGAAACTTCACTTTTGATATGATCCAGTTTTAAGTCATTAGAAATGTTTCTGCTCAAATTAAGATGCAAATGACCATATACCAATGTAAATAGTATGGGTTTTATTTGATAGCAAATATGAAAGAGAGAGAGAGAGAGAGAAGAAGAAGAAGAAGAAGAAGAAGAAGAAGAAGAAGAAGAAGAAGAAGAAGAAGAAGACAACGAAGACGAAGAAGAAAGAGAAAGAAAGAGAAAACAGAGGGGATGGAAAGATAATGACAGAGAGAATAAAGAAAATATCACCACTTCATGGATCCCACTGATGTCCTGATGATCACCTCATGTTGGTCTTCTTGGTGGTGAGGGTCTCCCAAGAAGCACAGGGTGGATTAACACACGCTCAGGCCAGGTGGGAATGCCCAGGTCCCTCCCTTGGGCTGGGGCAGTTGGACACAATCTCTCGCAGCACACTCTGGCTCTGCTGCACCACTTTGCATCACGTGCAGTGCTGAGGTGCAAGGCCTCAGGAATGAGTCTGGGGAACACTTTGGGGGGGGGGGGGGGGGTGTCAGTGATGGTTTATGACACCCCCTCAGCTCCTCAGGGAACGTCCCCTGGATGTGGCCTGTGGGGTTCCACAGCTGGGCTGGTTTGTGTAAGGGAGGATGGGTGTTCACTGCCTCTGACCAGAGGTTACGCCGTGAACCCAAAACCTCCTCCCACCCTGGGCTGGGGGGGGGGTGCTCTGTGCAAACCCGGCCTCTGGGGGCTGTGCCCTCCTCCACCCCAAACCCAGCCAGGGATGATTCTCTGCTGTGTTTGGCTTTCTTGTGGATGCATTCCTTTCCCTCAGCCTTGTTTGTTTCTCCCTAGACCTGAGATGATTAAACAATTGTGTCGCCTTTATCTTATCTAGGTGGCTTAACTCACAGGGCAAAATTCCAGCCAGGAATCTTCTAGGAGGGGTGGGCTTCTGTGGTTGTAGCTTCTTTATACAGTTTTTGCTATAATGGGAAAAACTCCCTCATAACAATGTTTAAGTCATGAACTCTTTCTCTCCCTGACAACCTTTCACCACCCTTCTTTATCCACATGATATTCTGCAATTCAAGATGTTGCTTTACCCAATTAAACCCAAATTTTTAGCTTTTTACTTTTCTATCAGTAAGCAAATTTGAATTTTAGACATGATGGTTATATGTTGAAATTGAGAATGGTAATGATGAACATAGTTTATATTATGACATTAGTTTTTAATTCTCACACGCTGGAGACCTATACAATGAGAAACATGTTAGACAGAAAGATTAATATAGTACCAACTGAAATCTATCCAACTTCTTTGTACCCATGGTAATAAAATAGTATTTGTGTAATTTACCAAACTGCTTAAAAATAAGGAAAGCCAGAGGGACTTTCATTGCAGTTGCTTTCTATATTCTTAAGTTGTTGTGATAAACAAACACAGTTGCTCAAAAATCAAATAATAATTGTAAATAAGGTGGTAATTGCAACCTAAAGGAGAATGAACGCCTGAGACAGCATGAAGCCAAAGCTGTTCCAGTTGGATCAATAACTGTTCAGCAAAGCCTTTTCTGTCCACATTCCATCCCTACTAAGCATGACTTAGTTAAAAAAATTTGATTTTTTCTCGGTTGTCACAGAGCATGATGAGGTATTTCTACAAAGAGCCATTCAAATAAAATCTGATAGGTATGGCTATAAATAATTTAAATGAGAGCACAAGATACAAACAAGAAGTAATGAAAAAATAATTGCATTAAAACTACAAGAATCTTTTCTGTCAGATATTTCAAGAAGATGTCCAGTAAAACTTTTATATTTTCAGAAAAAGGGTCAAGGGGTGGCAGAAGAATGTCTACATCAACTCTTCAGCTTTCCTAAGTATCATCATTAGCATGAATACAAATCATCTTAGAAATGGGTGAAGAACCTGGTTTCTAGTGCAAATTTGTTGACATAGACAACTTAAATAAAACTAATGAACCTAAAATTTGATTCAGCTCTAAGCTGTTTATAAGTAACTCTTAAAAAAAATAAAAAACACACAATTCTGCAATTGCACCCCTGAGTGCATTAATTTAAATGAATGTTGACAATTAAATTAAAACTTTTATTTGTTATCCTCAGGAAATTTATATTCCTTACAAGAATAAAAGAAAACAATAAAATTTATTTAAAGTTGCTCACATTCTGGAAAAGAAAGCATGTGCTTTCTCTGTTTGTGGTTGGGTCAGTTAGTGGATGCATCATTACCCTGTCAGTAACTGTTGAAAGGGATCAAAGACTTCTTGGGATGTACTCAGGTTAGGTTGTCCAGTTCTGATACAGAATTTAGCACACATGGATGACAGAGACGTGTTTTAATTGCCAGGGTGAAAGGCAGATAAAGTATTCTTTGCCCTAGCTGAAGATATACACTTGACAACCTTTAAAAAAGTCAGTGATATATCACGTTTGTATACATTAGGCAACCATGTTCTTTATACCTGGACCTTAAAATGAGCCAGGAGTTACCTTTACAACCTTATCTAAATCAGCCTCCAGCTAATCTTTTTGTTCTTGTGAGCAAAATTTACCCAAGTCATGGGTAAATTATTGAGAAGCACAAAACAATGTATCAGACATTCTTGGGGGGCACACAAGTAAGAGAGAAAAATATTTTGCAAGAGCCTGTTGATCACCATTGTAGATGACCTGTCTGGATATGTTTCTGATCTCTAGAAAATCTTCATAAGGCACCACTTTTATCTTTGCTTAAGAGCTCATTTCTTTCTGCAGATTAAGAGTCTGTTTTGCCAGTATTCCCCACAGTAGCACAGCAGAGCCAGTCTAGGAAAACTTGATTTGTCTATAGGCACTTCCAAAGAGAAAGTCCCCCCAGCTTAAAGACTGCAACCAGCTGCACCCCTTCTCCCCATCCTGGCCACATTCCTTTTCTCTCTCTTAAGTATTCATTGTTCCCGTCTCTTAGGCAACAAATGGCAGAAAAATTCCTTAAGGGAAAGGGAAAAAAGAGAACAAATCCTAACCTCCAACACTCATTCACCTGTTTAGGTTTGGCTCAATGCAGAACTCTGGAGCTGTGAAAGGGACATGCCCAACATTTTCAAACCGTGCAGAAATGTGTTATGCACAACATGTGTCAAGCTGCAGACATTTGCAGACATTCTTGTCTCTTTGTGCAGAATATCTGATTGTTGATGACAACTGACATTTTTTTATCATAAGGTCAACAGTTTAGTCTGAAAACATTCACCATGACTTAGGGAATTTATCTTGATAAGAGGACACCGTTAAGCTGAGTCTGGCTTTGTCATTTAGAAACAAATGTATTGAAAAAGAGGAGAGGAACAAGAGTGGAGGGGGAAAGGGGAAAAAAATCCTTTTTACCATGTAGGCAGTTTCGTTATCTTGCTGACTACATTGCTACTTGCAGCTAATCATCAAGGCAGGCAGGTGTCTTCCAGAGCAAGAAAGCTGCTTTTGCAAAATTTGTGAATGTTCTTTAAAAAAAAAAAATCATGGAGAGAGGACATGAAAATCTGTCATTGTGCAACCTTGGAAAGTTATTTTCCATAACTTCAGGTATGAGTTTTTAGAGATAGTAGTGCTACATGCCAGGAAACCCACTCATGTTTCAGATATCCTGTTTGATTCAGTATTCAATATTTGGTTTACATAGTCTCTGTTTTCAATTAATCTTTTCTTGATAATGACATACTATTTTTGAAATATGATATACCCCCATAATCCAACTCACACAAAGATTGAATTAGCATTCATTTTAAAATGTGTTTTATGGGGTTTCATTAATTCATGAGGTGGCAAAGGTTATGCTAAGAATGAATAGTATTTGCATAATATCAACCACTTATTTCCTGTTCTTGCAGTCATTCAAATGAGGGTCCAGGACAGAGTATTATCATCTCCAGCCTGCATGTTTGACTTTTCAGTCCATTTTTCTCAGTCCATTCTGAGACTGGTATACATGTGCAGAGTACATAGAAGTCCAGGTATATTCTTGTATCCAGAACTTAGACAAGTGGAGGAAGAATATATATATTCCACACATGTGAAGAACATAGAGTGAGGGAAGAAATTCTGAAAGAAATTGTAATCTGAAAATAATTTATGCAGAACGGGATGGAATTAATTAATATGGCCTCATTGAGTTTTTGTGCAATACTCAAAACGAATCAGTTTGCATATGGATGGAACAGAGCAGGAGGATGGAAGGAACAGTTTTGGTTCTACCCTTAGAATATCTTGGAAATGACCAGCACTCAGCTGGTCTGTGCTGCATTTCTCAGCCTCTTGGACGTTTGGAGGACTCACAACGTGGCAGTCTGTTTTCCATGCCACTGCACTGCTGAGCTTTGTCCCATTGTCCCACTATAAAACCCAATGTTCCTTCTCATTTCAGACAAACTTGTTTGGGTATTAAGCAGATTGACAAGAAAGGCACAGTATTCACCAACATGTAAGATGAGCACACATGGATATAAAATTTTGGTGCGAAGAAAATCTGAAGGGAGTGTCATTAAAGCATCTCCAAATGATGACCAGGGCCAGATACTCCTGACAGGTAAATTGTTTTAGTTCAAAAACACAAGGTGAGTTCTGTACCAAAATAACTGCAACTGTGTACAAACCCTGAAATTACCAGTACTCATATGAATAGCTGTCTTTGAGAAAGCACAGTTTTAATTGAGTACTATATCAAGATACAGAAATAAGTTTTAAAATTTCTCCTAGTTTATTATCCGACCGTGGAAAATCCTAGTCAGCTGAACTTTCAGACTTAGACAGAGACAACTTGACAGCAAGCTTTAGAAATCACAGTCCTTAGACACTCTTAAGGGACTTCTCTGCAAGCTGGAGGCAAAACCTACAATATGTTGAGATGGGTAAGTTTTCCTGTTGGTAAAAAAAAAAAAGATAAGAGGGGCAGAGGTTTCCAGAGGCAAAGACAGATGTCTATTTTGATTTCTCTCTTCCTTACTGCTAGAGGACTTTCACCAATTTGCTACTGAGCAACAAAAATTAGTAATAGATGGACTCCAGAGGCTGACATTGACAGAGGCTGGGATGAGTAAACTAGGAGTCACTTATTGCCCCTGAAGAATGGAGGCACCAGCTACAGGCACTAAAATTTGTATGACCACATTCCCTGCTCAGAGGCAGAAGACATTGTGTTTGATGGAGTCTTCTGACTCAAGTAAGATACAGTTTTATTTTTACATCGTCTCAGAAGGAGCATGAGTAGGTACCATAAATTCAATGTACCTACAGTCCTATTATCTATGAAAGTGTTGAGACTACTTAGTTATTGTGGGATTATTATTTTTTTTCTTTTCAAGAAATAATCAGAAGACATTTCTTTTACTTTCACTAACTTTTAGAAAGGTATTACTTTTTTGGTGTAGAAACCAATTCCTTAATTGTTCTCAGGGGATAATTATTTCAGAGAGTGTCCTCATATGAAATGACCGTAAGAAACATTTGATTATAGAACCTGAGCAGACTTGAAACAGGATATAATCACCGACCTGCAAAACCTTTCTAGGATCCTTAAGGAGCAGATAACAGAGCAGCACTACAGAGATGCAGTGATTTTTGCTGCTGAAATGTAAGTTAGATATGGGTGCTTCTTCATCAGTAGTAACAAGTACTTTTAAAGAATCTAAATGCCATTTACTTTATTTTCTTTTCTCTGCCTAGATCTGGATAGGCTTTAATTCTCAGAAAGGAAAAGTTTATACCTTCCCTAATGAGCTGTGACAAACTGTTCATCTTTCAGCTTGTTTTCTTCTAGTATGATCAAGCCTAATGGTTTACATTTATTATATTAAAAAAATAGAACGATACCTTAAAACATGCTACACAAGAATGATCTTTCATCATTGTTTGTCCATTTACTCCTTGCACACAAGCTTTTCCAAAGGTAGATGGGCTAATGGACATTTTGAATTCCCTTTGCAGCTCTGGTGCTGACCTGTTGCTTATGCAGTTCACTTATTATTCTTTTGTTCATCTCATCTCTTTAGATCAGAAGCTCTTCAGGGCAAATTAATGATGTTGTCATTATGGCTGTCAAAGAGATAAGGTGCTCTAACTTCTCACATTTCACTATGCCTTTTCAAAAAAGAAACCTTTCCCTTAGTCAAAAATTTGTATTAAAATTGGTTTACAATACCAAATTTCTCCAGTGGTATCTATGAACTGTTATCTCACAAAAAATTTTGTACAAGCTTAACTTCCTTCCCTATGAAAATTCAGTTAATTCTGGCAACATTTAAAGGGAAAACAGTTCCATTTCTACCTGAAATGAATTAAAAGTTTTTCTAGGATATTTCTTATTGCATAGTTTACAAAGAAGTAGTCAATCTTTGTGAATCTGCAGTGCTTTATGAAGTTTTCCTAACAAAAGCTTATGCAACAATTTGATATTTTGAGAAGAAAACTGTTCTAAATACAAATCATTTGTAAAAAAAACAAAAGCAAAATAAAATGACAATTTGATCTATTGTTCATTAATGCTATTTACACATAATCATGTAGACAAGATTGTAATTGTGCTTCAGGGAAAATACTTCCTCTGCATGGCAGCAAAACTGAGCAAACTATAGAGAGAACACACCCAGGAGCATCAATGGTTGCTGAGATGCAGAGAGCTGTTTATCTAGAGAGATGTTCATCTAAAGAATATTTGCTTTATTTGTACTGAAAAAACTTACTTCTATCTTATTGATAATGACATGTCAAGACACCAAAATGTAATTCTTACAGGCTTTAAATTGCCACTCGTCTTTTAATTTTTACAGTATACATAAAGCACCCAGTGACAAAGGAAATGCTAACACACTTACATCCATTACTTTTCATGTTGTTACTGCAAGTCTCCTCACCTCACAAAGGAAACATGAGAGATTGTAAGTGCAATATAGAAGGTAACGAGAGAAACAACCCACATTAAAAGAAAAAAGTACAACCAAGTTACAATGACTTTAATGAAATGCACATTTACCTTATATCTGGACAAATTTAAATGATGAATATTTCTATTCCTCATTTCTAATTGGAACATTTAGATGATTTCAGATGCTTTTAAGGATAATTCTATGGAACATAACAGATCTCTAGATTTTTTGAATTTAGTATTTGAAGGCTTGTTGAGAGTGATATGAGTTTGCCTCCTTAAGGCAGCAGGATTAGAACAAGAAGTAAAGGTTCTTGTGTTTTTTGTTCGGTGCTTTTTTTTTTTTTTTTTGTTAATTGTTCTTAGTGGAATCTCTTGCAGCACGGATGGTAAAGCTTCCTCTACCTTTCACAGATAATAAAAAGTGGATTTTTAAAAAGGAGGGTTGTAGAATAGGCCAAAACATTAAAGATAATTTCAAATTTTGTACTTGTATAAATAGCAGCAAAACCAGTCTTGAACACAAACTCAAGTTTCCTACATATAGTTCTAAGGCAAATCTGAAATTTTCAGTCACACCCATCTCATTAAGAAATTAATCTAGTCAGCCTCATTTTCAGAAGGCATGTTATCAGCTCCACTCTTTATGCACTTTGATATCTCCTCCCAAGCAGATCAAGTTTCAGTAGAATTTGGAGCAATTGTGCAGCCTGACCTTATCTCTCTCTTCAGACACCTTGTGCATTTGAATAGGGATTTCTGGCCTGCACAAATAGGTAGAGCAGCAGGAGATTTACAGACAACTTCAGACTCATTTAGCAGCCACTGCAGCAGATATCTAAGATCACTTCACATACCTGAGCAATAATATTGACTCAGAATTGCCTTATATTCTTTCTCCCCTCACTCAACTCTACTTCACACTGTTACTGTCCAGTTTTAAAGTTGCCAGAAATGCCTCCAGCCAGAATTAAAATGACCATATGCCAAATACGATAGGGTACAATAGAGTACAATGGGTTTTACTTGATAGCAAATATATGAGAGAGACAGAAGAGAAAGGAAAAGAAAGAAGGCAGATGAGGGGCAGGAAAAGTTCCAGCCTGGCCAAACTCAAGCTCCAGTTTCACAATTCCAGTTCTTCTGTGGCTGGAGCTTCTTTATACAGTTTTTGCTATAATGGGAAAAACTCCTTCATAACAATGTTTAAGGCATTAACTCTTTCCCTTACCTACACCCAGATTTTTAAGTCAATAGGGAGAATAATTGTTTCCTACTGAGGATGATGCAGACACTAATAATTTCAAAATTAATTGTTTCTAGATTCTTTGCCAGTGCGCCATTATTTGCTTTGCTGTTTTGAATTCTTGATTATTTTTCTCATGGCCAAATTAATTGCTTAAAGATCAGATGATGTAAAATGCACAATGTTTGATGTTTGGTAACAATTGTGACCAGCAGGCAAAGGTGTTCAGTTATCTTTGTGTTTTGATAACATGTTAATTATGGATGTAAATATAATCTTCAAGTGACCTTTAAGCTTCTTTTTACAATTTAAATGTTACCTGCTTGAAAATGCTGTGTTGGAATGGCATTGCACAGAATTTGTCCCCTTGTACTTGGTGTTGGAACCAATATTGAAGGGGAGGGAGTTGTAAGGGTGTAACAAGACTGATGCTTTCCTTTGAGATTTGGGGCATCTAAATTTTAGAATACAGTACAGACAAACTTCCAGAGCTCTCATGCCTATCCCATTCTTCTGAGGTGTGGTTTGATTACAACATGTGATATGGAGATGACACTGGCTGCAAACAAGCCAAGAAAACAAACACTAGGGAAGCTTCCTAAATAATTTCTCTGTGGGACTCCCACAAGGCTTCAAAATAAAAATCAGTCTCTGACTGTAAACTTGGACAAAGGCGTATCATTTGAGATTGCAAAGAGAGTGAAAATTATCATGAAACCTATCCTCCCTTCTTCCTCATGGTTCCAGTACTGACATCTAATTTTTTTTTTTTTCTGAGGCAGCACATTTCTTCCCATCTTTGTGTACCCTGGTAAGTAATAAGATGCCTTTGCTGTTGCTTGAAGTGAAAAAGGAAGAAAATTTAAAAGAACAGATATGTTGCCAAAACACAAGTATCAGAATTTGAAAAAGTGAATAGAGTAAGAAATAAACGCTTCAATATAAATCCAATATCTAAATATTCTCACATATCAAATACAATTCATTAGATAAGTCCTCTGTTTAAATAATTCTACCTAAACGAAATTGCATTCTGATGACTTCCTTAAACAGATCTTCATCAATCTATCGATAACTAATGTGATAACTCTCAAAATAATGTTACAGTCTTGATTAAATTTCAATTTATCTACATGTGAACTCTTTTACTGCTTACCTATATAGAAAAAAATGACCCACACTTATTCAAATTCTTATTTTATAGCTGTAACATCCAGGAATACTTTTGCTATTAGACAAATAACCAGTTATTTTGCTATTAGACAAATACCCAGTTATTGATTTTTTTTACCACAATTATTTATTTTGACTTCACAGTGCTCAGTTACAAGATGCAGGATATACAACTCTTCTGTTCTAGTACTTTATGCAGAATGCAGAAATAACCTGGTGGCTGTTCTTTGTAATGAAAGCTGCCAAATTTAGTATAAGGCACTGGTATAAAAACAAAACTTTCAAACCTTTGCATTCTCAAAGGAACCTTTATCTTAAGTTTTGTCTGAAACAAGATAGCATAAGAAACCAAATCTGATAACCACAGCTGTGCCTAGCCATTTGTATGCAGTAATGGAACTTGAAGAACAATGGGAACAAAAAAAAAATGCCAAGATGTGAAGTTAAGAAACTGTGTACAAAAGACTACTATTAAATATATATAATAGAAATATTCCACTCAAAATGACTTCAAATGTATGCTGTGAGCTGAGTTAGTATTTTTAATTGCTACTTGAAATACAGCTCCAAATATTTTACCCACACCAAAAAAAAAGAAAAAGAAAGAAAAAGGAAAAAGAAAAAGAAAAAAAGAAAAAGAAAAAGAAAAAGAAAAAGAAAAAGAAAAAGAAAAAGAAAAAGAAAAAGAAAAAGAAAAAGAAAAAGAAAAAGAAAAAGAAAAAGAAAAAGAAAAAGAAAAAGAAAAAGAAAAAGAAACAAACAAAAAAAGCTCAGGTTTCCAACTGTTATTTCAAACCAGAAGAGCTAGAGGGAAGGGAATTAGCTGTGGTTTTTTAGCTGTTAGTTGAATTGTTTGCCCCTCTAAATTGCAGGGCATAGCAGCAAAAATGGAAAGAGGTAGGGAAGGGAAACAATATTACACCTGTATGCTGTTGGTGCAGGTGCACCCTGCTTCACCCACCATCTTTACTGAAATATTCTAATAGGCACAGGCTCTTAGCTCTTCTAGAGTAAGCATCTTATTCCATTACACTACTCTTCTGGGAATACACTTGTCTAATTTGTAAATAAAAAATAAATAAATAAATAAAAATTCTAATCTCATTAGCTGTAGGTAAGTGCCTCTTTAGTTCATGTAGGTAAATGTTTTCAATCCTCAGAAAATCCTGCTAGAAGAAAGTCAACACTGAGTTAATTTGAAAACTTTCTTTTTTCTTTTCTTTTTAAAAGATGGGTGTGAATATTTCAGGTACCTGAATAGGTGGACTATGCTATAGATCAACAGGATGATCTTCCTGGTGCCATTAAATCATCAGGACATCACAAGACTCAGTCACTATATTGATATAAGAAAAAGTCTCACCAACACCCCAGATATCAGCCACCATAGTAGGCACGATCAAATCAGAGCTCAGAAGGCAGCTATCAGTCTAAAAACTTGACAGAACAAGGGGAAAAGGTCCCGTAGATATTCACCCCTCCCACAGAATATTCTTCCTACTTCCATTTTCCATAATAAACCAAATGATGACTCTTGGAGCTGTGATCAGGAGCGGGGAAGATTCATTTGTACAAAAGAGTCTCTGGCTTTAAATCTCCTTTCAGCTGTAACACTCAGTGGAATTGCCATGCTGTACAAATTCAAAGTAACACAGAAACCAATCAAAAAAGATTCCTGTTTTAAAAGTCATGTGTTTACCATACAATATTTTAAGTGGGGATTCTGCAAGAAAATTTAGAAAGCCTAATGTTATCAAATAATTTTTGTACTGCATTTAGAAAATGGATGAAAAAAGGTTCAGTTACTGGAATGCTACAAATTGTAAGAATAGACCAATAATATTTTTAATAAGCTGCTTTTATCTAAACATGGCTATGGATATTGAAGGTCACACATACAACATGACAGCTTTTTGGAAAGTAAGGACTTGAGAAAAAGCCTGAAATGTTGCAAGAAAAGAAATAACATTAGTTCCACATGCAGTGCAGTGCTCACAAGCACTAAGGCAGTTCGTGTATTTCTAACTCAAATTACGATGCTGTTGTTTCAGACTTCATCTTAAAACATTCACAGCCTGGAGAGATGAATCCCCAGTCTTGGATAAATGCATGGGGCTTTATTTTTGAACTCACTTGCTTTATGCACACTGCCTAAAGTTGTTTATACCTGGATTTAAATTTAACTTCAACATTAATATATCTTGTGCTATTTTGTCCTGTCTTGTCTAATGTAATCAACAGCATGGGTCTTTTATCATTGTCACTTTGTCTTCAGGATGCAGGAGCTGCTCAGCAAACAGGCTTCTGGAAACTTGCTTATTGTGTTTCACCTCTGACTCTAGTTTCTCATAAAGCAGAGAGATAGTATAAATTTGCTACGTTTTTTTTTTTATTTATATATTTATCACCAAAAAAAAGTCAAAATCCCCGTTGTATTCATACAGCAATTTCCATAGTTTCTATGATTTACAGATTGAGATAAGCTCAATGAATGACTCTTAAAAGAGGAAACTAACACAACCATTCCTGTTTGTGTTGGATAATGATTCTATTGCTGTATCAATCATCTATAGAAATTATATACCCAAATATTATGGCACACTGTCATCACTGCAGAATATTAGAATAAAATCAATTCTTTAGAAATGGACAAAAAAATACGCTAACAATGCATATCATGTTTCAAAGTCACCACTTAAACATTTTAGGTGAAATCCTGAAGCCACTTGAAGTCAATGGCAGAACTCCCACTGACCTCAGAAGAAGTCAGATCCTGTCCCTTATTGCTGCCTAAATTCATTTTTGTTAGCCATATGACAAATTATTAATAAAAGAACGGGTTATTACTCAGTCTCAACAGACATGCTAAGAACCAGAAAAGAAGCTTTTCAAATACATTATACATGAATCAAGCTGTTATCTTTTGAACAATTTGTTCAATGAGTTGGCATTCAACCAGATAGAGAGATGGTCAAATACTGCAAAAGACTATTCTTGAATAATTTATTTAATGAATAACAACTACTTTGGGAAGATAATGTATTCTGTGAGTATATTTAGCAGTTTACAGCCAAAAGTGTTTTATCCAACATTAATTGCTGTTGTTTTGTTTTGGGGAAGCATAGAAGCACTGTAAGGTTTTGTTTGTTTTGCTTTGATCTTCTGTCACTGCACAGTTTCCAGCACTTGTGCTAGAGTACACAAATAACAGCCACCTGACTTTTGTTAAATTTGGTTTCACATTGCTTCAGCATACAGGGTTTTTTAACTTTCATCTAGTGAATTGAAGTGACATTTTAACAGTCTGTGTATCACCTATTCAAGCAGTACATTTTATGAGACTTAAAGAAAAACAAAACCAAAACTAAACAAATCAAAACAAAACTAGGAAAAAGCCTTCAGTTTCCAGGCAGCTTGAATTAATATAATATTGCCATGTTCATGCTTTCCTCAACAGCTGTCTATTAAGTCTATATTATGATTTTCTAGAAACGTTGATTTTTTTAACTTCATTAACTAATTTGAATAAACAGCTGTTTAGCTCAATTTCTAAATCCAGGATAATTTTATTCTTCACACAAAGGCATGGAAACAAGCTGTATGTAGTTTTAAGCAGTGTTTCCTCCCTTAGAGAAAGTTTAAACAAATATTCCCATCTCTAAGTCAGTCTATGCTGTTGGCAGCTCCTTACTATTATGACATTGATAGCAGTATAATAGAGATCTCTTGTCCACTGGATGCTGGCAAGAGGGCTGTGATTCCCATAACTCAGATGTACCCCAAGATATTCATTCCAGCCTTCTTTCTGATCCTCACAGTTAGCCATAATGCACTTAGCTTCTTGCAAAATGACTCCAACACATTGTGTGAATAATGCTCTCAAAACACAAAGACTTCACCCAAACCACAGGGAAACTGTAGGGAAATGTGAAAAATAAAAGAGGAGTCTATATAGTTTGTGGTTCTGGTGTTTTTAAAGTAATTTGTGTATAGCAGCAGGATAACCATGTGTAATGAGGTGCTGGCATAACTTCTGTCACATTTTATATATGCAATACTTTCCAAGCTGAGGGTACATCATATCCACTGGGCTCAGGCTGGAATATAATAATACGTGCCTAGTGAGGATCCGGATGGGTACATCAGCACCGGCCACAATGAATACTACATTTTACCAAAAGATAACTTGTGATTTGGAAATGTGACCTCTCACTGTTCTAGTAGAAAGTTTAGTCTATTATGGAGTGTCTCCAAAGAGCAAGTCCACATGGAGGACCAGTGTCAACCTCACAGGTGCTGTCCCTGTCCCACCTGGGTGTGCAGCCACTTCCTCTGTGCTGGGGAGAGGGAAATAAAGGAGCAGCTGCCTTCCCTCACTAGAAAGTTACCTGATCCAGCTGTTCTCTAAATGAAGCACAGAAACAGCCCATCACTCCATCCCATCACTCCATCCCTACACCCTCCCTGCCGTGGAAGATGATCCATCTTCCTTCTGCTCCTGGCAGGCAAGTTGTGGTTTCAGCTGCGACGTTCAGCACCACTGGGCATCTACAGCATGAACCTGGGAGGGAGCAGGGGAAGAAAAGCATCAGCAAGGCACGAGCTGAGACAGTGTCTCACTTCCCTTGCCCCTGCTCAGGTCAAATGAAGCTTGTGGCACAGCAAGAGCAGTGCCGAGCTGGAGTGGATCTGGCAGTGCTAGTCTGCGGCCGAAATTCTTTTTTGGGGGTAAAACTACCTGCTATTTTTCACAGCATTGATTCACACTTTATTTATTTATTTATTTATTTATTTATTAAACAATGATTTGTATTGTTGTAGTGAATTTGGGGAAAAAATCAAGTTTGTATTACTTGTACAAATGCATTTAAATGCATTACGATATTATTCAATAACTGCAAGCTTTAAAGCTTTTCAGTAACATAACTGCAGGCACCACTTATTATCTTTAGTAAGACATCTTTAGTAAGATATATCTTTAGCACAATTATTTTTGTTGTTTTAGAAACTTCTTGCAATATACAACTTACAGTAAGTAATTTTTTTTTCATTTTAAATACATTTTCAAATTTATTGGCTCAATAGCTTCTCTTCAAATGGAATCTAAAAATTTCAAGTACAAAATATTATTCAAAGGCTTTTTAGATATTCTAACATAAAATTATTTTAAATGAGCTCTTGGGAAATATTCATTATAATGCAGTCTTCAATAATACCAATTTATGGTCTTTTTTTTTCCTCACAGGCTCCTATCTCCTGCAATCTACTGATTAAATATAGTAGGTACTAAGTAGTGTGTAAAGTACTGTATTTTTAATGAAAATAGTCTGGAATAGTAATGTAGAAATAGTTTTGAATAATCTTGAATTTTTAATGGAGAAAAAATAAAGGATGACAAGCTAAATACTATTTATAATAATCCTTTTGGGTTTTACTTCCCTTTGTCTTAGTCACTAGAGTGCCCTACTCTTGTTTCCAAGGCACACATTAAGCTAGGATATTCTGATTTTTATCATTAAAAGGCACATAAAAAAATTAAAGGTAACATATTTCCATCACAATCCCCAGACTAAATGTCTCTTTTTGAAAGAAATTAGAAAAGTTGAGCTTAGAAAGATTATTTCTTGATATAGCACATTTCTTTTGATATTCCAAATCTATATATGTTGGTATAAAACAAGCTCTCTTTTTTGGTGAATAAATCAACTGAATTTACCCATGAAAGAATAACTTAGAACAAAGATGGAAAAGCGATTATTTTTCGTATTTTCACAGATAACTTGTTCATGAACAAATCTAACCAAATAAAGAGCAAAGCCACGGAAAAGGGAAAATTATGGAGAAATTGACTAGAGAGAGGGAAAATAATTGAAATCTCCTTAAATGTGCTATTTTATACAGTCCTTTGAGTTATATGTACATCTCATCTTCACAAATAGTCAGTCTAAATGATTTTGATATTTGACATGAGAAACTGTTACTATCTTATTTTGCAAAAGAGTTTGAAATAAATAACCTCAAAGCAATGCCTGTCAAATTTCCTTTCCCCCCCAAGCCTGAAGTGCCAATAATGTCATTACAAGCTGTAGAAGCAGTGATCTGCCCTTTAGACAGTAAGGATGGAAGAATTTGAAAAGGACCTCTTTTCTTGGTGCTAAATAATTGCTTCTTGTTCCCTTACAGATGTTTATTCTGGGAAGGGATGAAATAACATCTTGAGATAAAATTCAAGTTCTGAATTCAGGTTTTTGATGAAGAGAGATTGGAGTAATGGATCTCATAATGTAGAGATGACAGAACTCTTTAAAATGTTTTTATATTTGAGAGTATTTATATAAGGATAATTAGGATATGCAAATTATTCTTCCTTGATGACCATAGAAGATTATTTATATTATTTATATATATTACTTTGGATATTCAATGTGTTCTGAAGCCCATGAAACAACTGAGGGCTATATGGAATGCATTAAATAAGTGTCATGTTTACCTCATTCCTAAAATTAGAATGAAGTTTAGGGTAATTTTTTCTTTCTTATGTGACCCTGTGTTTCATGTATTACACAGTGAGCCTATGTAGTTTCACAACAGAGTTCTCCTCTTAGGATTTGTCAAGATTATGCTCTGAATCTTAAGTTACAAATATATCAAATTAATATTGCAATTTTCAGGGACAAAAAGACATTTTCATTTAAATAATGAAAATAGATGGAACAAGAGAAAAATAGCAGAACCTGGTCATCAGAGTTTCTGATTAAACTTGCCTTCTCTCTTGAGGTGGGACCCAACACCTCTTTCATTCTGGTTCTATTACTGACTGCTCTGATATGTGCAGGAATAAGAAAATTGCAGAATTAAGGAATTCATACCTTTCAATGTAAAATTTTTATAAAAGTTTTAAATCTAAGTACTATAAAGTGCTGACTTTTCATACCTGGTTTTTGTTCTGCTAATCCAATATCAAATTCCTAGTTTACTTAAGGGCACCCTGATTTTGATCTTCATTACATATTCAAAAGTATGAATGCAAACAGCTTCATTCTCCTAGTCTAATAGACTTGCTTTATTAATGATGAATTATATTTTTTAGCTTGGAATGAACAATAGAAGAAATTATTTATTTATCAGCCTGCTACAGCAAATAGTTTTCAAGGGTCTTTTTTTTTTTTTCTGTGAATACTGAAAAATACCACAAGTTTAAAAAAAAAATGGAAAAAGGGAGAAGAAAACCACAACACTCTATGGGATAGAGTGATATCCAATAATAACAGTAAGAGAACATTCTCTCTATTATAAGCAGAACTAATGATGTGCATTGCAGTTTATAAAAGTATCTTCAAGTGGTGCTTACAAGTTTCTTTTATCAAAGATGCTGGTCAATACTTTATAGCTTCTCTGAGCTTATTTGCTCTGATCAAAGTATGGAATATAAAAGATTAAAGTCTTCTACTAATTACATGCCTGAAGGCACATTAACAACGTAAGTGTCAAAGCTCTGCCGAAAATTCATTTCACATTTTTAATAAAAACTGATAGCAAGGTTTTGAATGCATCTAACTGGAAAAAAGTAATTTTTGTTTCAGCAGCTTCTTTATGAGGAGAGTTTAGAAGCCCTGAAACCTCAAAAACACAAGGGTAAAAGCAATTTGTGCTCTGAAAACCGAGTCCTAGAAATCTTTCTATCAAACAACTCACAGTGAGTTTCTCCTTAATAATTCTTGATGGCACCAAAAAAGAACAGCACTGGAAATCAACACTAAACTTTTGATCAAGACCATCAATTTCATAACTTCAAGCAATCAAATATTCAAAATGTTCCTCTTAGCTGTATGGAACAAAATACAACTATTACCAATTTGAAATTTATAGATTTTTTTCCTTCCTTATATCTCTCTCCTGGGTTTCTACAATATTCTTTTTGATATATATATATCTTCTTCTGTAGCAGCAAGTAATCTCTTTAACTGCACCACGTGAAAACATAAAATAAAAACATTTTATAAGGATCCTGAAAACGTATGTAGTGTAATAGGTTCCTGTGGAACTTGGACATCTGAAGGTTAGAATACTGCAAAGATGTTTTGCCTTTTCTCATAGCTCTTCTTTATTGTGATTGCCTATCAGCTTGTGCTGTGTTTTTAGGGAATTGGGGTTGTTGGACTTTGCCATCAATGGAAAGCAAGCCCTGTGTCTCAGCCTCGCCAGGGATAGCAGCTCCATATTCCCTCTGAGCGTGGATCAAAGAAGCAGCCAAGGTGTAAGTCATAATTCAGACTGTGATATTGCCTGTTGATCCAAGTGTAACACAGAAAGGGTTTCCATCGTTTGCCAAAGACAATCATGAGAAATTAAGCCATGTTAGAGAAGAGGTCACAAAAAAAAAAGCCCTGTTAAAATTTCCGGTTAGCTCTCTCTGAGCTACATTTGTAAATAGTTAAATGACTGGGGGAAATTGGATATTTTGAATCAGAAGTACTGTTCTTTTGGATACACAGTAAGGCAAACCTTGATTTTCCTTGGTTATGAATATTTTAGCAAGTTTTTTCATCAGCACTTTTTGTCTGCATGCGAATGCATTGCTCCCAACTGACTTGAGATAATTTGCTTCTTTGACTTTAACGAGAGTTTATTCTAAACATATTAATGTTAGTTTGAGATGTAATTGTGTGACCTCTAAAGATGACAATTTATGAGAGACCTATGAAAATCACCAGAACAGTAATTTATAAGAAGTTATGTTTTGTGTGCTTGTAATGGATGTCCAGGCAAGACCTTAGAATTTCTCTTATATCACACAGAAGAATAAACAGCTTAATTAATTTGCTTCATGAACATTCCTGACAAAAGCAAGAATATGAAAATAAAGGAAGAAAGAAAGAAATAAAAAACAAGAAAGTAGTGCAATTATGTACACTGCTTTCAATTCTGTGATGATTTTCTGACCCATCTGCCTTTGTAATGAATCTCAACAACAGTTTAACAGTTTTTTAAAAGGATTTACTCTTTTGTTCTAGAGGGAAAATAAAACTATTTTCAATCATCTCTGCATCTTTAATTTTGAGGCATGGAATAAGTGAATGCAGAAAAGCAGTATGAGAAACAGCAGATGTTTTCTTATTTAAGAGTTATGTATTAAAAATATCCCTTAAGGGAATTGCCAGCTCTACCAGTTTTGTCAAGCTCTGTCACAAAGCCAAAGTGCACCTCAACATGTCTAATCAGCCTGCAGCTTGGGAAACCGAGAAAATCACTTTACACTTTCCAACCACAAATCTCCTCGGATGTGACAAAACAAAGGGGTGGGGGGTACAGAGTGGTGGGGAGTGGTAAAGCCACAAGAAAAAAAAACCAAGATGATGACTTTCAGTCATCACACACACACGCTCTTGGTTCAGATAGCTTAAGAAAATTTCTAAATAAATGTATTTCATATTGTAGCAAACCCTGAAAATGTTGATCTTAATAAAACTTTTGAAACATGAAATTGTATAGAAGAAACCATTTGCTAGCTTGCATGAAGAAAACTGCACATGTAACCTCCCTTCCCAGGCAACACTCAGAAGAGGAACAGAGTGCCTAAAGACAGCACAGTTTCCCCTTGGACTACAAAAGAAAACACAATCTAGATTCTCCTATATAGCTATAAAGCAAAATAATAAATACCTGTCATGATGACCTTAGATGTCCTGTGGCTGATATTTTGCCAGGAGTGTGTATCTAAATCACAGGTTTTGTTAAAAAAATACAAACAGAACTGTTAAATAACAGTTCCGCTTTCTTGAGCACTGCCAGGAGGTTTGTCATCAACCTTTTTCTTTTCCTGTTAGGTCAAACTGTGGTATCAACACATATCATTCTATTTACTTCGAATGACGAAGACTAAGATAAGCAGCAAATAGAAGCTGAGGTATCCAGGATCTAGAATATGTGTCTTGTTTCATCTGATTAGGTGACTTTTTGACATTAAGGATGAGAATATTAAGGAAAGAATTCTCTGTCTAACAAAATACAGCTGAGGCATAGTTCCATGCTTCCCACACCACTGACAATGCATCTGCTCAAGTGACTCAAGCTGACAGTGAACAAGAGGCAGTCAGATTATCTGCCTTGCAGTGTGTCATAGCCAGCATGGCACACAGTGCCATTGGCTGGCTAAGACTCATCTCACACGAAAAATTGCTGGAAAATTTCTAGGAAAACACTAACCCTTGTATTTCTGGCAAAATATTTGTGAAAAGAATGTTAATGAAGGAAGGCACCATGAAGAAACAACAGGCAGACAGACTCATGGCACAAAACAAAGTCGGTTTTAATAAAGAGCTATAACTGAGGATCCCTGGTCAGGACGAGACAAAACATTTGTCCCCTGCAATTATACATGTTTTCACAGGCAGGATAATTCCCCAAAAGTACATTCTGCTCATGTCCTCATGCTGTGGTGTGCTGTTCTGCAGCCTGATTTCTCAAGTTATCACAAAACATTTCTCTTCACACTCACCAAGTTTTAAATGCATATTTCAGTAGGAGTTGCACATTGCAGTGGTACATGACTTCAGTAAGGCACAGTTCCAGGTGTGTAAGACACATTTTTCTAAATGCTGTTGTAAATTCTTTGCGTTTTTATGGTGAACAACATGCCATGAAAATCAACATGTCTGGTAATATTGTACAAAAGAGTTATTTGATCAACTGATTAAGCAGCAGTTGGAATTTCTAATGCTGTTGTAGCCTAGAATATAATTATTGATTTATATAGCAAAATATATTTCACAAAATATTCTAACCAGCAATAAATTTTATATGTAAAACAAACAGGGATAGAAAATAGGAAGAGAAGTTACAGTACTGTTGAATAAGACAACTGGATTTTAAATTCCACCCTGAGAAAGGAGGTGTCTGATATATCCATATATATTTTGAGCTATAGTTAATTATTTATTTGCACTTTAGAGAAAAACAGAGTATTTTTCTAAGGCAACTAAGAGAGGGAAGTTTAAGATAAAATCCAATTATTTGTAAAATCTTCAATTATGTAATATTGACTAAAATTCTTGTCTTGGTGTGGGCCAAGATTTTAAATTGAGACACTTTTGATTGAGACACTGAGGTTCAGGAAGGAGATCATTCACTGAAAGAAATATTGTCAAATTTTACGTCTTTCTTGTTCTAAATTCCTGGTTTCTATAGAATGTAGGAAATACCAGTTAAAAATATATTCTAATAAATTTTAAGGGGACAAAGTTTAAATACTTTAGGGTTAGCCTTCAAGCTCTCAAACTTCATTTCCATTTTAACTCTCAGCATTGTGAAGTCTTAATGAACCTCACAAAATCTCTATCTTATAATTGTAAAATGAAAAACAAAGAAATATTTTTCTTTTTTTTTGTAGAAGTATCATACTTGGGATGTAAAATGTGCTGACAAAAACAACTCCATTAGGGTTTAT
Source organism: Cinclus cinclus (assembly GCF_963662255.1). Taxonomy (NCBI): domain Eukaryota; kingdom Metazoa; phylum Chordata; class Aves; order Passeriformes; family Cinclidae; genus Cinclus; species Cinclus cinclus. Next base: position 65,253,769 of record NC_085050.1, on the reverse strand, counting down.
TTGGGATGATAATTTTGCAATTAAAATGAGAAAATAAAGACAGCATCTTAGTGCTAATAACTCAGAAGTTCAATCCACACATTTCTCTGGCTATCCAAGCAAGTCAGAGCCAAAATATTATGAGACAAGCTTTGAATTGTGCTCTACACCTGTCTGAACTGCTGCACTGATATTCCTGCTAATTTGCATACTGCTAATGTTTTAGTTCAAGAAGAAGAGGGCTTTTTGTCAGTTATTACAATTATGTGCAGACTGCAAAAATAAAGATGACTATGACTGAATAGATCCATTTACATTTTCTAATTCTCCTGGTCTTCTTTTATTTAAAAACTGATCATATAATTGAAGTTAGTTTTGGAATCACTGAAGTGAAATTACCACAGCAGCAGTTTGCAAAGGCCCTGAAACCAACAAAAAGGGTTTTCTGCACATATTAAAGCTCAAGGCGAGCAGTAGCAATAACAATCATATCTGCAAATTATCTGTTCAGTCATCCTGTCTATCTGGTTTGGAAATAGCATCTCCATACAGAAGCTTCCCTGGAGGTTCTGCCTGCCCTGTATAATTTTAGACAAAATTAGACAAATCTTGAGTGCTATTTTGAACATGGGTCAATAGGACAAAGACTCATCCCATTCAGCTGGCACTAGTTCATTAAGACACATCAGCTGGGAAGGTATACATGAAGTATCTGTGTTTTAAACATTAATAGCAGCACTACATTAGTCAAATAAGAGAAAAGTGTTTAAAACATGCCAACTAAGTGGTTCACTGCAGCTATAAAATGCTCTGCAAGAACTCTCAATATACTCTCAAACTATTTTAATTCAATTCCCCAGAAGATTGCTGGTGTCTGAATTTCAAGATTGCTCACGTTCTGTTACATAGTTTGCCCTTTTCTTTAAAAAACTGATGCTGTAGAAACTGTAAACTTCTGGATATCCAGGCTGTTACTGACTGCTGGCCATGCTGGCACCTTCTTTGAGATAAAATGATGATGCTGCACAAGCCAGGCCAAGCTTCAAAATGAATGTATTTCGCAAAATGAAAATGAAAAAAAAAATCAATAAATTTGATTCTAGGGCTAAATGGAGCAAAATGTTCATTTTCTAGAATGTATGTTGTGTGAGAACCCCAGGGAGTCAGTCCAGCACTGTCCACTCTGGGAAGGAGAGGGAAGGCAACAGAGGAGTCAGGCTCCTTCCACCACCTGTCATTGTAGAAACTGCTTCACTTCCCTGTGACTGTCTCATCATCACTTCCCACGTTTCAGCACCAATGATGTGGTCTCAAGGGATAGCCTATGCAGCCCAGGAGGAAGGATGGATTGTGATGAAGGCTGAACCTGGTTTCCCTGCTGACTGCTCATTGTGTTCTCCTGAAATGTGGGATGAGATGGTCCATTTGCCTTTCCTAAGCTGCTGCATCCTGAGCCTGGGGCACCCTCTGGTAGCAGGGGCAATTTAACCCTTCCCTATAAGTAAATACAGGCTGGGTCTGAAAATCTCACCAGTTCTTAATACCAAGATTTGCCCACATCTAAAAAGAGGTTATTTAGTAACATCTGTTTCATATATTTTCAATGGTGTATTACCACTCATCTGATTGAAGGTTTCCTAAATTAATTATTTTCTATACAATGACCCATTCCTTATTTTTCAAGGTAGCTTTGGAACTAGGTTGGAAGTAGTGGGCAGTGTAAAAGGTGTTTCAGAAGAAGGTTACTATTACCTTTGGCAATTTATCATTGCTTCCTGTTAACACAATATTAGAGAAAATATGGGAGACACTCTTATTTCTGGAAATTATTAAAAGATAAGACTACATATATCTTCTAATAGTTAATTACCTTCTCACATATCACTGATCAAAATTTAATATAAGTAATTCAGAATTTGGGGGATTCTGTGCGTTTATTAAAAGAAACCATTTAAAATCAGTTTTCTTACTCTGCCAAAGGAACTGCAGAACTACCAGAACAGAGAGTTGAGTGGAGGTATCTCAGTCACCACAGCACTACAATCATTTTGTTGAAAGCTCTTAAAATCTCCAACTCCTGGAACTTATAGAACTTATAGATGATAGATACCAATTGTTCTAGGTGAAAGCTGATGTTCCTTAGCGATTACAAAGATGAGGATGGTGAAAACAAAACTCAATTCCTGATTACTCCTTTGCTTTTATCCCCCTGAAAGATAATAATCTACAATGTTATTTTAAAGAGATCCCCGCAAAACAAAAATATAGGGAAGGGTTGTTGTGGGGAGTTGTGAGTTAATTCTCAAAGGTCTTGCATCACTATAAGAGAAAATTTCCTTACCAGGTAATCTTCATGAAAAAATAGTTGGTTTCCAATAAATCATAAGTATCACTTTCACTTAGAAATCTTCTCTACGCATATTTGTGTTATATAATTCTATATAGTCAAGGGTCAACAGAGGAATCTTCATAGAATTTCCCCTCTAAATTTCCTGTACTCTGAGCATTTTGAAGTAATTATGACAGACATTAAGTCAGATTTTATAGTTCAAATGAAAATGGCATTTTCATTTAGTAAATAGATTTGAAGCTTTCTAGTATTCTATTTTTTTTAATTTCATTTTTAATATGACATGCAAAAATTAACTTAGTAGGTAAATCTTTTTTTTTTCAAAAAAACATTTAACTGGAAATCTTTTTTTTAACAGAAATGGAAGCTGAGGATGTCTGACTTGTACAAGTGCACAAGTCAGTAGCAATATATACTTTAAGAAAACCACACTATTTTCCTTTCAAATCTTTAAATCATTGCCACTCTTGAAAAAAAGACAAGACTTTCTCCCATAGCAATGAGATCAAGAAACATTAAAAAGATCATTTCTGCTCCCAAAATACATAAAACTATTACAATAGATAATTTGAAATTTCAAATATTTCAGTAGCAATCATCAAATAGCATTCATATCTCTAAAAGCTACAACTCTATCCTGGTACATTTTCATGTCACTCAGCTAGCTCTATCCTTAGTGATTAAGTTTTAGCAGAAAAAAAAAAACCAAAAAAACTTAGCATAATTTTGTTATTAGCAGGTTTTAATGCATTGTTTCAATTTGTTTCTCATAATGACAATGATAATAATTTACAATCAAAAACATCCTCCACTATATTTGCAGAAGACATTAACAGTGTTGTATATTTTCACAGCCACTCTACTGCTACCTTAACAGACATCTGTAGAAAGCAAATAAGTGATTGAAATTCTTGAAAAATATTACCACCATTTTATACTGTCATTTTTGAAGGATACAGAACATCTCTTCACTTTTCTTTCTTTTCTATGCTGTACAAAAGTGACATACCAAACTAGCAGGTTTGGGAATGGGTTTCTTCCCTGTCTTGAATGTTCCCATAGGTATTTCCTGTCTTGGAAATCTTCAGAAGCATCTTTGATAACATCCTTTTGCCAGACTGTTCTAAAGTATCCTGTCCTGATTTAAAGAAAAAGAGAAGCAAAAAATTCTCAAAAGTTAAATGAAATTCTTTAGCTTGTTTCAGGAGAGGTTATGGCATTGCTTTGCATTACTGCTACAAGAGCTTTACACTCAGCTTGCAAATCCATTGACATTTTTCCCCAAGAAAGGAGCCCACCTTTACACTCTCCATAAAAAGTTGGAGGAAACCAGACTCTTCAAAAGACAGCAGCAAACTCTGCTCAGTTCCTTTGAAGAATGAAGGTGCCCTGTGCTGGAATAGGTAAGTCTGGATGGGGGATCCTGCGGAGCCTGGTTCTTACCTTGCAGTGTAAGCCCTGGCAAGAGAGACCCATAGATGCAGCTGTTGCTTGGTCCTTGACCCCCAGCGCACCCTTTTGCTGTTCCCTGTCTCCAGGCAGTGGAACTTTGTAACTTGAGAGTTTTCTCAACCATTTTTCCATTAAACACTTGGATGGTAATAGAAGAGCTAAAACACTTTACTTACCTTTTTCATTTTTCTTTTTTCTTTTCTTTTTTTTTTTTTTCCTTCTTGGATCCAAATTACAGACTAAAAAAATTGAAACAAACTCTGTTCTATCATAAAACTATTGTCCACCCTCCCATGAGTCAGAATATTTACCATTTTGAACTATGAGAATATATGTGTATGCCGTAAGGCTCACACCTCTTGAATCCTGCAATCTTTGTTCTTTCACACTTGGATTATTACAGTTCTTTGGTTCTCTGCTGCAGGATCATGACATGACATTTTAACACACATAGTCTGCTTCCGGCATTTTAATTGGTTTGAAACTCTTGGTAGCATCTTTTACTGTATTAATTTATTGCTTCAGCGTTAGTCAACTGAAACCTTTGCCAGATGGCAATACAGCCCCTGAATACTGACGAGGAGAAAGAAAATATTTATATGATGCAAATGTTTGCTCATTCATTAAGTATTCATGAATAGTTTCTAGAGCTTGTGTTTTTTTGGGGATTTTTCTCCTTTTTTCTTTCAGTTGCAATGCAAAAGGAGCCTAAAGGTTCAAATTTGCATCTCATGGTGGCATAATTATTAATAATATAGCTCTCTATCATCTGGCTAAAAAATAAGGGAAGAATTATTTGAAAATTTAACTTTTTTTTTTTTTTTTTTTTTTTTTTGCCTACACTGGATAGCAAAACAAGTGAAATATTCTGAAACTTCCATAAATGTTGTTGTGTCATCATTTCCCTAAGGCCAAAAGAGCAACAGGAAGAATAAATAGAGATGAACTTCTAGCTTCACTTCTAAGTGCGACCTTGTCCACAGAACTCTTCAATACTACTCCCCAAAAACACAGGAAGCAGTAAAATTTGATGTTTAAGTATGTTATCACAGGAAATTTGCTCCCTCCACTACTGACAGTCACTTGCATCTAGATTTATTTCTAACCGTAATACCATCTATAATGTGCAGAAATCACTTTAGCAATCTGCCAAACCCATGCATTTCTCCCTATTCTGGTAAAAGTCACAAGGGAATTAAATACACAGACAGGAAAGGAATTAGGATAATCTATGATTTATACTGATCACAGCTTTGTTGGTCCAGTGATTTCCTGCTTTGACCATTAATTTTCTGGCAGTCTTACTAAAAAAATCTATTTCTTACTTTGTGATATATAACTTGGAAAAACAGTCTGAATTCAGACATCCTCTTGGCTCAGAACATTTGAAACCCATGACATTTTTCAGCAGCTATTTGCTAATCACAGCATGTCAGAGCTACAACAGTTGGCAAAATCTACCTTTAGTTTTCTGATCCTTGGTCTTGACTAAGCTTCCTGAGAAAATCCAACCCTATGAACTAAACTAATAACCTCCTGATGGGGAGGTTCCCATCCTCTCTGGAGCATGGCCTTTGGGTTTCAATCCTTTCAGTAGATTAAGAGTGGGATTGCACAGATCTGCCTCTAAATCTTGCTTGTGTCACCTGTCACTTACTGCACGATGCAGATTGCTGTGCAATGCTCTCAGTTGACTGTTCTTGCCAGGACATTTCAAGCACACGGCTATTCCATGGTGTCAGTTCTTAAATCCTTCTACTCAAACGATTTTTAAACAAACTAGATATAAAATAAATAAACTAAATATTAATAAATTTAAGTCATTCATTTAATACATGAATTTTGCACAGTCTTCATGGTGCAATAGGTTTAACCTCCTGTGCCACGGGGTTCTGGCCATCCTCAGCACCTGAACCTCTTTAGTGCCTTGCTGGATTGCCTGGAGAATCCCAGATGCAAAGGTAACATAGCATGTGGATGCACTTTCTTGTTCCACAGTGCCATCTGTGCTGTGCTCACGAAGGTGTGTTTTTTGACGGCCACCTGTAGTGACATTCCTAGGCAGAGTTTGATTTTCACATCACAGGCTGGAGTCTAAATAAAGCACCCTGTGATCACGAGGATGCAGTTAGCAAGTGGCTGCTTCATGGTATCAGTACCTTGGATCCAGGCTCTAACATTCAGTTTGTGCAAGGTGTGCCAATCAAGGTTCACTTCCAAAACCCCACTGCCAGCAGCCCATTCTCTCTGAGTAGGTGCCACTCCTGCCTTTGTTGGTACTCCACTGGAAAGCACTGAGAGGTGCTGGGTTTTGCTCCTGTGCTCTCATGCTCTGGCTTTTGCTTTATGGAGCACCAAAATTCTTCAAATCAGGCTCATTTATGGTTTCTAATTACTTTCTTGAGAGGCTCTGGGCAAACCAATCCTACAAACTCCTGTTTTTCAAAAGAACCAAGGAGCTGACCATCTTTTTCTACTGCCAACTTTTTTTTTAATTACTTGCTCTAGGAATATGCTTGAAGTCTCTCAGGATCCAAGCTCAAATCAGAGATCAAAGCTAGATGTTTTTTTGGCTTCAGTGGATCCAATAAAATCTCATTGTTTGTGGAGAAGTTGTCATAATTTGCTGGACTGCATCTTGTCACATAAAGATGTCACCATCAACACTCAGAGGTGCATCTTATCTGGTACCTCAGCAAGTATTTGGGGTGGATGCATTTGTGCTTCATCACATTGTCACTTTTCTATCTAGCTAGATATCCTATCTATCTTTTCTATCTAGACCAATGCATTCTGCTTTCTGAAGATGACACTGTAGAGACATGAAAATAAAGACATTCAAAGCCTAACTTTGAGATTTATGAAGACAGATCTCTGAACTTGTATCACCAAAAGAAAACCTTGGATTTGATAGCACCTGATTCAGAACAACAATAAAATTCCTACTCTAGATATGAACTACAAACATTTCACACATCCGAAAATGCTACAAAGCCAATCACATTCTGCTGAATTTCTTCAGATATATGCTCTGGACACCTGAAGCTAAGGAAAAAAACATACTGGCAAGATACAATTTTAGCAGAGTCGAATTAAAAATATTGGCAAGGTAGATCAGTATTAATTAGTTGTTGGGGGTTTTTTTGGTGGGTTTTTTTTGTTTTTTGTTTTTTTTCAGCAGTCAAGCATTTCGTAGGGAATCAGCATTTAACATTTACCTAAGGAATTCATGTATAAACTATTTGGAGATTATTCTGAAATTTCCTTACTCACTACATGTGGAATGAGCATATTCTTGAGGTTGGAATTCATATGAAATGACTATCAGCTGATTTCATCTTGTCATTATCTTTTGGCTATATTAATTTTATAACATCTGTTTGGTGGGTGTTATAATTGTAATTAATTAACTGACTAAATTTGATTTGGTAATTGTATTGTCTAATATAATTCAGTTCAACAAAAACTGGAATGGGGCAGTTTCTTTTCATGTTTATTTGTTATACTTTATGTTCTCCTTCCCACATGGTGGGACCTTATCATTAGGGTGTGGGAGGTTCTTTCAAATCTTCAATACAAATCCAGAGAATTAAAATAGAACAGTTACAATTTTTGAGAAGTCTAAGCCCTGTCCCTTGTCAAAACTGAAACTGAAAAATCAAGTTTTACTAAATTTTGAATTTTACAATATCTCAGTTTTAATATTCGTGATTTGCTTTCAGAAGTTGATCAATTAAAAACAAACCAAAAAAAAATAAACAAAAAGCAAAACAAAACAAAACAAAACAAAACCCAGAAAAATATTACACTCTGGATCTTTTTAATCATGTTATCTACAATGACAATACTAATTTTTAAAAATTATCAGCTTTTTCAACATGTCAGGCTTCATTCCTGGCACGGTTATCTCCATTTTTCCTCAGCCTCCACTTTCTCCCTCCTCATGAGATTGCTTAGAAAAATAACTCACACATTAAATAGCAAAACATGTACCTTCTTTTCCTTTAATAACCAGTGTAAGTTCTTGCATCCACAGTTCCTGTGATGTCCTTCTGTGTCCAGAAAATTTTAGGTTTTTTCATTGGAAATTTTGTGTTGCTAATGGTCAGAGTTCTTTCACCATCCTAAACTTCTGTTTCTTCAGTCTGCCCTTGTTAAACACTGCCTTGCTTAGTAAGGATCTCCTACACCAGCAGTCATCCCTTCATGTACTGCACTCCGGGTAACAAAACATGCTTGTAAAAATAGTCTTGTAAAACTAACTTTAAAAAAAAACCATAAAAACAAAAACAAAAAAAAAATAAAGAAAAAAGCCAAGACACTCTCGCACTTGTAAACCCTAAAGTGCCTCTTTGTAAAGGAAATTGTTTCCTAAGATGCTTCATTCAGCTACTATCATGTGCTTTTCAGGCAGGGTTTCCATATTCCCAGCACCTCTGCACTTCCCTCTAAGTTCTGAGAGGACTGATGGAAGATGTGAGTGCTTTCACAGAAATAAGATGAGAGACTAAAAAGCTGATTCTTCCTCTCTAATGGTAACCTAAAAAAAAAAAAATAAGAGAAAAAAACCCACCAAAAAAACCCCATGTCAGTTGAAAAAGTTTCATGGATGACAAACTCAGTTTTTTCACTTTGTTTTAACCCCCCTACTGACACAATTATGTGTACAGCTGACAGGGACATGGACCTCAATAAAGAAAAGCAGCAGCTCACCAGAATCTTGCCCTGAGCTTGCACTTCACCCTTCATGTTTAGGCAGGATGAGTAAGAATTACAACAACAGAAAAGCCAAGTGCCATGAGGTAAGCAACTAAATTCACACTGCAATCTAAATGGGAGCATTCAGGAATGCAGCCTACACCTCAAAACTGCTCAGCACATGCACTTTCTACATAAATCAGAAGAGGGAACCATGGGCAATTCTGAAATTCAGGGTAGCTGGTCTGAATACTTATGATTTGTCAAAATAACTCAATAGTAATTCAGCTTCCCCCTGGTTCAAGCATTTGGGATGGACACTGTTGTTTTTTTCCTGTTTTTTTCCCCAGCGTGTCAGAGAACAGAAGGTTTTGTGTATTACAAGAAGATGAAAGTATAAACACACATAAGATAACAGTAGAAAAATATGGAAGTACAAATACTTTTTCTGATAACTGGAAACAATTTGGATTTCTTTTAAACTTCCAATATAATAATAAAAATAGCATTTAATTGCCACAGTAATGAATAAAACGGTATTTATTATTAGTCAAGTATTTGGAAGATTTTAAAGTGCTGATTAAAAAGTCTAATTTGAATTTGAATTTTAATCACAATTTTTGAACTTTTCAAATTTCCCTGTCAAATGTTTTCATCCGGAAAAATTAAAGTTAAACCAAAAACACACTTCTCTGATTTGCATAGTTAATGAAAATTGCATAGCTTGTTTTCAGTTATCTTCCTTCAAAATGCAAATAATCAAAAAATTTTCTATTAATTATTTTTTTCAGGAACACATAGCACAACAGTGTAAATTGATATAAATCTATATACTAAGTTTAATCATATGAAGCAGGAATATGGCAGGAAGTATCCTCCAATCTCTTATTTACAAATATTACAGATGTATCTCATTAGATTGTCTCACCAGGCTAAGTTCATGCCATACTGAACAATATACAAACTAGTTTCCTAAATATCATGCAAAAATTCTTGGAATGTATGGTTTTGTTTTCTTTCTTTCTTTTTTTTTTTCCCCTCCCTTTTATGAATATCTAGATGTAGATTGAAAAATGAGGGGATTTTTTTTCCATTTTATAGATAAGATTTAAAGTGATTTGAGAAATAAGCTCTATTTTAAATTAACATCATTCATATATTTTTTGCTGCTAGTTACAATAATTGTCAGGCTGTACGTTAGTACTGGGACATCCAGTTAATCTCTTGATCAGTGTAGCTTTTACCCATTTGCCTAGGTGTGATGTGTTAGAATCTTAAATATGACTGCAATATAACAAGAGTGATATTCTTGCACAGCCAAAAATTTTGTTGCCACTCACTGGAGACAAAAAGTTGCTTTGCATAAAGACCAGGAAATACTGTAAATCACACATAGAGCTCCTATATAGTCTGTCACATGAGAACCACAACTCCACCACTTATAATCAGTCAAAATGTACAAAACAAGAAGAGCAGGAAAATATAAATTGCTATAATAGAAATACCACAATGTACAGGTTGGCAAAAATTAAAGAGAGTAGTACAAAAGCACTACCACGTTCCATGGCATCTCAGCTATACTTATATTAATTTAAAGGAATGGAATGCTAGGTATCTATTATATCTTCAGGAAAAAATAAGTTTCTTGTGGCAAACAATTATTGTAGTCACTTTTCCTGAAAAAAACATGGCAGGGTGATGTATGTTTTTCCTTGTGGTTCTTTTGTTGTGTTGTTCTTTGTTTGTTTGATTGATTGATTGATTTTTTTTAAGGAAAATCCCTCATACTGTAGTGGAGGTTTGGACTCTTCTCATAGTGATAAAAAAACCTACCAGTTAGTACTCTTTCTGGTTTTTGTTTATATCCTGATAGCACGTGTCCTGATCTTTACCTTTTCATGCATCAGATTAAATTATTTTGCATCAGTTCACCTACTTTAATTTACTTTAAGATTTTCTAAATTGAATGATGCAGGTCAAAGTACATTCCATAAATTTTTAGTAGTGTTTAACAAAGAGTTTATTTTTGTTATCTTTTCTATTATTATTAATGCATTTTAAAATGTGTGTTTTAGATAAGCTAGTTTAGAGCTCCTTAGAAATATCTAGGTGTGCCTGACATAGAAATCTTCAATGGTCACATCTTCAGATAGTTCTGGTACAGATGCCTCACTTTATCCACAATAATTTTATAGCTCTGCCAATTTTATTTGATTTTTATTTAGCTCCAGACTGCCAAGGTAATATACCAGTTGCTAATGCCTGCAAACAGTTTCCTGTATTCTTCTGACAAAGTGCTGGAAAAATATGTCCATGTCCCTTCAGAGTAGCAGCCAGCAATGGTGCTTGCTCTTCCTCTGTCCAAAGGTTCATTTGGCTCATTATTTCAAACCAAGCATAATAAACTTTCCAAGATGATTTTTCTTCAAAGCTTAATGCTCTCTGACTTGGTCAATTTAACAAATCATCAGTGTAAGCATTTGTCTTGTGTTACCATAGAGTGAAAAGCGATTCCACACTCACAGAGTGAATTGTCATTCTTTTCTATACCAGGCTTTTTATTTATTGCTGAAGATAGAATTATGTTGTTAAGGATAAAGTGTGTTATTTATGTTATAGCTACAGTTCTTTCACACACATCAACTTCTCTAGATAAGCTAAGCTGAAAAATTTCTGTTCATCCGTATCCATTAGAAGAATGTATATCATGACACCTAAGAAGAAAAATGCTACTAGATGATGGTTTTTAGTTAGCTAGGTAATTTGTTGCTTCTATACCTAAATTTTGCCATCCCCTCCATGTGCTCACTTACTCCATGCTACCGCTTGAAGTCTACAACCAGAAATCCCCTCTTAGATTATGTAGAAAAGTAGGGATATACCTCCAAAAATATACCCATGGGTAGTCTTCAAAACAGCAGATGAAAGGGAAATGAACGATTTTCCAATCACATTTTATCACATTCTCTTTGCCTTCTACATTTCTCTTTTGCATTTCTGGAGGCTTTCCTTCCAAAGGCAATTATACACAAACAGAGACATAAAAGGACTTTGCAGATTTGGAGGGTGTTAGTACAATTCAGTTTATTTTAGCTGTTTTCAGAGATTCTAGTGAAACTGATGATTCCACATTTGAAAAATCTTAGGATATATTAGAATTGCACACAACATAAACTGCACAATCCTTATCTATTCTTGAAAGCAGTCTTAAAAAATGCTAAGAGACATGTATAATCCAGTGCAGATAAAGCAGTCAAATGGTTAGATACCTCCACAACTCATAAAATAGGTCCTTAAGGATGAGAATTTAACAATGATGTTATATTTTGAAGTAAGTAATTCCCACTTACATTTTTTACACTCATACTTCTTCCATGTAAGGTGAATTAACACAAATTAATTTTCACGCTAATCTATCTATCGTGCGAGAATGTCTCATTAAGCTTTTCCAGCTTCAGACAATTTACAAAACTCTTGAAAGCATTGCCATTGTAATTATTACTACTACTAAAATCCATTACTGGATTTCACAGTATAAGGTGCTAATATGGCAATTTCTCCTGCAGAAATTTATGACAAGCATTTTAACCAAGAATAAAAATACACACTAAAGAAATCATGATGAATTAAAATATTTTGCCAGTGAAAATGTAATTTGAGCAGAATACCCTGAATATAATTTCAAACGTGTTTGTAATGAGCAACTTTGTAGTCAGTGTTCACAGAGAAATGTGAAGACAGTATAGGTGTTTTGCACAAAATTGTAGCTTTTACAACATCTTCATTGTAGTAATCTAGTTCAAAATCTTTTTGCACTAAAGAGAGCAATTTCTGATATATGAAATTAATGGCATTTAAATTATCAGAGTTTCTAGAAAGTAAATATCACTGTTGTACTGGAATTAAAGTGAAAATTATGTGCAATTGTCATTTGAAGTCAATGAAGCATCTATATTCTAGACTCTAGCTTTTTTACTGCTTCTGACTTTTCTTTCAAAATTCTGACACAAATTTAGGACAGAAACAGGAGACATCAGAGCTTCTCATTGGCATTAATTTGCTACAGAAGTCAATTAACCAACTGGAGCTAAAATAACAATCTGAACCAAAAGAAAAGAAAAGACTGTTAGGACACAGGGAGATGATTAAGTCATTAACACCCTAGGAAAGAAAGAAAAAGCTAAATATTGATTTTAGAAGGTTGGCAGCTTAGTTGGATTTTAGGTGTGAGAGAAATTGTCATATCTCAGTAAACTAATATGTCTGCTGAGTCTGTGATTTGTAATTTGTTAATCTTTTTTTAGATTTATGACTCCAGAGTTAACTTCTGAAGGTAATTTGTTGGTTTCCCTTAGGAGTCAGGACTCCTCCTTGGAATGGAGGAGGAGTGCTTTGGTAAGTAATGATACTGATTGCAAAATGGTTTTTTTCATTCTTTACTTATCTTGAGTGTTTTCTGCTGCTTCATGGTTGAGTGCTTTTGCTCACAGAATTTCTGTTAAAACACTTGGTTCCTTGGGTAAAATTAATTTAATTCTTTTTGGATGTTGGCTCTCTGTTCAAGACACTTGCCATTTATTGCACTGTTATTGGAGATTAATTGGTAATATTAAATTTGTTATTTTGGCAAGAACTCTTACCATGCTAGAAAGCACAGATGACAGAAGTCTAGAGAGTGGGAACAAATGTCTTAAGGTTAAGTCTTCTAGAATTGATTAGAAGAACCTTATTATTTTCCATAAAGATTTACATAAACAGGAATTATGACGATAACACATATTTAATCAATGCATATCTTAAATATAATTTAATAATTTAGTGTACCTTACTATTTAACAGTGTGCAGCATATGATTTAGTTTGTATAAAGCCAAGCATTGAGATTTTGAAAAAAATTTTTTTTACCATTCAGATGTAAATTATCTGCAGTTAGTCCTTTCCCCTTGGCTATCATGCCAACCACAAACACAAAGATTTTGTTTTATCATGTTTAAAATCTAGATAATCATGATAAGCATATGCTAAGTGCTTACCTTACTTGAGATTAGACCTACTTTTTATCACTCTCTTGACTGCGATCCCAGTTACCTTTGTGATCTTCGTTGCTATTTATTAATTCGTTTAACCTGCGTGTTCAATGACAGTCTAAAATCAGCTTAGGGTTTTGGTGACATAATCATTGAATGAAACAGAAAATAAGAAAAGACCACTTAAGGGAGTTCGAGAGTTAAAGACTTAGCCCGTGTTTCATGTCTGCATTGAAAGATCAGCCAGGAATGTAAATGAAGGGCATGAAAAATTAATGCAACACTGGAGCAGGTCAACACTATGGGACACAACAGAGAAATAGCTCAACTATGTATGTAAAAAATAATGTAGATGGGGTTTTGTTATCAGCTGAAGAAAACCAGAAGTCTATTCTTGCTCTTTACACTCTTGAGTGATTTAAATGAATTTTCAAAAAGTCTAAGACCTAAATATTCCTTAAAGATCTGGTTAATACACTTACACTTCAGAAAGTCAGGTTCTGCTGCCAAAGGGACTTTACATTTTCCACATACATCCCTTACCATTTTTAAACTCTTCTTTCCAAACTGTCATGAAAAGCAAAGGTGGTACTGGTGACATTTAGACACATGCTGTAGATATGAAGAGACATGGTGACCATCTGTCATCCAGCAGTCGTCTAAAAAATGCCTTGGAAACAATAAAAAGGTGATGTGGGATTTTTTGAAAAAGAGCATGGCAATACCTTCCTAGAAGCTGAAAATTTACCAATATAATAAAATTGAAAACTAATGAAAAACAATACTGCTATTTACTTTAATAATTACTTTGACCTTATACAGTATAAGTCAATGAATTTCTGGGATAAAAGAGTAAATAAAAGGTTTAGCAGATAGGTATCTGGTACAACACTCTTTTCATCTCCAGCCAGTCTCTGCATCCTTCAGATAAACTCCAGTTTTCAAAATTGTGTGTTGCTTTGTGTTGTTACCCATTACATTTGTTTCTCACACCATTAAACACACATATAAGACAATAAGCACATCATATAAGCACTGCAACCTGTTATCATCTACACGAAAATAACTTCGTGATGGTTTTGGTACATTTTCAGATTGCTGTCAGCTTGAACAAAATTATATAACAGCATGTGATTGTATTGAACATGTAAGGTATCTGAGAACAGAGTACAAGATATTTTCAATTAAAACAGGAAGAGAAATAAGTTTGGTGTAGCGAGGCACTTGTGTTTGCCATCAATAAAAGATATTGCTAAATTTGACACCTTTGGAAAAGGGAGAGCAAAACCTTGTATGTCAAGTCCTTTATTAAAGAGTGTTACAATCCTTAAAAGTATCTCAGAGAAAAAAATAAGAAAATAGCACATTCAGAAAAATTTTCCATGGGACAATTATTTTCCCTTATCCTTCCTGCTTCTCCCCTCCTTTTTCATTTTTAGAAATCAAATATTATGCTGATATATAATAAATAATATATATGTTATTTATATATAAACATTATATTTACTCAATTCAAAAATATATACAAGAGTTTACAAATATATGTTTGTTTGCAATATTGAAATGACACAGAATAAAAAAGTCACGCAACTTTTTTTGTTTTAAAGACCTAACCTGAAGAAAAAGGAATGTCATGTTAAAGTAAGGAAATGAAATATACTTTAGTCGTTTTTCTGTTCTGTCTATTTTCCCCTGTTTCAATTTTGAAAGCAGTTCAACTTCCTTTGGACAAGGAATTGTTCTATAAAAACCAACTCCTCCACTGCACTGAGAGAAATAATTAAAAAAAAAATTCAAGAAACATTAAATCATTCAAACTTTAAAAAAAAAAACACTTCAAGCAAAAAGCATTTGAAAAAAGGTAATTTCACTGTACTGTATTTAAACAGAATAGAAGCATGTTTAGAATCCCCAGCTATGCTGCCTCTTGAGGCTGCAGCACACATTTCAGTTCATCCCTTGTACTAATCTTGTACAGACTGACATTTTGCAACAGAAGCTGATTGCATAACTCTGTAGGACTCATGGATGCTGCACTATCCTCACATAATTCTTTGGGCCAAAGAACTGCTTGGAAGTTGGTGTGCTTAATTCTATTCCTTTCTTTATCCATTTGGGAAAGAATTCTTGTAGTTGGTCACCGTTTAGAGTGCTATGTAAACTTTACTGTCTCTCTCTAATTTGATGCTGAGAGCCCACAGAGAGTATTTGTTTTGTGGCTGTATTTGTATTTGTAAAAACAAAACAAACCTGGGAAAGTACACTTATATGATAAATATGGCACCTTCATCCATCATTTCTACAACAGAAGAGATATAAATAAATCCCTTTAGAAATGGCATCCACAGACACTGCTTATCCATGTAAAAATGTGCACAGCCAGTATAAGAATTTCTTCCACTGCACCACATCTAATACAAATGCTCATTCCAACCATCACAAGGTTTTTCTTCAAAACAGCATAAAATCCAATGTGCTAAGAAACAAGTAGCATAGTGAAAGCAAATGAACTGTTAAAATGCACAGACAATTATTGCTTCAGGGTAAAAGGAAGATCATTGTCCAGGTACTTGAAGGGAAGCACACTTTGTGATCATTCACTGCACACTTTGACTATTCAGATGTCTGAAGCTAACAATTACTCAACCATATTTAAACGGGGATCCAAAGTTGGCCTTTGCACAGGAAAGCAAGCTGGGAAAAAGCTGAACACCATCATCACACTTGTAATTTCTGCTGGTAATAAACAAACAAACCAACCAGCAAAAACCTAATTTCACACTTTCACCTAATATCACTTTCATCTGAGTTTAATGTACAGCTGTGTTTAAGAATTCTCATCCCCCACCCAAATATGCTTCTCAAACAACTGACAGTACTTTCTAATGTTAGACGTAATTCTAAACACAACCTTTGTGTCCAAATGCCTGTTCTAAATTTGTTAAACATGAACAGGAAACTGTTTTGCATTCTCTTCTAGGGTAATACTTAAATACAAAATAAAAATGAAGCTGAAATAATTCATTTAGAAATACTTTATTCAGAAGGGCCACAGAATGCACAGAATGCAAAATATATCATGCATGCAGTTAATTTCTGTAATAATTCACATTCGTGGGAGGTGAGTGATTAATAAAAAATGTATATAAATAGCACCATTTAAAATTATCTCCATGTATATTATGCGTGAGTTAAAATTTCCTAAATACAAACACGGTTATCTCAAATGTTTACATCAGTTCATCAGAAGTATTAAGAAAGAAGGGTATGAGAATGAAAATTTACCGTGGATCTACCTAAAATGGGATCTTTAAAATCTATCTGATTCAGATCATACGTGTGTTTTTATTAAAGCCTTCAAGAGCAAATACATTTTCTGAAACCTAGAAATCCAGGCTCTGAAATTCAAGGGTGTTTTGAAATTAATTAGATCAGCTTGAAATGAAAGGAGATGACTGGTAGCAATTAGCAGATATTTCTGGTAGCTCAAGACACAACAAGAATTGTATTTTCTAATTAACTTTTTTGAGCTTTTTTCTTGGATTATTTCCCACCAGCACAGCTTTCTCATAAATTTGAAACCAATTTGAAAATGTCACTAATTTTAAAACATACTTTTATTACAATGACATCTTTACTATGAAAAATTATGATGAAAAATATTCATGTTCCTAGAGTTTCATTCACTATCTGTACAGAACATTAGGCCTTTATTACAAATTTATTTCTTCCGCTTCTCAAGTGCTCTTTGATTTTTGTTTTGGAAAGTTTGTCTAGAACTGTGTTACAGTGAAGAAACTAAATCTTATTATAGATATACAGATCATACAAATTATGTTTTGAAATATATTGCAACAACACACTATTGCATTCTGTGGAAAGTGATTTTCTGTAATTCTTTGATCCTACTAGATGAAATTATTTTAGAAACTTACTTAGAGATATTCACACAGAGTTTTTCACTGACAAATAGTTGGAATCCTTGTGGAAAAAAACCCACCACTATACAGAATCATAGCAGGTTGACAGAAGTTTCATCAAGTTAAATATAGATATTGTCATAGCACATAACATTATTTTAAAAGAGCAGAAATAAGACACCATGTTTTCAGTCCTAGTGTTGGGTTTTTTAACTGCAATGATGTTTTGAGCTGCAGAATGTTTTGCATAGAATGAATTGCTTACCCAGGATAGCTGTCCTGAGGCTGGGCTGCCAGAGGGAATGGCCCAGCAGGGAGAGCTCCCAGCTCCCGGCACAGCAGAAACAGCTCTGGGCTCCCAAGTGGCACAGGAGAAGAGAAGCAAGCTGGCAGGCCCTGGTCACAGTGCCTAAAAAAGAAAAATTAAAAAAAAAAACAAGAGAGGGGGGAAAAGGGAAGAGCAGCCCCTCGCTCCCAACCTCCTTCGCCCATTGTGATATTCCCGAGCTGGAAAGGGGGAGACAGTGACAATTATGGACACAAAACAAAAGCACAATGGTTATGGGATGCAAATCATTCCCAAGACAGTCAGAAAGAGAGGAACCACAGAATCAGAGTTAAGTGCCGAGTTGGAAGGGATCCTTCAGGAGCATTGATTCCAACTCCTGGCCCTGCATAGCACCATCCCCAAAGAATCACAGCCTGTGCCTGAGAGCACTGTCCAAACACTTCTTGAGCTCTTGGCTTGTTGCTGTGATGGCTTTCCTGGGGAGTATGTTCCATGCCAAACTATCCTCCTGGTGAAGAACCCTTTCCTGATATCCAGCATAAACCTCTCCTGATTCAGCTTTATACATTTCCCTTGAGTGTTGTCACTGGTCAGGAGATGAAGAGAAATGTACCTGCCTCTCTGCTCCCCCTCATGCAGATGCTGAAGACTTCACTCAGGTCTCTCAGCAGTCTGCTCCAGGCTGAACCAAGTGACCTCCTCATGAGGCTTCCTCGAGGACCTCACCATCCTCATGGTCCTCCTTTGGACACTCTTTAGTAGCTAAATGTCTTTTTTGTATTGTGGTGCCCAAACTGCACACAGGCCTCAAGGAGACAATTACGTCTTACTAAGGAAATTTCTTTTCATAAGATATGCCATGATGTGTACATTTTGGTGAGGCCTGTTGTAAACGCTTTCTACATTACGAGTATTTCACCAACGTTTGTAGCTTTATTAAGCTACAGAAAGAGGTCAGATGGCTTTTGGTTGTCACTATTGACAATAATAAGCATTCACTTTATTGAAGAATGAAAATAATTCAAACAATGAGTTTCTGCTATGGTTCTTACTTGCTGTTTCTCTGTTATTACTTTCCCAAACAGCAAACAACATCAGTCATTGAAGACAAACTGCTGTGCTATGACAGAAAATATATGCTTGCCTTACAGTCATGTTTTTCTTCTTTTATAATGGACATTATTCATAATGGAAATAATAAATCTTAATGACTGGTTTCAAGAAATTTGGCATCAGACAAGTTCATATTTTATTCAATGTTTTAAGAAATGTTTTTCTGGAAAAAATGGTACAGTAAATCAGACCCCAAGAAAATTATTCATCCATATATGTTCCCAAGCTCTTCAGAGACGATCATTGAAACCTTAAAGTTTGGTCTCATGTGTGCCACAGGCTGCTGAATTTTTCCATTACCAAATTAAAAGGCGGAAATATTAAATATCTGGAATTACATCATTTAATCAGGCCAATGGTAAAACTATCTATTTTCGTTTTTGCTTTTTTTTCTGATATAATTGTTTGGGGTTTTATAAATGTTGAAGCAAGACTAATTCAATCATGATACTGTGATTATACAGTCATGGACTGTGATATCCCTAATCTCCTTTTCCCCCTTTTTTAACAACTATTATAACCATAATGGCAAAATTGAACCTGGTATCTGTTAAAAAAAATAAAAACCTAAACAACTTGACCATCTAATAGAACGAATATAGGACTATTCTGTAGCAGTGTTGCAGGTGTGTTGACAGGATTTACTTGTTGTTAGGACTGCATAATAAATTAATCAATATATAAAATTACAGATCATAGAAAGAGTGTTCAGACTTTTCCCCAAGGGGCTTTTTAACCTAATGTGTTAATCCTTCTCTTCTACTCCTTGTGCTCATCATTGAGCTGAACAGAGTATAAATGCCAGACTGAAAATTATGTTTTCCTCATGAAAAGAACATTATTGATAGCCAGGGATAAATTATTATATTTCTTGTCACATTAAATCACCAAAAAACCCCCAGAAATATGAAGCATATCATAATCTAGTCGGCCAGTTTTATGCCCTCAAACAAGAAGAGGAAAATATAAGATGACTGTCATCTGGAGACATGATTTTCTTAAAATTCAGGTAATGTTAATAATCAAAGAGAGAGGAGAGACAGAACTACCAAAACAACATCCCTTATGTGAGCCTGACCCATGTGAAATATTGACATCCTTAAATTAGCCTTAGCTTTCTTACCTACTAGGAGAGTTGGTCGCCTCAAAAGACTATTAACAAGAATGAACAGAGTTGCTGAACCCAATACACCAGGATAGGTGATTGTTTAAACTGAATACCTCTTTAGCATGATTATACAGAGAAAACATCTTAAACTTATGGTTCATAGCTGGAATTTGCTGCACCTGGCAGAGGCACAAGTGATTTTTATTCCAAAGATGATCAGTTACACATATTAACATTTCCTTTTTAATCAAGTATTTTTACAGTCAAAGCATTTAGAAGTTATTTGGAAATCACAGTTCAGTTCTTTTCTCTAAGAGGATTTAAAACCCTTTGCCTTCTACAAACAGGTTGGGTACTGGGGTGGAGATGACCTGGCTCATCTTCCTGAAACTCTTCCATGTTCCATTAAATGTCTGCTCATGCAAGAACAGTGCTGCCAAGACTAACAGCAAGGTGCTCATCAGAGAATGCAGACTGCTGATCCTATCCAACAACACACAGCTTATTTATGAATAAGGATCACAGAAATAACAAAGCAATAAAATATGAAAGACAAACAGGAATTAAAAGAAAATATTTATTTTGACTGTTTTGCTGAATAGTTTGGTTTGGGTTTTCCATGATACAGGATAAATTGCTAAATAAATTTCCAATTTATTTAACTATCTGTCCCTGTTTGAGACAAAATTTAGAAGAAAACTTCCCAAAGGGGCCTCCTCTAAAAGGCCAATTCCAGCAGTCACTTTCCAGCTGGTTCAGGACATAATCTCCTTGGAGAAAAATGGAAAAAAACCTGTTTATTTCACAGGCAAAGTACTCACAAATGTGATGCCTTAGGTTGCAATGCAAGATGCAAACAAAAGTACGTATTCTAACACCAGCTGTTAAAACCAGGTGGTGCAGTGTTCTTTATCACTTCCATGAGCCATCCTCCCTCCAGGGAGATATCTTCTGTTAATGGGCCATTGAGTCCCACTGCATGACTGATAAAATTGCACCATCCCAATGTGAGATGCTCCACCCAGGAGAGGAGCCAAGCATTTCCTACCTAAATAAAATCCGAGATTTGGAACATCAATGCAGCTTTTTTCCACTGGATTCCCAGAGGAAGACCGGACCCTTCTATACCAACACTGGACCTTTGGAGGAAACTACACCCTTCTGCAGGATCACTGCTTCAACAGAACCACATCTCTCACTCCAGGAGGACTGTAGCCACCATTTAATCAAACTGCTACCACCACCCTGGCCAGCAGGGTGTCAGGCTGTATTCTGACTCTGCCAGTGTTTTTGCACTATGGTATTTTATTTTATTTTCCTATGAAGTTGTAGTTCTGACTTGGGATTCCCCACTGGTTTGCTTTCAAACCAGCACACATGAAAAAAATGAATTATATTAAGCAATGAAACCTCTCGTTGTTGTGAAGAGATGGCAAATCCAGAGACTTGTTTTTCCTGGTGTTCTGGAGCAGAGAAAAAAGCTGAACAGTCCTAGAAAAAACACAGTCCTTTCTGTAGCCAGTAAGGAAAACCAGAAAAAAAAAAAAAAATCCACAAACCCACTCTTATCTCTGTGTTTTGAATACAAGCACCTCAAGCATCCCGCTGCTTCTCCCCCATCTCTCTGGCCTACCTTAAAGCTACATTTCTGGACAGAAAAAGAGAAAACAAAAAAACAAAACCCGAGACGATGGGACACCACACCATACAGCCACCCCAGGACACTGTTGTCTTTGATGAAGTTATATTCATAAATTATGCTTACTTCTTGATTTCATTAAGGTGGTTTAAAAATATTTAGCTTTTGGGTAAATACCAAACCACACAAAGTTTAAAATAAATAGAAATTGATAGAATATTTATTTACTTCTTTAGCCAAAACAAGCATTGATGGTGATGTTAAAAAAAGCTAAGCAATGATTAAAACAATACAAAAGTGGAATGTGAGGAAAAGGATAACACTGAATTTTATTTTCTGTCCTGTAGATTATTTTATCTTTTTAGGTATCTATGCTTCTACAACCAATGTCTGGAAGTATTCCAATTGCCTAAATGAGGATCAAGGTTCCAAAAAGAATTAAAATGCTTGAGAAAACAATTGGAACACAGCTTGCTACTTAGAAATTATAAAATCATTCACAATTCTTTTCTCATTTTTTGCCAGTTAATAAAGCTGTCTAATCATTTAAAAGCTAGTTACCACATGTTTCCTCTGAACACATTTATTCATCATGAACATTATTTGCCTAAAAAAGATGATTAATAATATAATTTACTTTTCAGTGAAAATGAAATTTTCTCTGGGTTGGAAACACAACAGGCACCTTTGTACATGAATGCCACGATTCAAGACCACTTATGTGTACATTTCTGTAAAAAGTGACTCACCAAAGCCTTTCTTGCCACACTTCAGTGGTCTCTCACTTGATGGAAATTCTTCTGCTGAAACTAGCAGAAAATATTTGCTGGAAGTTTGTTGTGTGAGCAGGTCTTCTACCTAAATAAAATAGTTTGATAAGCCATGGAAATGTACCTTACAGTATCTCTTGTATTGAGCAGTAATGCATCAGCATTGATAATTCAGTTTTTAGTCCAAAATGGTCATGAACAATGATGATGACAACTCTAAGAAAAACCTTATTTTCAACTTTAAGCAATTATTAAACTACCAACCTTTACAAAGACCACCATAACATTGGTACTTTGCAGAAATATAATCTTGTGACAACTAGAGGAAAAAATCTTTCTTTTGGTCATAAAATGAATATAATTCACACAAATGTGCTGCTTGTTCTTTTTGGCAAGTTGTTAACAATAAATTTTAAAAATGATGACAAGACAAAAGCAATCATCATTTAATTGGTATCATTTTCAGATGCATTTTCAGCAGTATTTTTGTATTTCCTGAATATAAGACCTCTGTGGAAGATTTGAAATATTGCTATATTAAATAAAAATTTTGCAATGTTTGACAATATTCAAAGCTTTCATGACTGCAGAGAATATTCATCGAAGAGGCTTTTCCTCATCAAGAACTATAGAAAGCAAGAATTAATTTTGAAAACAGGGAGCATAGAACCCCTCGAATCAGCAAATAAAACAACAAAATAGTTAGCAGGCAGCCAAATCACTCCTGGTTTTTATCACCAGAAGAGCAGAGGGAGCCTGAGGGATTACTGGTGAATACATCGGGTTTCACAGAACAGCAGGGAATTTCACCCAGTTTACGTTTAACAGGAACACATTTTGTAGTTTGAAAATTCCTTGCTTAATTCCGCACTAAGTTTTCCATATCAAAATTACTTCAAGGGCTGGAGATGAAAGAGCAGAAACATGTTCCTGGCAAGGGAACATACACAAAAATCTTATGGTTTGGCATTTTGGTTCTTTTGGTTTTTCTTTCTTTTGATAAGCATCAGTTATGGATACAAATCTCCTGGGCTTTGAGTCATGGAATAGCATTTTACAAAACACTTATGCAACCTCCAATACTGAATGCTTTTGCATGAAAATGGCATCAAATACAATCTGCTCACATGCTCATCCTGCCCTTTGAAGCACAAAAACTCATCCTAAGTATCCCCAGATGAGGAAACCAATCTTCCATTCCTTTTCCAAGAGGCAGAATTAAAAAAAAAAAAATAATAAAAAAAATTAAAAAAATAATCCTGCCTTCATAAGTCCTGTTTAAGCCCTACTTTGGTAAGGTTTTTGGTTAGCTGTTTGTGATCACAAAAAATAGCTTTGAAGTAATGATACCTAAATTTCAGTTGAGATTATAAAAGATTGAATGATGCAAAAGTTGTTAGCCTTA
The DNA here is from genome assembly GCF_963662255.1 of Cinclus cinclus. Taxonomy (NCBI): domain Eukaryota; kingdom Metazoa; phylum Chordata; class Aves; order Passeriformes; family Cinclidae; genus Cinclus; species Cinclus cinclus. The sequence goes on along the minus strand of NC_085050.1, from coordinate 65,230,020 downwards.
GTTTTTTGATTATACCCCCAAGACTTAAGTTTTCTGAGGTGACCTGTCCTAAGAGCAAAATAATGTTAACAGTTTTTCATCTAGTGGATCTGAATTCAGGAAGGAATCTTTAGTTGTAACCCTTGCATAACTTAAGATTAATTTTTTCAATTTTTTTTTCTCATATTGTAGTTATAAGAAATCATTATCAGTATATTCTTTAGCACTTAGAGCTCTGTTCATTATGGAAATCCTTGATTGATTTTTAACAGGAAAAGAGAAAAGAAAGGAGCAGAAATGTACTGTGAAGTCCTATTAACAGGTGTGTAAAGATTTAAGAGACAGGACAACTGTAGATATGTCTTTCAGAACTTGCTTTGAGATATTCTGAATTTGTACTACATGTATCAATTTTGTTTCTATTCTGAAAAAGCTTCACACACCAATTGTGAATAAACCATGCTTAAAAGCAGTGCATTCTTGGAAGAATAAAATGTTTAAAGTAATGGTACAAATTGGCAAAATAAAAACCACATAAAACAAACAAATAAGGAACACCAGAAATTGCTTTGAGGAGTCATCACAGTCCTGACATGTGTAGGCTGGAGTTGATAATCTTTCATAGGCTATGGTTCATTTGTTTAAAATGGAAATGGAAGAATTAAATATAGAAATGTAAAAATCATTACCTCATGACAAAATTAAATTAATTAGAAACACAGAAATCAATACTAACTTTCTGTGCTTAATGCATTCCAGTTCATCTTCTTATTTCATGATACACCCTAGATAAAATATTAGCTTAATTTTGAATTTATCAGTTTAAAAGTTTTTCATTGGGATCTTTTCACCAGTTAAACAGAATTTCTTGTTTAATTATCGCTGTTGTATCTGAAACACTTTTTTAGCAAACTCCAAGGCAGTAAGCAAATTGCAAAAATTTATGTGAGTGTATCTAACCGTAGCAGGACCATAGGCTGTGCTGTTTCCGTAGGAGACTCTGTTCCACCATGCTGTGCATTGTAAAGTGAAGCCAAAGTACATCAACTTAATGGAGAGGAAAGATGATGACGTGCAAATCCTTCCCCCTTTCTCTCCGTGTAACCATCAGCAGTCCCCTTGTAAAAGAAGAAGGAACTGAAGTCAACACTGTAAGATGAGCTCACTCGTACCTCTATGTGACACGGTTCCGTGAATAATTTATGTACCAGACACAGATCTTGGAGCTGTTCATCTTTCACAGAGCAGCAGTCGGAGCCCACATGGAGACTGCAATCACCATCTCCAGAGCCGCACGGCACAGCTGCCCCACTGACACCACAGAGAACAAAGCAAGGAGGCACTCTTGCTGCCAGGCTTTTCCTGGCATGGGACGATGAAGAGGGCTGAGAGCTGTATTTAGACAAATGGATTCCCCAGTTCTGGCTCAGGTGCTGCACAAGCTGCCTCCTCTGCTCATGGCACAGCTGAGATGCCATGTTACCTTTCCTCTTCATCACAATGAGCCAATTGCTTATGGTAAGTCGCATACAGATAGTTAAAAATCAATTGTCAGCTTCACTCTAAGAATATTGCTGAGTCAGTGATGCTAGAAATTACATTAACACTGTGTCTGGCCACAGACCTCTCTGGGGAAGCTTTCCAGGTTTCATGTATTTTCATCTGGAAATGGAATCACACCTACAGTAATTCACTGCAATAAATAACATTCCAAACAATATGCCCCCAAAAATGCCCCATCTCCTCTTTTTTATTTTGTTTGGAGTTGGTTTTTTTGTTGGTTTTTTTTTTTTGTTTGCTTGTTTATTTAGGTTGGTTGTATTATTTTTGTTTTCCAGGACTGTTTTCATCAGTTGTTAATAGCCACATAATGAAAGAAATTACCAGGTTTCAGGAACTGTGAAAATACACTACATGTTGTCAATCTTCAAGGGAATGATTTTCAGGTACCAAGATTCTAAAAATCAGTAATAGCTCAATGGTACCTAATATTTATATTAATTTAGTGTCACTATGTAATTATTGTGTGGATACTTGATTGCATATCACATGAATCATTTACAAGGAAATATTTTTCCTAGTTGCATGCCACGCTGCAAAAAGCACATAACTGGTATGTAATAAGGGCATGTCTCCAGGGTACAGTGCTTATATGTAAGAAGGAAATGGGTAGGATCATTGAACTTCTGGCCTGGAAGAGGGCTAGAGAATAGCTAATACTTCAATTATTCTTACACAGTAATTTCTAGGTTATGAGATTCTATTGAGTGTTTTGATTGCACATATTACGGTCATACTAATTTACGGGGGAAAAAAATGAAGACATTGTGACAGAGCTAGTTAAAATTGTTGAATTATATGATTATCGTTTGGGGTAAAATGATCTCTTTGTACCTAGGGCAATGAAAAGGCTGAAAATTGAGTGAGGAAGAAAGCAAATATGAAAATACTCTAACTGGATAGAAAAAAGTTATTAAATCATGTGACAGTATGAGAGTACTGGCTTAATGAAGTACAGCAAGCTTGCAATTATCTCTTACATACAAGAGCACCTTGATTTATGCTACCAAAAAAGTGTATTATTTTTGAGCTTAAATTGAGAAATACAATGTTACAAAAAGAAAGTGACCTTTATAAAGCAGGAACAGGTTGGGGATAGCAAGGAAATATTCTTTTATATAGTGCTCTTCTGTTCTTTATATTTAAAAATCTCCACTTCCTTAAACAAACCTATGAAAGGATTTTCCTTGAAGTCATCCCCACTGAACATAATCAGAAATTGAACTGGAGATTATATAATTAAAATGCTCTTAATTAGACCTCTTTATGATGAAATCAGAGGACTGAACACACATTAGCTTATTAATCCTTACCAAAGCACAGACTGGAACATAAGATCTAAAAACCACACCTTCTTCTTGTTGTCACTGCATGTCTGGGAGAACTGCTACATTTCTTGAAACAACATTCCACAAATATATCTGTATATTATGTATATAGATATATATATAAGTGGTACTAGATTAACATTTACATCTTGTGAAATTGTGGGACCTTCATGCATCTTCTCAGTCGAAAACATATTCACTGACTTCTGGTTTTATGTTTGCTTCCATTTATGTAACACTGAAATTTAAAATTAAAAAAAGAAGAAGATATCAAAAAGAATTACAAAAAAGCAGTATGTGTTGAAAAGTAACAAAATGAAATTTTCATGCTATGTAGATATGAACAGCAATTGGAAATATAAAATCAAAAGTGATATTCAGCATCTGAATCTTCTCATATCAGCAGACTGATTTAAAAAGTATTAATATGAAAAGATGATGGCTTTCCCTCTATTTATTTCGGGGAAAAAACCAAAAACCACCTTATTCAAATGTTTGCACCTTAAATGGCTTCATCTTCCATTAAGACTCAAAGGATGTTTAAAATCTATTAATAAAACCAGAATTACTTAGGCGAAGCGGATTACCTAAAATAAGAATTATGCTCAATAGACTCTAGCTGAGGTCACAACAGGTACAACTTTTATACCAGACCAAAGTTGCAGTTGTACTTTCAATCTAAGTCCTTCTCTGAAACCATGTGCTACAATTTCCCCTTCCCTTCCCTTCCCTTCCCTTCCCTTCCCTTCCCTTCCCTTCCCTTCCCTTCCCTTCCCTTCCCTTCCCTTCCCTTCCCTTCCCTTCCCTTCCCTTCCCTTCCCTTCCCTTCCCTTCCCTTCCCTTCCCTTCCCTTCCCTTCCCTTCCCTTCCCTTCCCTTCCCTTCCCTTCCCTTCCCTTCCCTTCCCTTCCCTTCCCTTCCCTTCCCTTCCCTTCCCTTCCCTTCCTCTACAAGTCATTCAGTTTGGCAAAATTCCATTCCACTTTTGTTTTTACATTGCCACTGTAGGAGTGGTAATCAATGGGGAACATGGTTATTATATTTTGAGGGTTTTATTTCAAAATGAAACCTCCCATTTTAAAATATAAATATTTTCATGTAAAAATATTAAACCCCAATCTGTTTTTCAGTGTAAGAGGTATGAAGGGAAATTGAGATACTCATTAAACTTATTAATTCAATGATGGACAAATAGAGCTCTGTGTGATCACGAGGGAATATTCCTTGCAAGATTCCTGTGGAGTAAAATAGACATGGGCAATTAAAGTATGTGGGAGATTATATAAAAGAAATGGGATGAGTGAATTTATATAGATACTTATTTAAAGCATTAAATAATGCAATATTACTATGCATTTGATCAGATCTTGATTTTAAAATAATAAAAATTTATTCAGCCTTTTAATGCTCTCAAAATCCACTAAAATGTATATTAATAATACATCTAGCTAGAATAAAAACACAAAGATAAAACCAATCTGAAATTAAATTACAACTTGACATTTTTATTTATTCAGTTAATTTGCCTCTGTAAGGGAGACATTATTCTAATTTGCAGGTTGGCATATTTCAGGAGCAATTTGCACTAATATCTCAAAAAACATTTTAAACCAAAAATTAAAATGCATTCACCATAAGCAACTATAACCAAGTTATCAGAGTCATAACACTTTATCCTAAGAATTTATTTCATTACAATAAATTGTTATGCTGAAACCGGAGTATTTAATGAATTTGATTAATTTCATTTAGAACCAGATATCTAAAATAAAAAAAAGAAATGAAAGAGGCAAATTTTTTGAACCTCAAGTCAATATTTCCAAACACTTAACTTGAAAAGTGCTTCCATAAGGATAATTTCTGCAACCTCAGGTTTAATTCCTGTTTAGAACCAAGCTCATACAGCTTATGAGCTCACTTTCCATGGAGCAGTGATTCAACTGAGCTGCTCCTCTATGTTTGGATGCCAAATGCACAACAGTAGCATTCATTCCTAGATGCTGAGATTGGTTTTTACATGGAAGTTTTATGCAATCTTTTTGAATGTCTTGGTTACTTGGATATGGGACATTTTGCCAATTTCATGATGCTCAAAAAACTTCATACATAAAATATCCTTCATGACCATCTATTAAAAAAAAACCAAAAACATGTTTCAGAGTAAAACAAGAGGAGAGTTGCTAAATCCATCAAAAGGAAAAATTAATTAATTATTGTGCATCAGATAATTTTGTCCAAAGAACATGTACCAGATTCAGAACTGCAGCAAACACATTCAGGTCAGTCAGTAAACAGCATGATACCAGCTTAAGTGAGCCCTGAAGCTGCTGCATTTTCAGCTAAACATGATTTGTATAAAAGGAAAAGCAGCTCTCACCGAATCATGGTCATGCCTAATCCTTCGATGTCTCCAGTGATGTGTTGGCTGCTTGTCCTACACCTGCACTACCAAAAAAGCTTTTCCCTAAATAATACTATCTGCTAAATTAACTTTCTCCTTTACTGCTGGCCAGAGAACACTTCTTCCATCATGAATATTCGTATGCATTATCCAATCCACAAGCATCATAGATCCATACCAGACGCTGGCCATGAAAAGACGAGTTTTAAAATGCCCCGTTAAGTGAACCTCGTAGAATGATGTCTTAGGCAAGTATCTCAACTTAGTTAAAGAACATGTCAGAACAAAGACTTTTATTAGTGCAAAACTTCTTGAAATTAGTGATGTGCCTTGCTGTGTCTTTTGAAACAATGTTGCCCTCTAGCTTTCAATGAATGAAAATAAAACCAAATTATTTAATAAAACACATTATGCGACTTGGATGAGACCAACTTGGAATTTCGTCTGTATATTCATCTGAAATCTTTGGGATCATTGGGAGCTTTTAGCTCCAACAAATCAGCATTTCAGTCAACAGCCTGAACAGAATGATGAATCAAATAAATTAAATTATTAACGTCTTCACCAAAACAAGAGGGATATTATAGAATGGTGTCTGTCTCCACTAATTCTATCAGATTTTTTTTCTTCTTGAAGATTGTATTTCAACTGTGAGATAAATACATGGGTTTTCTCCCACGGTATGAAAACTCAAGTTATGAAATACCTGAAGGACTCAAATACTTAAATTTAATTCTTTCATAAGTACCTTTGAATTTCACTGGATTTTAATTATAACCAGAAAGGACGCTTCATTGGAAATGACAAATAATAATAATAAGAAAACTTGTCAGAATTATATTCCAGTTGCAAGGGGAAAATATTCTCCTTCACTGATTGATCAAAAGCATCACTTGAGGGATAAAATGGTTGCAGTTTGCTTTACAGAAAGAAAATGCCAAGTATCAGAATTTTTATACTGCTGCTTCACATTCCTTAGTTCGAGAATTAAGTGCTCTGTGAATGCAAGAATGAGAATTACCTAGACTGCATTTTGGTTTCCACCCAATATTTGAGCCTTGCTGAAAGCAGAGCAATTTCTTTCAGTAGTTTTCTGTCTCATCCCTGAATACCTTTTCAGAAAGTTATTACTGATGACTCAGAAATACTTTCTTGAACAGATGGAAGAGCTTGCTCCAGAGAATGTTTAGGACAGCAGGAACTCAAAAGTCTAAAGGATCAGGCACTTTTTCAAGTAATTGACATGAAAGCAGCTGTGGTGCAGTGCCCGAGCCTCTAGGGCTCAGTGAGGAGAGGACAGGAGCCCTGTTCCATGGGTGGGCACTGCAGTGCTGGTGATTCAGGATGATCTCCTCCCTGTGAAGAGGAGTCAGATCATGATGGAAGAGAATTTATCTATTCCCTGACCCTATAGGCAACGGGCCTTCATGAAAATTTGATTTATTTTTGTTGTTGTTGTTGTTGATAAGATTTGGCTAAATATACGCACATATAATTTCCAGGGTATGAATTTACTAAGTTGGAGACATCAGTTTGTTTTTATTTAAACTGAGGCAGCAGAAGTTTTTGTGTTACCAGATAAATTGCAAGTTGTTCTAGTATGAAATCTGGAAAGAGTCCTAGTTCAGATTTTAATTCCATTTTGCTGTAAATAGCAAAGACTTTCTCATTGTCTCATTTGATGTGAATGTTTATTGTTGTCAATGATAAAGAAAATTAAAATTCCATAGGTTGTTAATATATCTATGTTTAAACAAAAAATTAAAAATAAAATAATTAAACAAAAAATATATTTAACTAAAAAACCCCACTTTCTGTATTTACTGTCAAGTGGGAGGAGAAACTTATTAGGCTATCATCTGGTCGTGTCAGCTTCTTCCTCCTGTTAAGAGAGAAAAGCCACTTGTTCCTTTGATCTTCAAAACAAAAATAAATGTACTAAAATTGTAATATTAACAATCATTCTGCAAAAATACATTTCTAGATAACTTAAAAAGTAAAATATTTTCTGCTTTTCCTGTGCATCTTGGAAGCAAAAATAAAAAACTATTTGCCTATCAAAGCCAGACTGCTAAAGGAATATGTTTTGGCTGACTCCACTTTGTTTTGAGGGTGCAGTTTGGTGGCTTTTTATTTATCCATGGATGTTTACATTTTAAAACTAAACATGTTTAAACATTTTCTTGACTTCTGAAAATCCCAGAAGTCTGCATCGCCGTGAGACTGGATGTAAAGGATAAGAGTTTGTTAACTGTCCTTGGTGTATAAGTGAATACAAAGGGAATGTTCATGTTAAGGCAATTCTTTCATTCACACATAAAAAATTAATGGTGAAAAGGGTGAGATTATTTTTTAAAATTATCCAGAATTACTAATGAAGGTCTTTAATATAATAACTCAAGGCCACAATTTTAATTTTCTCTAAGCAGTTTCTATACTCACAGACTTGACACAAGAACTCTTCAATAGTTTAATATCTCAATTGCCTTTATATAGATTTTCATAACCTTCGTGGCTACAAAAGATTATTTGCACATAAGAGTTTTCCCCTCCTTCATGGATAGTTCAACGCATGCAGGATTTACGTTTCTAATGTCTTCCTCATGTAAGTAAGGGAATGCAATAAAAATATGAGGCATCCTTTTTTTTTCTCTAATTGCCCCTCAGATTTATGTAAATTTGCATCTCTGCATAGTTATTCACTGAGCATCTGGGAAAAGCCAAAGAAATCTGTTAACTGATATAAAATCAGAGTTTTCCCCCTCTATTTTCTCTCTCCAACATCATATACTTCAGAAATCCTTCAGAGTTTGCTGGAGGCTAGTAGAATTATACACAGCTGCTCTTTTCCCAGTAAAATGGAATACAGCAGCAAAGAAAAATCTACCAGAATGGATCTTGTTTACAAAGAACAAAAAGAAAAAATATTGTAGTTAAAGCAACAGGCTTTAAACAAAGGGCAAGTAACTGAATAGTAACAGAAATCATGAGAAATGATGAAAAAAAAAATAAACCAACAACCAACAAAAAACAAACAAGCAAACAACAACAAAAAAAAAGCCTGAAGGAAACAAAAAAAAAAAAAAACAAAACCAAAACAAACAAAATAAAATAAACAAACAAAACACTTTTCTTAGACACAATGACCTAAGGAGGAGAAACACAGTGCAAACATTTAAAATAGTTATTTTACATCTGGGGAATAGCACATCAAATAAAAATATATTCAGTAGGAACCATTTCCTCTCTACAAGAAATAATACACTGCTTTTTTTTTCCCCTTGCCAATCATCTGCTATTGTTCTGTCAGAGATAATACCACCAAAAACTAGTGACAAAGTGAAGTCTCCAGGCAGATGCTATACAAGTGCATTGTTAAATTGATTCCTGCGAATAAATCACCCCCCCAGTCTGAGAAAGTGATATCTGAGCCACACCATCCACCTGCCTGTCCCCAGGTTTTTTATGGGAGTTGTTCACAAATTGTGATAAAACAAACAAATGCCTGCATTAGATATGGAATTTTTAAAGAGATGCTGCATTTGGGTATGTTTTGTTTTGAACTCCACATTCTTACAAGAGTTTCTTTAATTAAATTTGTAGAATATGTCTTTTTTGGTGGTGGTGGGTTTTTTGTTTTTGTTTTTGTTTTTGTTTTCCTGCCAGTAGTATTTACTGAATGCAGTTTAACCATTATTTCCAAACTTGGGCTGAATTCTGCCAGTAAGACAAATTATAAGTCCTTATTTGTCACTTATAAGCAACCTCTGCCTTTTTTTGTGTGTTCACATAACCTCGAATATAGCTAGAGAGAAACTTCTCAGAACTCTGAATTCTTAAAATTTAAAGATGAAACACATGAATGTTATATATTTGTCAACATTTTTCTAGGGCTGAACAACAGCAAAAATTCCCCTTCTGGAATAAAATATGATTATACACAGAAGCAAACAGCCAGAGTTCATGAAGAAAAGAAAATACAAAGGTCCTGGATCTGGCAAGGACAGGGTTCATTTTTGCAGCAGTTATGGTGGGGACAAAATGAGTGAATGACTACTGGTTTGGAGTGTTTCAGGGGAAACACTAAATTGGGGATACCATTCTTAAACCACAGTAATAAAGAGTAGCAGGAATTTCTGCTCTCCAGAAAAAAAATCTGCTAGTAAAAGAAAAAGCAAAACCTGCAAGAGTAAAAGTCTGATATTCTCTAGGAAGAAAAAGAGAGAATTTAGAAGTGTGGGAAGAAGTAAATGTATTTCAGCACAGCTTTAACATAAAAAACCCCTAAAATTCACTTGTACTTTCTGTAGTATAATAAATGCTTTATATGACAATGGCTAAATGAACATAGTGAATATCTAAATTTGGACAGTAAGCTATCACATCTACATAAGCGTGAAGTCAATTAAAAACAAAACGTTCCTAAGAGCACCACTGAATGAAGATATTTACACAGCTTTGAAACTAGCTTTTGGAGCCTGTCAACTCAGGAAAATGTTTTTAAATGGAAACTTTCCCGATATATTTACTGATTTTGACTAAGAGTTTCCATTTTTCTGGCCCCAGAGAACAGTTCTGTTTCATTTTGCTGTGCAAAACAGATATTAGATAATCATAGTTAATATCTCAGCTTTAAGAAATGTACCTAGAGATGACTTACTGATAATGATGTAAATAAAAGCTCACTGCATCCCAAATGGCGCCATTTACAAAGTGCTCAAACACAGCTGCAAAAAAAGCAGTGATGAGAATGGAGGCCAAATATCTTGAACTGTTTCACAGGAAACTGTTTAAAATATGCTGAATGGCCCTGCTTTAGTGAAACACAATAAATTGTGATATTACAGGTCTAGAAGTATCAAAAAAATTTTAAGATGCTGCCTTAATAAGGAAGCCTTTCATATATAAATAATATTTATGCATAATACTATATTTTTCAGAAAGTTTCCACACTAATTTAATTTCAGGAAGATAAATAGAAAGTTGATGTGCATATGAGAAAATCTACTTACATTAGCAAAACTATTTTAAATTCTGGAGATTGTTTTGCAATAGCATATGCACATACTAAAAATAAAACACAAGAAAATCCTGAATTAAATGTTGTGCAGGTTTTGTAAATGTAGCTTCTTTTTCTTTTTTTTTTTTTTTTTTTTTTTACATTTTTATCCTGTGAGGTCAGATAATTTTTGTTTCTTCAGAAGTGCCGTGTATAATATCTCATTGATATACAAAGCAGTAATATTGCCAGGACATCTTGGAAATTAGATAAATCGCTTTAAATATGAAAGATGTATATATTCTCTTTCTTGATTTCTGTTTTAATTATAAACAACCCCTTTTCTCAGTATTTATATCTTAGTGGGACTTCAATGGAGGTAAATGGTTGAAGCAAGTAAAGAGACATTGACCTATAACTCGATAGCATATCTCAATGTATGCACATATCAATATAGATATTTTTAGGTTATGTTGTTCTAATTAAATCAAATTTTTATCAGTATGCATTTTTGAGTTTTCTTTCCGTTTCTATTTTAAATTTTATCATCAAAGTAATTCCTAATGGAATAAGTGCAGCTTAAAATGCAAATTATCCTGAAAACACAGCCAATATAAATGAGAATTAACAGTCAATAAATACTTTATACAATGTGTCTATGACCACAGGATCTGAAAGTTTTCTCTTTTTTCTTATTATTTTCTTATGTATTTATATTTGATAGAAAAGTATAAGTAAATATTTCTTAAAAGGAAACAAACACATAGTACACAAAATCTTAACTGGTTCTGAATGACTAATCTGTCCCTGTGGAGTTAATATTAACAGCATAATACAGAAAGTTATTGAGCACTTCAAAGCCTCATGAAGCTCGTGGAGAACATTAATGCTTTGCATCCCTTAGGAACTATAAAATGGAAGTCAGTTCTTCCAGTGTATACCTTCACACTACGTGCTGAAATGAAATATATGCTGTGAAGTTCACACAGTTAGGATGCAGGTATAGTGTCCTGTGCTAGGTGAATCTTGCTTAGTGATTCAAAATAAAGATTTAAACAAGACATCTCCATGTTCTCAGGTCCAGAAGCTGGCTTCTGCAAAGGACTAATGCCATCCCACTGATCCTAGGAGTGCTCCTGCAGTACGGATTCAGCAGGCTCACTAAAGGTGCAGAGAAGCTGCACTTGCCAAAAATGACATGGGATCCCAATCTCAGGATATCCAGTATGGATACATGGAGGCTGACATGCAGACATGAGCACATCCTGCCTATGTTCTGAGCAAGACAGACAGCAGTCTTGAAACCAAAACCAGTTAGTCCCAGTCAGAACATTAATGTAACAAACTGGAACTTGAGGCTAGGTATAACTTTTGAATGCCTTAATGGAAAGTTTTTCCTGCAATCTGTCCCCATTCTCAAACTCCTCCTCAGCATTTATTTGGAGCAAAGTGTTTGAATCTAGACTTGTAAACTGATTAGATGGCCCTACTCCTTAGTTTAAAGAGAAGAGGATAGATAATTCAAGAGAAGATATCTCAGTCTGAGCCTTGTGAGCACAGATGAATACTGAAGTTCTTCAAGGCAGAGACAGTCCTTTCCTCTGTGTTTCCTTTCTAAGCTCTTTCTTGTAGCCCCTGAAAACACTGGAGTGCTATGAGGTCTCTTCAGAAAACTACATCCATATTACACCTTAATAAATTCATCTTGTCTCTACAGTCAAATGATACCCTAAAAATTTTGTTTTTCATGAAAGTCAGAGTTAAATTAAGTCTGAAGGTGATGAAACTTAGTTCCTCTTAGTTCCTCAAGTCATAGAACTCATGTGGAAACTTGTTTTTAAGGCTACTAAATAATTCCTAAAAATGTGACCTAGAAATTCATGAACACAAATAAAACACAAAGGAGATGGTCAGAAGTGAGACTATATCCAGGCAAACCTGAATGTAGCAGAGACATTTATATATTTCCTCAGGCTTTTCTTCCCATGAGATAACAAATGCAGTAAGCAGTTTGAGCTCCATGATAAGAGTTGTGCTCAGATGACAAAATACTTTCACTATGGCAATTACGAATTGAAGACCTGCCTGTTTCACACATCATGTTATGATTTACTTGAGAGAATATGAAAACAGCTTGTGTGCTTCAGTACACAGACCACCCCTACTTGACACAAAGAGGAAACAGGCTTTATTTCTCTGGAGACCTTCACATTCCAAAGAAGATCTTCTTATTTCAAATATTCTTGAAAGAAGGACAAAATAACAACTAGGTATTTATTCTAATAGGACATTTCAAACTAAAAGTTATAAAATTAATGTGTTGTGCAGACATTTATCGGGGTGTCTGACCCCTAAACAATTTTCTACAGATATTTCAGACTGGGCCCTGAATTCCTGATTAGCTGGACAAGACTGATGAAACAGCCCATAAAACTCCTTCTAGATTTAGGTCTATGGTATTTGACTAATTATCTAATGTCATCACTCTGAGATTTTCTCCTTGCCCAGTTTCGGTTTGCATGATAAATTCTCCTGTTTTTCACAAATACTTCTGCTGGTTTAGATATCACTTCCCTCCAGGGAAGGGACTACTCTCAGGAGACTGTTGTTTATTCTGTGAGATGTTCTTAATGTGATGTCCTTGAAAGTAGAATCAAGAACATAAACTGATCAGTGTTTACTAACATGCATATTGTTGTCTGCCATCTGTTTTGCTATCATAACTACTCTAAAGTGCTCTTTTTATATGGCTTTCTTTTGGTTTAATATTTATTATTTATTTTTCTCTAGCTCAGAAATGTTACAGCATAAAGCTTGAAATCTTAGTAATATGATTCTACTGCTTATGAAATTAGCTGTGCTTTTTATGCTGATAAATTTGAGCCATTATCGATTAACTTTCTTAGATGGCATCTATTGCCTAATACCTATTATTTAGTAGTTCAGGCTAAATCTATGGGGAACTTTTCCTTTCTTTTTTGTTTTTTCTTAAAGATCTTATTTTTTCCATGTAACTGAAAGTAATACTGAATAAAATTGGGATTCAATAAGCGAGTAGTACCTTTCCTATTTCTAGTAACATAAAAGTTATTGAATATGTTTCTGACTGTATTGATATGACTAATTAAATGGTGTTATTATCTCAACAGAAATTAACTTCATAGCTGATAGTCCCATCTCCTGATATTCTCAGAAAAGTCTGGCCTGGATAAACAATCAGCAATACAAATAAATGTACACATAACTGGTGTCCCTCATTGTTAGAAAAGGGAATCCTACCTTATTTTATAATCTGAGATTATAAAGTTTAAAAGTTATTTTATTATTTCAGAAAATGTCTCAGTCCTACTAAAAAAAAAAAAAAAATCCCCCACATCACCTTATTTAACTCCAAGACATGCATAAATGTGTTGCAGTTTATAATCAGTGAAGTGCTCATTTTAAATTTATTAAGAGGATTAAAAACACACATAAAAACATAGTTGAAGAGATGTAATTCAGCAGCCTTAGAAGCTAAGATTGTATTAGAGCATTTTCAAATTTAACATGGTAGGTTATGTTAAAATATATTGCTCCGTGCAGTTGTGCATTCCCATTTGTATGTTAAGAAAACATGGTTGGAAATACTTTCCATCCCCTCCCCCCATTCTCCTACAAAAGAGACCTGCTCACCTCTGCAGCATTTAAGAGAGAGGAGACAAAACACTCATAGGGAAAGAGAATTTCTGAGCCTTTTGAGTTCAGCTGCTCTCTGAGACCCTCATTTTGTAAATGTGAACGAGAGCCGATGAGAGGACTCAGAGTGGGCTGCCAAAACATTGAGCTCATTCCAGATCCAAGATTCAGTTGCAACGAGAAGTCTCAGGAGCTGGGAGATTCATTTGGGATATCACAAATTTGAGCAAAGAATGGAAATTATGGGAGAGCCATCACAGTCCAAGGAATGTGTATTAAATCTACTCTGGGTGATATGTGGAAAGCCACTTACCTTCTGTGCGTGTCATCTAAATGGAAAAGTAAATATCTTGGTATATTTAGGGATTTCACTAACAGTATTAATCTGAATTTATTATCTTGATTCTTCATCTAGACACTTTACATGTCCTACAAGCCTACTTCTGATTTCCTGAGAATGTCTGTTAGTAGTAGCTGAAGCTATAATTAGGGAAAGTAAATTCTTTTGAGGTAGAAAATAATTATGGATGGTATTAATCTTACTTAGTTACTTATATTTGGATATCCTTTTCAGGATTAGATTCTTAAAAATTATAAACTGTCTTTGGAAAAATTTGCATTACAAATTGGTGAGTGAGGTGGAAGAGAATTTGTTCTAAAAATAATTTTTAAATACTGAGAGAATTTTTCAAGAACAAAGCACAATCTGTTTTGGGATTCAGTAAAGAGCAGGAATTCTTTCTCAATGAGAACAGAATTAATATACTAGAGAAATTAAACCTCACCACATGTAAACTTCTGTTGCCTCCTGTAGGGGTTACACATAAATATATCTCAATTTCCATGGCATTAGCCTGTGGGCGATAGCCTTATTGCCCTCATTGCTTCCCAAATTTTCATGGTTTATAGTTGGATCTTCTTTTCACCTTGCTATTGCTTTTTCATTCGGAACACACTTAAAACTTCCACTCACTTCAGGAAGAAATCTTGCGTATCAACAGTGAAAATGCAGATCTTCCAAATCCCTCAGGGGACACCTCCTTTCTTCTAGGTGTCTAGAAGGGATATCTTCTAGATGGGCCTTAAGCACAAAAGCCAGCTCAAGTCCTCTTTTGTTCTCTTCGGGTAGGGAGAAATTTCAAGTGACACATAAGTTATTCTATAAAAGACTATTCTAATGTTTAACCTTATTTCTTCAAACCCCAGTGATTTGGAGTGCCTCCCAACAGAACGAGTCTCCCTGGTGTTCTTGGGCTGAAAAGCATATTTGTGGCACCTTGAAGTTTGCATTTGCCTAGAGATTAAAATAAAGAAATAAATGAGTAAAGGAGGTTTATAATAATACACGCTTTCTGCGTTCAAATAGTACATGTATAAATAGAACTGTTCTATACAGCAAGCATTCCTTTTTGTTGTAATGCACTCTGACTTTGCCAACCTCTTCCTTTTTAAAATCCTTGCAGAATATGATTTCAGAGTCCCACATCATCAAGGTTCACAAGACCAAAATGTTGCACCATATAACTCAGGCATAAAGTTCAAAATAAAGATGGTATTCTGAAAACTAGTGATGTGTTAGTTTTATAATTAAACTAACCACTTAATCATTAAAACAGAAACATTCTCTAGGATATAAAGACCTGGTTCGGTTTTCATGATGTAAATGCAGGGATGGAAATCGGAAAGGTTTAATGATATCAGCAGAATAACAGCACAGTAGATTTCAGTGTTAGATAAATGTTACTTGAAAACATTACTGTGCTTCTTCTCATATCTTCTATGAAACTTTTAGCATTGCACCCATGGGCCTGAAGTTCCTCATATTAATGAAGTAGAGGAGAATGGAAGGCAGTATAGACATGCAATTAATAGCAAGAAATACTCAGGCAGAGGAAATTGGAAAAGAGAAAAAAAAGAAAAAAGCTGAAGATTTGATCTCATTGAAATCTGATTTTTCTTACATGGCCTCTTAGTGATTTCAGCCTCTAAAATAGTCTGTGTTTTTCTATTGGTTTTATTGTATGATATTACTCTAATGGAGATGGAGAGAGTATCATGAGGTTAATGAAAATGATGTGAACTATTAAAAGTACATTTTAGTGTGTTATCTAGCGTAACACAGAAACACAATCCATGAATTATTTTCTTCAACGCTGTATACATGAAAGACAATATTAAACTGTTAGACATGGCAGTTATCAATTCAATTTACTATTATTCATATGAGAAATTGTTTGTTAAGGCAAAAAAATTAAAAAAATAAAAGAGATTTCTCTCAGGAACATCTTTTACTTGGACCAGTATCCCAGTCCATCCAATATAGCTGTGACCTAAATTGTATTAACCATGGAGCTTTATCATAACTTGTTAGTAAAAAGAGCACAAAAGCCACATACTGGAAAGCAGAAAATATATATGTTCCCATTCTTTCCAATGTAGACAGTTGTTATATACCTAGAATAATTTTGAGATATTTTGAAATTATATTTCAGGCATAAATGTTTCCAAAGTTTAACTGAATAATACTTCAGGTGTTGTTTAGATATCCAATAAAGGACTCTGTATAAGTAAGCTATTTTTCTCAGTCCTTCCAGAATCACCACCGTTTGAAAAGTTACTTAAAAACTTGAAGAAAAGGGTGATGTTACTCATACTGATCATCATGCAGCTACACCACTAATTTTGGATATTCTTAAAAGTGATTTAATTCAATTTGTAGAGACATCATGAGTGACTTAAACCATCAAAGGCTGAAAAAAACCACATTGTCAGGAGTAGTTTTCAAAAATTAAGCCTGTTCACATTCCTAAGTGAACTGTATAAATAAATATCAGTAGCTACAGGAAGGATTTTCCCCTCTTCCCCTCATCAGATTCTCTTTACACAATTGTCGTCCCTATTTCTTAAAATTCTAATGAGGTGAGATAAGCAACACCACCCACGTTCCATGTACAGGGTGATAAAAGAGTCTCATCTTAGCTGCTAACAAGACTTTTTATGTTAAAATTGCTGAATCTTTAGAAGCAGATTGAATCATTATTCTCTTAAACTCCAGATGGCTACATTCCCATTTAGGTATTTTTCTTTTCCACTATTATGCCACCACACGTAGTAGCAGGTAATGACTATTTACCTTTCTCCCTTTTTAGTTCTTCCAACTTACATTTATAGGATTTCCACTGGTTCTGATGATAAAAATCTAAGTCAATGTCACCTCAATTAATAGTTACTCTAATGTTTATTGTCTCTAATCCAATGAAGATGGAAACTAATCATGAAGACTTTTTCTTAAAGAGATAAGATCCCCTCAAAGTCATGATAATATTCTCCATGCAAACAATAGCATAGTTATTCCTCCTCTTGTCTGTTTTCTCTTCCTAACATAATTTTTGATGTACTTTCAAGTCTTATTTTGTTTATCTTATGGTCCAAGGGCCCAAAAACTACATTGCATGTCATATAAGTTATGTATTGTTTCAGACCAGGAACAAAGTCCACCACAGCCAGAATGCCAACTCTACTGTTTTAGAGGAAAAAAACCTTAGCCACCCATTCCCACCTCACACAAAGTCCTTCTACTCCCAAAATAAAAGTCACAAGTTAATGTGCCCTTATAGCCTCTCTCAACTGTAAGGCAAAGGGGTTATTCAACATTTCCTGGGGGAAAAGGCATTAAACGGATTTCAGAAGGTCTCTCAATACTATGTAATAGCACCACCTGCTGACTTCAATCTTGATGGTTGGAAAATAACTGAATTTCCAGCTGCATAGATACAGATGTTTCTTTTTCAACTGCTAATCTCAGCAATCTTTATTTTAAATAAAAGAGCTAATCTTCACTTCTCTAAATTGAATCCAGATAAAAACAAGATCGGAATATTATAAAAAACAAACAACAAGATTCTGTAATATGTGTTCTCTACCTCAAGAACCTTCTACATGCATGTTCCTAGGGACAACAAGACCTTTAGGGGAAAAAAAATGAATACTTATGCTTAATGCTATGACATTTTACTCACTTGATCTTTGAAAAGAATTCAAGTGATTTATCTGACATAAATTAAATGCACTAAACAGATGATCAGTAAATAAAAATACATCAATTCAAGTATCAATCTTCCACTTACTTCCTTACATTGCTCCAAATGACTAAAAGTCTGGATATGTCCTTTTGATGACTTAGCTGGCAACCCATATGTGGAATTTTAAGAAGGTTCAAATGAGAGGAAGAACTGATTTAGTGCAGAAGAACTGGCCTTGCTGCAGAAGAAATGGGATTTTACAGGTTAAGTTCAGTAGGATGAGAATCTTTTATTATCTCTTATTTGTATTGCAGCAACACCTTCATAACCAAGCCAAAGACCAGGACACCTTGTGCTAGGCTGGCACAAGCCATTAGCAAGAAACAAACCTTGTCCAAATTACCTTATTAAGTAGGCCTTCAGAGATTTAAAATCCAGTCACACATTCAGCTCCCATCTCATGCAGATATACTACATCAAAATATATTTCTAACATTTGGTTTCTCTCTTATAAATAAATTTTAACCAGGCTTTACAAGACAGAAGTGTTGAAAATAAATGACTGTAATTAGTAAGAGCAAACTATTCTCTACATAAATCCTGTACCATGCAGAACAGAAAAGCAGAATTTCAGAATGACCCTGAACCTTTACCTGCCAAAATGTACAAAATATATTTGAAGGTACAAATAATATTGGAAAGTACGAAGTGATAGATGAAAGTACAAAGTGATGTATGAAAATATCATCAAAACAATGCCTAGTTCGGACTATGCCTGGTTCATTCATTTTTCTTTATATTAAGTAAAAAAATATATAGGACAGCCCATACTTTCTGATTAGGAGAATTCAGAACGTGATTTTTAACAAGATTTGAAAGTTTACAGAAGGAAAATTTTTGGTACAAAATAAGCTGTCTTTAAAATATTGGCTTAAAAATAAAAGAGGATAAAAAGTGTGTTAAAATCATCTCTGAGCAGAATTTATAGTATCACCTACTAGGTTTTTACAAGACCACGATGCTCATAGAAGAAAGACCTGACCATAGTAATGGGAATCCTGCTCAAAGATATTATATTTAAGATTTTTGCAAAGAACAAAATATTGGTAGCCTTCTGTTGACTTGTAAAAATCTAGAGGTTCATAATAGCTAAAATATCAGACCTGTGATAGACCTGTCTAATCTTGTATTATTTGCTCCCTAAAGAAAGAAGAATTTTGCCAGAAATAATGGTATCTCTCATCTTGTATGATTGCAACATTCAAAAAATGGGAGGCACTTTTAGGCATGATCTCACAGGATATGGTGTGCAGGGTTTAAGAAGCACAGGAGAATCTCTCAGCATGAAAAGAAAAAATCAGTTTGGAGTAAAAAATTAACACTATCAACAGGAAAAGTTGATAGATAAGGTATATACAAAATGTAAAGACATCTTAATCTAGAATAATTTGTGTCAGAGTAGGGAAAATCAGAAATATGATATGGAAACCCTAAAAACAGAGCTAACCTGCAAGCTTTCATATAATTAACATTTTTTTTTTTTTACAGACTAACATGAGAAGCAGCAGCTACTGTGCACGAGATCCATGGGGCAACCATGTAGTCAGTACTCACTGAATTTTATATCCTCTAGTGTGAGAGCATGAGGGATGACCCATTGAGAGAAGTCTAGTGCTGGGATTCTCCATGAAGTTCCATATTCAGAAAGCATGATAACACAATGCTGAGAACCCTCAGCTGCTGAAGGCACGGGCTGTTAGATTTGGAGGTTTTGTGATGGAGCTGGGAGAGTGTTGGATCCCAGAAACCAGGGATTTTTGAACTTTCTGTGCTTTCTGTGCTTTGTGGCACTGACCCCCTGGAGAACACTGCTTTTGACCTGAAGCTTTGAGAAGGCTTCCAAATTTGAATAATGGAGCTAAAGTCACAGGTGTGCAGTTAAAATAGAACTGTGAGATTTCAGAACAATAAAGGGTTTTAAGCCTGAGGTTTTTATAATGTAGTAATAGGTATGGGACAAGATGGAGGATTTGGGATGATGTCTCCTTTCAGTGTTGTTGTTCTTCTTCATGGTTTCAGGTCATAGATTTTGGACAGTTAGTGCTGCACTGAAGGTCACAGGAGTTTGGTTATTGGATCAAAAGTATAAATAATATAGGTGCTAATTCTCTACTGGAGTTTTTAGCTTTAAAAGACCTTGTAACTAGCTTGATTCACCTCCATTTTGCCCTGTTTTAGTTGGTAGCAGGGAATGTTGCTGAACTCTCTGTACTTTAGGTAAAATTTAATAAGCAACCAAGCCTGAACATGAGAAAATTTGTCTCCTTTGTGTTTTTTTTTTTTTTTTAATCCTGGCTCTGAGTGAAGGCAGAAGAAACTTCAGACAAGCCACTAATTAAGTAGTGCAAATACCACCTTTACAGGAGAGGTTTTCTTGTAGGTCTGAGCTCTGACAACTGCCCTGGTTTGGGAGTCATTGCTATCTGTGAAGTTTCTGAATCTGCAGAACATGAAAATATTTCAAAATAAAACATAAAGGGAATAGCAATATGAACAGCAATAGGAGTAACAGTGAGGCCAGTATGAATAGATCAAAGCAAAGGCAGTGACTGCTGCACTTTTCTTTCATTAAATGATGGAAAACTGTGAAAGACTGCTTAAATACAATGGAGTGCAGACTTACTTCTTTTAGTAAATGGCACTTGAACAGTCAACAAGTGAGGGACAAAGCTGCATGAGGAAAATGTCACCTGCATTTTATGTTGACTTCACCCAGTACAACAAATGCAAGCACAATATCTTTTCTGTAGAAAAAAAAATAAAAATATATATATATGTGTGTGTGTGTGTTTATATTTTTTTAAGGAAGATGATTGTGCTGAATTAGTTGAATGCTGCTGATGAAATCAGGGAGACTTAACCCTGCTTGTTTTCTTGTCAGTTCAATACCTGTCTCAGGGACAGGTGTGTAGGCTCTGGTTTGCTGCTGTTCAATTGGCAGCCTTGGCTTGCACCACCTCTCTGTGCTCTGGGGCTTTTTACTGCACCTCTGAGGGGCTCCAAACAGGATCTCATCCTTTATTCTCTAAGATTGTCAGAGACAAGCAGTGATGGCAAGAATGTAAGAGTCTGTGAATGCATTTTTTATATTACGTGTCTCAAGGAATTTTCCATTTAAAACCTTTAGTTCTTACTTATTTCTGTCAAATCAAAATACCAGGATATGTAAGCACCAAAGACTTTTTTGTATTTATAATAATTTTATCAAACAACAAGCTGGAAATGAAGATTTCTCTTCAAGGAAATGAAAATGCATTTCAAGTGCATAAAAACTTGCTCATTGCTAAATATAATTTACTACTGCCATAGAGTTTTTCATTCTTACTTCCTTTCCAGACTTATGGATTTGGGTTTTTGGGGTTTTTTTGTGCTCAATACAATTTTGATTCTGAGCTGCAGTTGTACATTCCCTTTGCATTTCTAAGGTACTTCTTTCATTGTTTTATAAAGTTCATGAGAAAAACAGAAGCTTATTATATCTTGTTTACCTTCTGAATATATCTCTGCTTTCCTATATGATGTTTTCACAAAATTGCATGATGGAGTTTTGTGGTGTTTTTATTTTACCATCTCAGAATAAACATCAATTGGGACCTGAAAAACTTAACATCACTCAGGTGCATCACACGACATGAACAACTAATTCTATTTGACCTTGAGACTATATTTTAAAAATAAGCTAGGTCTTGAAGGGTTCAAAATGTTCCAAAAAAATTCTGGTTTATTCTGAACTGGTCTTTCTCACTGTGGATAAATATTTGTTGATTTCTAGTTTTGTTAGCTAATATCATCCCCCAAAAAGTGAATCATCCATAGACCTTATTAAGTCTTCCATGACTGCCCTCCAATCCCTGACTTTCAGAAACTTCTCAAGAAGTTTCCACCCGTAAGGATGTCAATATTTGCATTTGCTGATCAAGGATAAACATAACCCTTTGCAATAATAAACAGATTTAAACACAGCCAGTGAGGCTTTTTTCTTTTTCTCTCCAGGCTTTAAAGGTTTTTTCGTAAAACTTGCTTTTTAATTTTGCAACTTCATTTCAAGACTGTAGATGTTGGACCTTCACGAACCCTTTAGTAATTTTCTTATCTGTCACAAACAATAAAATATCTTGATCTGTTGTTTTCCACCTGGCAAACCCCTGTTTGCTCTCCTAAAGATTGTCAGAGCTAGCTACATTTTATTTCATTAAATATATATATAATGATTACTCACATCCATGTATATGCACAAATACATAATATCTTAACTCATCAGTTACAAAAATAATTGTCCCTATACACAAAAAGGCTGCTTATAATTTTTAAAAATACTTGGGTTTTGATCATATTGTTTAACTGTATCTATATTAGCAAAGAGTATAGTTAAGCTGGTACATACTTATTTTTATTCATTGTCTTATCAATTTTAGTGTGATGAATAAACAGTACCTGCAATTAATTTTTATATATACTTTTTTTTTTAAATCAATGTGGAAGGTGCACATAATGGGGCTAAGAATAGACTGTTAATGGATCTAAGAGGGAACACATTCTTGAAGGAAGACTTCCTGTTAAAATCCCAATGGAAAATGCACTTAAAGTAGGTTTATAATTATTTTATGGTGTTAATTTTTTGATCAAAATCTCATAGAAGAATATCACAAAGCTCAAGAAGTTACCATTGACATTTGTGTAAACACAAAATCATAGAAAAAAATGCTGACAAATGTGTTAAACAGAATTCACCTCTCCAAGCCATGACAGATATTAATCACACTCATTTCCTTTACTTATTAAACCTCACGCTATCCAACAATTCAAGTTATCTGTTCAATCTTTATCAAGTCGATCATGTTCAAGCTTTTCTAGTGTACGTTAGCACAAGAGTGTTTTTCCTTTCTCCTCCGGCATTTTCCTCTGTGTTTCAAGTTTTGATAACTATCTAAATGATGTTCAACGGTTTTAATCCACTTGGGAACAGTGTGCCTATGCACAAAGATTTAAAATGTTAAGATTAGATTGTTTAAACTTCTTTCAAGTTACTAATGGAATAAAATGAACACTTGAAAATGATGGTGTAAATTTGAAATCCAACTTAAGTGTGAAGAAAAGATTAATTATCTTAATGAGTTTCAGACAACATATGAACCACCCTATGATATGCATATGGCATGTAACCTGTATCAGATTTTTTCTTTTCTGTTTTACTTTTATTTTCCTGTTATGCTAATATTTTTACTACTTTTTTTTTTATTTGGGAAATACCGAATTTCACATTATGAAATTTCAATGCACATATATATTAAAATTCTACAAGGCTTTTGCCCAGTATAAGGAGTGAAGCATTAGCTCTAAATTTTTTGTATATCTTTAATTTTATATATGCTGTGTTTATATTGCTGCATATTTTCTTATAATATCACATTCCACATTTTATTTTTATTCATGCATCTACATGAAAAATGCAATAAAATTTTCATGCAACAAAAATAAACACAAATCCTAGCCCATAACTTGAAACAAATCCAAACCCTAAAAACTTGAAAGTAAACAAGCTACTGAAAAGACTTATCTTTTTGTCAGCCTGTTTCCATTTTGAACATATTTATATTCCCTGATCCAAACTGAGACTGGAAGCCAAAGTGTGGAACTATCATAGTGAATAGCCATCTAACCCAACCCAATTCTAACAGCAAGCAAGTAACCAAACAAAGGAAGAAAGGGAAAAAGATTAAGAAAGTAAAATCTACAGCCATTACAGACCGAAAAGTCTCCATCTATCATCTTAAGTGTTTTGTGAGTATTTCCAATGAAGTATCCATATTTTCTTCAAATCCACAATTACTGAAACATCAAATCTCTAAGAGATGAAATGCACAAGTAGATGCTCTTGCAGGAGCCTGTACTGCTTGTCTAAATTCAGCTGAACTGGAAGTTGCCCCAGATCTCATAATATGATTAAATTCATTTGCACCATGATTTTGCCTTTTCACACTATCTGAATCAGCTTAAATTATCTCATGACAGGGGAGAAAAATTACATTCTGAAGACCATTCAGGCCAAGACTACGTCCATTTGGGACTCTCAGCTCACCACAAATTTTAATCACATGGAATCTTGTTTTTATCTATCCCGGTTAATTATCTACTCTTCCTGAAAGCAGGAAGAGTAGATGATAAAATTGCTCTGGAGTGCAGCATGTTCAAAGCAACCTAAAGAGCACAACTTAGACAGGGCAAATTTTAAAGGGCAGAGGGGTCAGGAGAAAAGGTTAATGTATTGGGTTTGCATAGCCAGGCTTTGGTAGCAGAGGGACAACAGGGGTTGCAGGGGGAGTAAGAGATTGGCTTTGATGGGTGCCTGGAATCCAGCCAGGATCAACCCACCACAGCTAGAAAAAATGGGGAGAGAGAGAGAGAGAGAGAGAGAGAGAGTGCAAATGGCTTTCAGGTCACTTCATGTTTTTTTCAGAGTAGCTGAGAGCTACATGTCCTCCCAGTTTTACTGATAACATTCTAGTTTTCATGGACTTGAAGTAGGCATAATCAGAAGGTGAGGCAAGACAAGGGGTCATCTTTCACATTCTTTTCTTTGAGATAGCCAAGACCTTTTCTAAACGAAGAAATTAGTAGAATATAGGGTAAAGTTCTGATATTGAATTGAGCTATCCCTCAGAACCTTCCTACCTAAACCCTCGTATCCTGCACATGGGTAAAATCAGAGTATTTCATGGTGCATGCCCACTCTGGCTTGGAGACTTGGCTGAAGCCCTTCTGAGGAGGAAGGGAGAAGGGCCACATTTGACCTTTGGGGAGACAGAACAACACTGTGCAGCAAAACCCTCTGCTGCAGCCCTCCCTCCTGGCACAGCTCCATCTGGTAGCATGATGCTAAAACCTTTTAAATTATGTAAGAATATTAAAATTATTTATTTACTTCCAATTTTTGTAATTATTGAACGAATTGTTAAATATTTTTACACTACTTAATTATTTTTAAATACCTTACTTGTATTAGTCACGCACAAAATCCAGAAATACTATTCACGTTAAAGAACTGCACACTAAAAAAAGTTAGCAAAGAATAGTTATTTCAGGCATATTTACTCGTTAGAACAAAATCTGCAAAGTTGTGACAAGTAACTAGAAAATAAAATATATAAATTGACAAGCTCTCAGAACTTGAATAAAATAATATCTTATCCATAGTGGACAAACCTATTCACTACAAGTTAACTCAGAAAATAGGTAACTAATATGTAAACATACAGCACAGAAAGAAATACACATTTTCACAAGCTGAATGCACTTATCAAGAAATGTCCATGAGTTTGGAAGACACAGGAAAGAAAGTTTAAGGCAGTTACTGAATGTTCAGAACGCTGCTTGTCAGATAAAGAACTTGCTTAGGGGACATTTCTAAATTAATGAAGTGAGCTTTTGTAATTTATTTAAATAAATAAATAAACAAAATCTATTTTTTTCCCCAAACCCAACTGCAATATAATTAAATTTTGCGGTCTTCACACACAGATTCTGTAAAATCAAAGTACAGATGGTGGTTTATTACAAAATAACATAGGAGGCTTAGACTAGATGATACATTTGGTCATTTTTGCACATAAATTCCCCGATTAAGTATGAAAAATGTGAACATTTGTTTGTCTTGGAAAAACTGCTATTACTTGTCAAGCATGACCAATTAGGTATTACTAAGCTGTTATCCATATAATTAAGAAAAACAGCCATCTGTAAAGTCAGAAGTTTGCATCTCTGGTTGTTGTGTGTTTGGTTTGTTTCCCCACTACCACCACCACACCCCCCCATCAACCCAGCTCATAAATGTAATTTTCTGGTCTGTTTTATTTATAAAATAATAGCAGAAAAAACACAGAGATTGATGATTTCAACAGGTCTTTGAAACTTTCCTTAATTCTTCCTTTCTTGCCTCTTTTTTTTTACACTCTCCTTTTAGTGACAGGTGTAAGCTGGAAATCAGGACAGAAAACGAGGCAGATTCTAAGAAATATTCATATTTTTCAACTTCAGGTGCATTTAATGGGTGTCCAAGATGTAGATAACAAGAAAAAAAAATAAAAAAGAAAGTTTTTAATTTTTTCTCACTGTTGTTTGATTTTTTGTGATTTTAAATTTGGAAAGAAAAAAAAAAACATTTACCTCTTGATTCTGTACAGTTAAAGCAAAAATTTGCCATAGAAATAGAGCAAGCAAGACTAATTGCAGCTTAGGTTGATATGGCAGTGTTTGTAGAAAGCAGGCAGGGTCGATCAAGACATCGAGATGTTTTGAACACGACATTAGCAAGGAATGGTCTAAGGATACTCTCCTGGTGTGCAGTTCTACCTGCTCACACTTTCTCTCTGAACCAGTTATTTTCAGTGTTAGGTAGCTTTGATACCTTATTTCCTTATGCTCAGTGAAGAGCTGAGAGATGTAGAGAAGGCCTTCTGATGAAAACAAATACCAGAGACTCTGCCTTGCATGCAAAAGAAAATAATATATATACATATATATATATATATTCAAGATAGAATTCCTGAGTTTTAAATGCTCCTTGCTGAAATCCATGCATGGTTTTCAAGTCCTTTATTCATTTGTCACACAAGACTGCTGCATACATTGGTGTGCCCAATGCGAGATGCATTTTGATTTTGCCGTCACTATTGTGCAGTTTACAGTGAAGAATACAAGCATCAAGTTTGCATGGCATGCCTAAAATATTTCCTTTGGAGAAAAAAATTAGAGCCGCTGTACAGCATCAGAACATGGCAATTTTGTCATGCACTGTCAAAAACAATTTAGGTAGCTCTATTCTCTCCAGGATTCTTATAAATAGTGTAAGAAAGAGTCTCAAATTCCTGTGCTTCATTAGCACAGAAAGTTCCTCCAGTGCTACAGAATTTTGGAGAGAGATGTCTTTAAATATCCCTCCCTTCTTGCTAAATAAATTGAGATACAGAGGTTAGCATTTACTATGTATTAAAAGCAGTTCATTAAACAATCCAGAGTAACAGCTTGGAGTTTAGTTGGTACCTATTAGCAATATTGTCTGTGAAACAGCTGCTTGATTTAATTGGCAAACACAAGTTCCTTTCATTTACTGGCAAAATTGGAACCTCTCTGCTTTCCAACAAGCTAAAGATTGTACCCATTCTAAAACAGACACTATTTAACCTGCCTCGTAATTAATGCAGAAAAATCCCACCTTACAGTAGGAGCTCAACTCCTTTGCATTAAAAAAAATATCAGCTGACAATCTTGGCTAACAGAAATCACTTTGAAAGTGATGTTTTTCTCATGCCTCAAATTTCTGCTGTCAAATGACTCAAAATGTTGAGTCCAATGTTGAAGATAGTAGGCTAGATGAGGTTAATCAATCATGAATTATTAGGTAACAGGGATGTGCATGGTGACTGATGCAATTCTTCTGAATGGTGAGACACACAGCCCAAATTTATTTGAGAGTTTACTAATGGTCTGTCTTCCATCCTGCCCTTAGCTGTTCTTACAACTCATTGCTTTACTCACTAGCAAAGTGTTTTCTTTCTGCCCTTGCAGACAATGCCGTCATCATGGCCACTGCGTAAAATTTAATCTCTGAAGGAAGGAAATTTTATATAGAACTTGAGCTAAAATACATAAACTTCTGAACTATATTGGTGACTTTAGATAAAAAAATACCTATCTACAATACTGTTAAGAATATTAACTCAGTATTGTCATTAATAAATAACGATGCAGAAAATTGTAAGGAAACATTGCTTTAAAAGATGAATGGTAGAAACACTTTTGACTATATAATTAGATTTCCATTCTTTTAACTATATAAATTAGTACATATTGTTCTATGTACATCTCTGCTGTGACCTTGAGAAGCAAGTATAAATTAGTATGTACACACCCAGCCAGCAGGAGCTGCTGGCAGTAAGAGCACAAGAACAGAGCCAGGTTTTAGTGATACTGTCCCACATGGAACTATACAGACCACAGTGGTGAGCAGCTTAGGGACTTTCTGAGATGGGGGGATCCCACTCATTCATCCTTAATCTTAAAAAAGACATATAAAAATACCAAACATCATCTTTCATCCATTTTGTTCACAACTGCAGAGCAGAAATTAAAATTCTTCATCATTAAACACACAGCTAATATGCAACATACAAAAAGGAAATGCAGATGATACTTTTGCTATTACAACACCTTGGGAGTGTGGCATCACCACTACAACCTGCAGAGATAAAAGTTTTGTGCTGTCTCCTGTGCAAGGAAGCAAGTGTCCTGGATCTTTGCTAGGGCAAGAAGTAGTACAGGATAATTCTCACCCTTACAAAACCTTCCTCACATACACCTATTGAAATCTAAAGTTTAACCCCAAGTTTAACCTCTAAGACTCATTACATTTTACGTATCCTTCTTGAATTACATTTACTTTTATGTGCTTAGTGTCCCATGTTTCAACCATTTCTGGGCTCAGTGTTTTCCACCTGCTGTCATGGATAGCAGCCTCCAGCTGAGAGGTTGTCAGAACAGCCTGGCATGATGGGAACAGAATGGAAATTCCATTTTAAATGTGAAAACTGGATGCAATATTTTCTTTTGAACAGAACTTATTGTGTAACTATAGAAGCAAATTTCATCTGTGGCTTCTGTTAACTTCCTTATAGTTTCCAGTCTTCCATGTGACAGGAGAGACAGCTAAATCCCCCTGCAGAGCTGACTACAATCAGAGTATGTCAAAAAGACAACCAGGGATCGTTTAAACATAGCATTTTCTTTTAAACAGCATTGCAGTCAAATGTAAAAAGTGGCATCTGTCTTTCACTCCTTTCAACATCTCTACAGGCCTCAGACTCACACTTTTCAAGAACAGCACTGTCCCCCCTGAGGGCTATTACATTCTTCAAAATCTACAAAGCAAGACATAGGCCAGGAAAACAATAATTATTTTAACAAAAAATGTTGTCTTTCCTCCCTCCAACATTTTGGACTACTTCAGTGAAAGGCTAGATCTAAAAATATTTTGTTGACATCATAATTATTGCAATTAGATTCAATTTTCTTTTAATGTTATCCTGTCAAGCCATGTCTCTTCCTTTAGGAGTTTCAGGCTATTGCCTATTCATGCAGACATGTATTATACTCCTGAGAAAGTTACAGAATATTTCCAGAGAAAATTCTGATATTGATTACAAACATTGATTCAATAGGTTCTAAATCAAGTGTAACAATTTGTTTAAAATAAAACCAGCTCCCAATGTCACTGTGCTGATGATGTAGTCACACAGGACTTGCACCTTGCAATGAGAACATCGTTGAAAGCCTGCAGGAATCCATGAAAAATTACCAGGGCTTTCATTTACACTATAATTTTACTGGACAGCCAGGTCAGACAATGTGCTTCAAAGGCAGAATTAAAAAGTGGGACAATAATTCAAATGCACACACAAGGACATAAAATAGAAACCTTTTCTCTTTTTAATGCATGTAGGTTTACCAAGTGTTATGAAGAATTCAGGAATTGCAGAATTTTTTTGAAAAGGATAAAAGAAATTCCACCTTATGCCCAAATTTCTCTGACATGTCATGTGCTGATGCTCCCAACAGTGCCACAACAGTAGGTGTGGTTTTCTTGGATTATAAACTCCTCTGAAATCTCAGCCATCTGACCATAATATTTATTACAGATTCCATACTGACAGATGTCCATAAAATTCCACTTCACTATGATACTTTTGTAAATAAAGCAGGAATCATCTCCCTGTCTTTGTCTATATATTAATATAATGCCACATATGCCATTAATTTTGAGTCTGGTCTTACCCCTGTCAGAGCCTTTTGAAATCAGAGTTGGACTGCACACCTGGCATGCACTGTCATGGTCAGACTAAAATATTAGAGGGCAGAGGAAAGTCATATTAAAACTAATAACTTTACAATTAATACTAATAAAATGAATGGTCTTGCATGCTAGGGAGCAGAACAGGACTTGAGAAGACTCACAGAGCTTAGACTATCCAGAGTTGGAACAAAACGAAGAAATGACTGAATATTCAGAAAACCTGGACTATATACTACAGTTATTAGAGAATGCAATTTCCTATCAGCAAATAACATACAGTAACCCTTAGGAAAATACCTGCCATATCTTCCTTTCATGATTGATTTTTATGGAAAGTGTCAATTTGCAAATTCTACTGGTTATAATTCTCATTAGCTGAATAGTAATGGTCTGAGATGTTGACTTTACCACTCTTGATGTCACTGTATGTGCCTCTGTGCTGTCCTCCCCAACCAGTCTGAGTTGCTTTCAGTTTGCTTTTAAACAAAAGCAGAAAGTTGAAAATTACCTTAAAACATCATTACTCTGCAAAGTCAAGGACTGAAAAATGAAGAAATGCAAGAATTAACACTGACTTTGCAGTTTAAATTCCCTGTACCCCCCTTGCCTGTATGCATTTTGATACATTTTTTTAATTACTTAATTGCATTTTGTGTAGGATGGACAGTGCCCAAGGGATAAATTAGGGTTAGGTGGTGAATGAAGCTGTCATCTGTGGGACTTCTGCCTTAGTTGATACAAAAAATGTGAGGTATAAATCAAATATACATTCGGTCTTGTACCAGGAGCACTGGCTTGATAAGTTGTTTAGAATTCAGACAGTCATGTTGTTTGTCACTCTACTGATATGGACAACATATCAGCAGTGAGTTAAAATCACTAAAATCTCTCACCTTCTTAATAAGAAAGAATAAAATGTGGAGAGACATTAAGTAATGAAAATAAAACCTGATCATATGACTATCATAACATTTCTTTCCATGTGGATTATAATGTGTTTTTTTTTTTTCTGTAAGAAAATAAAAGTGCAGTTTTCTAGCACTCTATTTTTGTCAGTATGTTAAATTTCAGCAGAAATGAAAAGCAGAAGGTGGGTTCCTTTGAGGGGTGGGTTTGGAGTAAAATAAGGTATTTTAAAAGCATATTTTGACTTCTGAAAACAAGTTTATGTCTTCCTAGAGGAGAACTGAAATTACTTAGAGGGTAAATCCCATGGATTGTAACATATATTCTGAAATCAGAATCAACCTTTGCAAAGGATCACAAGAGATTTTACCTCAGAATGTAAGCAGATGTTATGGGGGTACCTAAAGAAGTTCAGCATAGATGACTTTGAACCTCATTTTGCAAAACTGGCAGAAAATCAGTTGGTAAATAGGATTGTAATAGTTTCCCTTTCAAAAGTCACCAGTGCTTCACAGAGACAGAGGCAAAACTTGCAATATGTGGGTAGAACACAAAATAAAAAGAACTAATATTGATTTCCCAGACTGCCAACAGAAACAAAAAATTAAGCTGAGATTTTATGCCATCTTATCTTTATTATAATTAAGAAATTGCAGGATGTACCAGAGTAGTCTGCTACTCTTGCTCTACCACAGACTGCTCTAAAAGAGATATGCCAACCACCCAAGAGTCCTTTACTCCGGCGAGATGATACGCACAGTGTGGGACAGGAGAGCTGAAAGAGGCAAGGTGGATTTCACCAAAAACAAATCCAAACAACTCCTCCAAACCCAGTGATGGCATGGCTAGATGCCTTTCTTCTTTCCAACTTGTAGTATAGCCCAAGGCAAAACTGAGCTATGCAAAAGTGAGGATAAGGTGTTTGGCACTAACATGACATTCAGATAACTGAGATGCATCTAGAATAGTTTAAGATGCTCTGAAACGTCTTGTTTGTCCCATCAGTTACTGTCAGCAAACAATGAGTTGCCTCTTGGATATGTTCCTTTTCTTCACAATTTTCTCACATTTCTCAATATAGCTCCTAATAATTTAAACCACTTTACTGTAAGAATAAAGTATTTGAATCATTAGCAACTTTTTATTTTTTAAAAAGCATTAAAGTCCCTGCTTCTTTAAAGGTTAAAATATACAAAAATTCTGGAAAAATTAGTCATCTGAGTATTGATCTTTGCATAAAACCTGTGGTAGAAAGTTCTTAGGCAAATTATACACTCAGAGCAAAGTTCTTTAGGGTCAATCATCTGAAATGGGGCCAAGCCTGTAATATGCAAACTTCTGCGGCAGTACTATTATTGGGCAGAGGTTGTGAGAAGAATAAAAATTATTTTGATTTTCTACCAAGTGAGAAAGGTTAATGGCTTATATTTTGTGCAACATATTAGGTACTGATCTCAGTTCAAGCTGGCACTAAAAGAAAAAAAACAATGTTTTGGATAACTGCTAACATTACTTTGATCATATTTAGGAAAAATACAAAAGTCATTAATCTCCTTGATCAATCATCAAGCAGTGGTTTTCTTTTCTAAGGAGAATTACTTTTACAATGTTATTTTTTTAGGGCACTTATTATTGTGCAGTATTTATTCTTCACTGACATCTCCTTCAAGAGTATCTTCTCTCTGATTAGTAATTAAGACTTTTATTATCTTTATACATAGGTGTTGTTTTGGGTTTTCTCCCTCCCTACTGTCCAAGAAATAGCTTTAACTTCATGGAGAAATGATAAATTTCAGATAAAAATTGGGGAGCTGAATCTAACATAGTTTTGGAGGATTTGTTTTGTGGACTCTTAGCTAGTACAGTTTTCCTCCTTCAAAGCAACTACTGAAATTCATGATGAAATAGAAGAAAGCAGTTATTATGTCAAAGACATTGATTCTTTCTGTGCCAGGCAGATGTGGAAAATAGGATAAAGACATAGGTAGGTACAGGAAAATAAAGAACACATCTGTACTGACCCGAAATGCTGGGATGGTGAATTATTGTTTAGAAAGCAGCTAAACTTTGAAAGGCCTTGTTAAAGCTTAATCTGAGTATTTGCAGCATATCTGCATAATGATGCCAGTGGGATTTATCTATTCTGAAATACAAACTCTGGGTTTTTTTTCTTTTTTTACAATGGAAATATGACAGATGCCAGTATATTTTATAGCAAAACCTATATAATATAATGCAATTGTTATTACTATAAAGAAAACTGGGAAAGGGGAAAGTGGAAGAAGTTTAGTTAATTTTTTGATTTACTGAGAAATTAAAGATTTCTACAGAACTAGATTTTCTCAGTTTACAATGTGGGAGAAACAATAATTTATTATAAAATAATAATTAAAAAAATTAAAATGTTTCTTTTACTTCAATTTTATATTTTTGCATCTGCCTAACTGATGCAAAGTGATTTCAGAAAAAGGAGACAATCTTTGAACTCACAAAAAAATTCAATGATTTTAATCTCAGAACTAGGGACTTAAGCAACTTATTTTTTCTTTTCTTAAGGAAACAAAATCAACCTAATTGACACTGAGATGCAACTTTCATTTTTTGTAGCATCTGCATCTTTTCCTAGAAAATTATTCATATTTGTATTATTGTTTTGAGTATTAAGTTCCAAGCATATCTCCAATACCTTCTGAAGTCATTACAGCTTGAAGTTAAAATTTTGTTTCTTGAATTGCATTCTTTAGCATTTCACTATCAGAATTTGTTCCCAGAACCAAGTAAGAAACCATGGATTTCTTACTTGGTTGTGGGAACCAAGAAAATGAAAATGAACGACTAATTGAGGAAGAGACTCATGTCTCCCCTGGAGAGTGTGGTACCTTATCTGCTACACAGAGCACACTTACAGCACACAGACATTGCTGCTCCCATTTTGAAATCAATAGATATATACTTATACCATCAAGGACAGGTGCTGGGACCTCATCCCTTCTCACATTTGCCCTCATCAAGCTGCTTATGTCTGCAAAGTTGCCAATCAGTTTCTGAAAGGGAAATTCACGGTGTGCCCATAATAGCTTCCCATGCCAAGTCTGCCAATCAATACTGACATCGTGCCGTGTGTTTCATTTATGCTGATATGTGGATGAAGATCACTCGCTGAGTCTGAAACAAAATAGGGTGGACCTGATAAAATAGTGCCTTTTGAGAGCCCTTTCCCCCCCGTAAATGACATCTTTAATAATTCACTGACAAATAGATGATTTTATCAACTGAACGTTACCCAGCTCTTTAGGATCGCTTTGAATTTTATTAAAAGTTCTGTTTACTAAAGACTAGATGTCATCTTCATACTTCAAAAGTTTTGAGAATTCCTACTTCTTGTATTAAAAATAGAAGCAAATAAAAGTAAAAGCCTAAATTTTGCATTCCTTAAATCATAGTTAAATAATTAACTGAGAAATAAATAACTGAGAAATTGAGCCTTGGCAAACATGACCCCAGGTCTGAGCACACTTAAATAACTGAACAGGCTTATTTAGCAAAGACTTTATGAAGCAGCAAAACAGATGACAAACCTAATTTGTCACTGAGGGTCTTGCTGGCACTTGTGCAAAGTGGAAAGATACCATTCCCAAAACACAGTATATCAGACACTTGCAGAAGGCTATTGCTTGGTGGTCACACCATGGGTACAGAATGGGAAAACTGGGTTTCAGGAATTTTTGTAAGTTCCTTTTTCTGCTGGTTCAGAAATATTACCATCCTGCTTGCTACACAATAGCTAGCTTATAATGCCACAGGCTATGAATAGCAATTGAGATTGAGGTTTTAAAAAGATTGTGGGTTTATAGTAGTATTATTTTTGAAGGCAGAAAAAGCAATAAAGCATAGAAAATGCAAGCATACCCCAAATATATATATCTATATAAAGAGATCAGTTTTCAAACTCTTTTGCCATCTGTCACCTGACAATGATTAATTGTGTGCAGGCTATGATTAGGAATAATCACTGTTTTAAAAACAACAGATAAAGAAAAAGCAATAACACAGCATTTCAATAGCATAGGTGTACTGCTGCCTATGATTTTCAGCAGTCTTTCTCAAGAGCACTGAGTTATTCTAAGAGAGCACATATCACCTACAGGCTCTTTTTTAGGAAATTTATCTTTCTCCTTGTCTTCTAGAGACACACAATGTATTTTTACAATTGACTAAGGAACCAGCAGGATTCTATTGTTTGTCATAGAGCTTGTCTGCTGAGAGAAAAAAGCCCAAGTGAATCTATTTTTCTTTTTTAACGACTCAAAAGAACCTGTTACAAGACCATCTGTTAGCTGCATTGGTTATCCAGTCAGCATCTATTTTCAAAACTACTTTTCTGGCAGAAGATATCACAAATACTCTCCTTGTTCATGTTGCATGTCAAAAGCAAAGATGAAGGCAGCAGATAGCTCTGTTAAAAAAAAAAAAAACATAAATGAATATTAAAAAATTAGCTTTAAATATTGGCGATGGATTAAATGTAGAGCGTTCAAAAGACATCATCCACAACCCTAGTAGCCTAAATGGGAGCTTTAAATAGTGATGGGCTCCAGAGCAGGGTGTGGTAAACCATGATGTGGCTTGCTCTTCTGGTGGCTGCTAAACTCAACTAAAGAGACTACAGATCACATCCGGAGTGTAGAAAGTTATCTGAAAAAAATGAACAGTTTCACCTAAAACAACGTGTGTTATAGCAGCAATTTCTAATATCGTATCTAGAGCAGAGGGAAAAAAAAAAAGGAAACTTTTTCTTTTGTAGGAATGAGGACCTTAATTATAGAAATCAATAGATCTTACTTGGTTTTACAACTCATTTGTTTTTACACTTTATTTGTAAGTTGTGGGACAAACGGTTACCTAGCTGCTGTGTTTTTGTCAAATCATGTTGAAGAATACCTAAAAATTACTCCCCCACTCTAATAGTTGAAATTAAAGCCTAAAATAGTGTTAGATAATGCTTTTTACTGTGTATATATATGATGTTGTTACAGTATAATACAGATAGATACACACTATATCCTACATATTTCACTAACAGTGTCTTTTACACTTTTATTTTCTAAAACAATAATATTATTGCTTGAACTACAGTGATATTCAGTTATAAATATAAAATTCTTTCTGTCTGCTTTATTCTTCTTCATGTATTTTTTGATTCTAAGCAAAAAAATGTGCATTGCTTACTAGAGCATCTCTCTAGAAATCTTTCATATTTTTCATAAGTTCACTATTTTGTACCCTTTAGACAAGCTGCACAAATATTCAGTGACAGCTATACATGAAATATTGATATTTTCTGTTTCTTATCTAAACTGTTTTCTGTGAAGGATACAATACAAAATTATTCTGTACAATTGAACATGTTGCTAAAAAATACAAACAAAACAACCCCAAACAAATACATCCAGGAATTTCTGTGTTAAAATGAAATGCTGTGAGCTTGTCTTTAGCTAAACATATTTTTAAAAATATGTATATTCTGTCTCCCCTCCACACTTTGAAGGATTTGCTCCGAAAGCTTCAAGTGCCAGAGCAGCACACTGACTTCTGGTGGTCAGAAAACCGAATTTAACTCTGTGAGTCAGAACACACTTTACTGAAGGTTGTAGTCTCATGATACTGCATTCAACAAGAGAATTGGAGTAAGAGTAGTGAGAGAGTGGGGAGGGGGGAAAACAAAAGAGATCAAATAAGTTCATCAAAGTACATATTTTGAGACATGGATTGGATCCTGCAAATGCTTCCCATACTATCAGAGCAAATGATAGTCAACACTGGCCATTTCTAAATTGGCAGAGCCAAACCATTACCAGACCTATGCTTTTTCACTGCTCCTTGGCAGCTTTGCACTTATTAAGGCTCCCAGGCTGTGGGGCCCATCAGATTAGAATAGCTCTGCTATGGACTGTTCAGCATGACATGTATTTCCAGGTTTATTGTGTTCTTGAATTTTCTATGTATTCAGCTGCTCTCCCAAACAGAGAAATCCTGCAGGACTGATAGGCTCTGTTTAGAGAGCTCTCCTAATCTTAAAATGCTTTATTCAAGGAAATCTTGAAAGGTGATGGGCTTAATCAAAAAGCATATATGCTGCTGTGCTGGTTTTGACTGGCATAAAGTTAATTTTCTTCATAGTAGCTGCTGTCTGTGTTTTGCATTTGTGATCCCAAGAGTATTGATATCACAGAGATATTTTCATTAATGCTGATCAGGACTTACATGGAATCAAGGACTTTAGTGCCTCTCACTCCACCTCAAAGAAGGCACAAGGAATTGGGAGGGGACACAGCAGGGACAGCCAGCTCCATGGGTTCTCCCATTCCATATGGTGGGATGCTCAGCATATAAAACAGAAGAGCAGGGAGGAAGAGTGGGATGTTTTGGAGAGATGGCCTTTTGTACCTGTAAGCCACCACTACATGTGAAGGAGCTCTGCTTTTCTGGGCTGGCTGAATACCTGTCTGCTCATGGGAAGTGGTGAATGAATTCCTTGTTTTGTTTTTCCTGCATGCTTTACCTGTTAAATTGTCTTTATCTCAACACACAGTTTATCTCACTTTTTCTCTTAAGGTTAAGGTTTTCACATTTGTCAACAGCTACTTTATAATAACTCCCAGATGAATGAGGCTGAATTCCTGTCATCTGTATTCTTTAGTATAGGATATAATGATCTTGGTTCACAGCATTCTACTCTGCCTACAGGAAGCTAGAAATGGAAATACGTCTCCTGGTCATTATTAGCTAAAAGATGACTACCTACATGCTAAAGAACAATTTCTGACCTCCTCACAGGATACTCCTACATGTGAAAAATGCACATATCATTGTCTCTAATTTTGCAATTCTTTTTGCTTGCAAAACCACACATAATCAAAGAAAGTGCTTCTATGTTAACTGGTTTAAGAGATTTTGTTGAAAAATGATGCAGAAATTGCATCTGGATTTTTGCAGATGGACAGACATTCAACATACATTTTATTAATTTACCATTTCATACAATATCAATCAGGTTTGAGAGGGTGTTTCTTTAAACCTATCATTCATAAGTATACCCAAAATTTCAAATATTGTTTCCATCACTGAAACATTTGTCCTGAAAACAGACACTCACATGATCTCTTTCTTGTTTTTCAATGAAATATATTATGAATACTCAGTATTTGATCATGAACAGTGCATCAGCTAGGGTTAATACTTTGCAGTATATTTAGGATTCAGTACTTTGCCTAGCTATTCCCCCTTACTCATCCATTTTCCTGCAAATTTGAATGTTGAGTGGTTTGCCTCTTGGTTTTTCACCCACTGAATATTGCTCTTTCCCAGTGCAGGTGTTACCTTGACCAGAGGTATCTAGAAGGAAATTAATTTAAACAAGAAAAGAAGATAATGGCTCTGAGGTTTAACTTATGGGTATCCCAGTAATGAGTAGAAAAATGAAAATACAGCTGTTTGAAAGGCAGTGCCTTCTGCTCCACCTCTTCGTTTGACCTCTGAAGTACACAAATACAAGAACCCACGTTAAACATTTGTTGGCAAGTCCACCAGTCTCTGACCATACGTGAAGAAGCATGTAAATTCTGAGTAATTTTAAAATTTTAGCTAAATAAACAAAAAAGAAGAATTAGAAAGGAGAAACTGGGAAAAAAAATTGAAAGGAAACAGAGAGAGCAGCAAATATGTCAGAGCAGAGGGATCCTACCTTCCTTCACAGAGTTTGTCCTAAGTGAAAACATTGCAAATAACATCTCCTTGAACTACAAGAACACCAACTTTTCCTAGGCCCTACACAGTGAAAAGATTGAAGTTGTGCAGAGCAAACTTTGCTTTTTACAAATCTCTACATACAAGTTATGTATTTGACAACCCAAAATAGCCTTTATTTGCCACGTCTAGGTACAGGGGCTATATCAACAAAGTGTTTTCTTGATACATTTGGTGTCCTCTGAGAAACAGCTGTTTCAGCTTCCTTCACTGACACATGAGTGATAGGTCAGGGGACGCTACTGAGTTTCTCACTCTAAAAGCCACTAATGCATAGTCTGTGCCTTCCGTGGATGGAAAAGCTGCTGCAGAAACTACTAATTGCCCCCTGCTCTCACAGCACTGGAGCTGTGAATGGGGAGAAAGTCAGAGGCAGGAAACCAGGAATCTGCAGCGAGCCTACGACCTGGAATATTTAATCAGGAAGAGAATGAAGTAGAGAGAACTCAAACAAACAAAGACAGATGGAGTCTCATTCTATTTAGCAAAATAAGTGTATTTGAAGAGAGTAAAAGGAAGAAGCAGAGATGACATGCACAGTTATTTGACTGGATTTGAACTGTCTTATCCACAGAAATTGATGGGAAACAGCTTAGTAACAAAAGCAAAGAACTAAAACAAGTTCAGGCGATTTGCTCCCCAGTGACAGTATTGATCCACTCCAATCCTGGACAAGTTATTTTACTGTATTCTGAGAAACAGCTGTCAAGATCTGATTTTAAAGGTTATTAGAAATGCCCCTGCCAAAATTAAGGTGCAAATCAGACCATATGCCAGTGACAATAGTATGGGGTTTTTTTCATAGTAAATATGAGAGGGTTTCTCTTCATCTAACCTCAGCAGTTTGTCTCACAGTGCAAAGTTCTTCCAGGAGGTTTCTGTGGTTGTAACTTCTTTATGCAGTTTTTGTTATAACGAGCAAAACTTCTTATCAGTGTTTGATGCATGAACTATTTCAGTCTCTGACAACAGTTAATAATAGGGCTAACGCATTTCTGTAAAATATTTCAGAAAGATTTATGAACTGATATTGACTTTAAAACACTAGTGAAAATGAAACCTTGAAGAAAATTTTTTCAGGATTAAGACACAGCAAGTTATTTTCCAAATATTATCTATTATATTTAAACTTTCACAAAGATACATTGTTTCTCCATACCATGTATCTGAGAAAAAGCCTTTTTTAGATTAATGAGATTCAATTGTCCAAAAATTATTTTTTACCTATTTATGTTTATATTTATTTCTCCTAGCATCCAGAAAAATAGCAGAAAACTGGTTTAATTCTACCAAGAAAATAAAATTTGCATCTTATAATAGCAGTTCTGTTCTGAGTACACCTGAAAAAGTTTAAGTGCTTAACTACAGCTCCTCTCAACTAAATGACATTTGAAGCCCCTTCTGTGTGATCTTGCAGCAAAACATTAACTTGTCCTTCCTCCTTGACTGATTGTTTTTGTTTTGCTCTAAATATAATGCTTCGTCAAATTTTGCTAAGCATCTGGTGAGACACATCTCATCCAGTCCCTTTTCCTTTAATGACAACAGAAGTAAACACATTGCTTGCTTGTTTAGCTTCAGAATGACCCACAAACCTCATTTGGCCTATAGAACTACAAAACACTGCCCAGCATGGCTAAAATTTATGGTCCATCTCCTCCAAAATCCCTGTATAAAAATCATTCAGCCCTGTCAGGGAAACCATTTTGATGTAATAACTTTTAGGAATTACTGTGTAAGGCTTTTCATGAGCGGTCTCTGTATGTGGAGAGGGAAAAGGGGCCATTCGTCCTCGTTCCACAGATTTTCTCAGTGGGTTGTTTTATTCAGCTTCTCACATCCAGAGATCCTCCAGCAGGCTGGATCCCGCCTGTCCTGTGCTTTTCTTTGCCACACAACCTCTACACTGCAAGACAGAACACCATATTTTAATGGCAGCTCTTTAATTATTTTCTCCTTTGTCCATCTACTGCTAATGTAGAAGTTTTCCGTTCTTTTTATGCAGCAGGATTTCTGTCCTTTGGTGGTAAGAAGACTAAGTTTTGTTCATTTAACATAAATACAGACTTTGGCTATAAGCAAGGCTGGTACCTCTCTCTACCTATGTATATTCTGCGTACTTTTTTATATTTCTGGAGAGATGGTAAACTAGCAGTTTCTAAAAACTGTTATTTCCTGAATTCTATAATATGTACTCATAAAATCAGAACATTTTTCATTAACAAATCCTTAGCTTCCTAGAAATGCCGTTACTTCTAGTCATGTGTTTGCATTGCCAGTGCAATTCTAAATTAATTAGATTGCAACTAGATTAATCTCTCTCATACTTGTTAAATGTAATAATTACTCTTGCAACAATCAATACACATTTAATTAATAGGAAAATAATTTTCTTATTAAATTAAAGTTACTTTCACATGTTTTGCTGAGTATTTGCATTGAAATGCCATTTTTCATCTTCTGCAGTAAATTTAAATTTGGAGATAAGGAAGCTAAATCCCATGGCTGTAGTCCAAGTTTTGAAATCAGCAAAACTTTTCCACATACATGAAAATAAACATTAGGCCAGGATATAAAATAAACAATAGGCCAGGATATAAAACATTCCATCACACTACTCAGATGCAAATCAGTCCTTCTGAACCTTTCTGTTCTGAAATCACTGTTGCACTTAAGTCTAATTTGTGAGAAAATAGTTAGTTTTCAAAAGATCTGAATTTCTACAGGTTTGTGAAACATGCAAAGGCTCTTTTTCTTTTTTTTTTTTTTTTTTTTTTTAATCAAAGGAATGGAGCTAACAAGGAAACTACAAATTTAGTACATAGGGAATTTTCAGTTGCAGTTTAGAGCACAGTAAACACCATAGGACTTGGCCATGAGACAAAAATCCACAGGAACCTGATTTCTCTGTATTCTTTCCTTGGGAAATTATTCTCAGTCAGGGAGACAGCAAACATAAAGGAAGCATGCATTCTATGAAGTAATCACAGCTTAGACAGAATAGATTCAGACTAGATATTAGAAAAAAAAAATCATTTTAGGGTGCCCTGGTGTTGGAATAGGCTGCCCAGGGAGAAGTTGATGCCACCATCCTTGGAAGTGTTCAAAAAGAATCTGCATCTGGACCTGGTTGATATGGTTTAGTGATCTAGGGGTTGCAGTGGCAATGGATTGATGATGATTTTTTTTTAAATTTGGTGTGGAGGGGGAGATGGAAACCAGCAATCTGTGACTACATAACAGATCCGTGGACTCCAGTTAGAAAGTTTTGGGAAATCTGCGGGAACAAGGCAAAGC
This sequence comes from Cinclus cinclus, assembly GCF_963662255.1. Lineage (NCBI taxonomy): Eukaryota > Metazoa > Chordata > Aves > Passeriformes > Cinclidae > Cinclus > Cinclus cinclus. Next base: position 65,188,143 of record NC_085050.1, on the reverse strand, counting down.
AGAAATGTATAGTAATATTGAAATATCATTAAGAGAGTAAAATTTAAGCTTAGTAGGTTGGAAATGTGGTCATGTATACTTTATCCATTTGGGAAGCAGATGAATATAGGAATGAGGAAACTGTGTGGTTCGTAAGCCTTGCCTGGACTGGTTTCTAGAAATTTTAATTACACCTTTACAAAGAAAGGTCACTAGTATTACTTAAGAATGTGATAAGTGAAAATACATCTATAATTCAATATCCCAGATCTATTATCATTGCATCTCTTTTTTCCAGCATTGGCATAGTTGTTCAAATCAACACTGGGGATTTCTTCCCCTAATATTAGTTTTAAAATTTCAAATACCATGGAAATATTTCCCAAACAGGTGCTACTCTGATGATTTACTTTATATGGAGTACAGACATTTCAACAAGTAAATAATAGATAATACTTTTTAATTTTGAAGACATTAATTTATGAATCAATAACATGCAGATACTATCCAAGCTTAACACTGTTCATGCTGCCACACATATTGTCATGGTTTAGGACAATTCAGTAATTCAGTATCCTCACCAATTCAGTATCCTCACCAAGATTCTCCAAGCTACTGCAATAGTTACTGCTAACCTGAGCAGGACACTTATTTTCAGAGAGGAGACAGTCTCCCTCAGTCTCTCTGCCACCAAAATTTAGTGTCCATCTTTGGATCTTCTGCCTCTCTACCCAAGTATCTAACATTTTGCACTTTTTCAGATTAATATTCTCTCTCACACACCTTGTATCCCCGAATTTTCAGTAATTAATAAACTTGAAGTTACTTGATAGTACAAGAATTCAGGCTCATCTGCTCCATAGAGAATAAGAGCAAAGTATGTAGACTTTGAAAGGGTATACTAACTTAAAAATATATGTAAAAGATTATTTAGTATTTCTTGCTACTTAAAAGAATGTATTCAAAGAAAAAATTGTAGAGGGAAGGCATTTAAATTTTTTAGTCAAGGAAAAATAAATTACTTTTGACCCTTAATTCACTGATTTTCAGCAAAAGTTTTCCAACTCAGCTGTCAGAAAGGAAGAAAATTTGTTGTTTCCAAATGAATTCTTTCTAGACAATAGTATTCTTTATAAATTTTTGTTCTGGTTCAGGATGAAGTGATAAATTAGTATATGTAATTTGAGGAATAAATAATTAAACAGCTCTATGAATACAGTCATTTTAAGAACTAATATTCAAAGCTTCCTTGAATTTCAGTAAAAATGGAACTGAAGTAGGCTTATGAGCAGCCAGTTTGAGGAACACAGGTGCTTTAAGTGATGGAGAAATATGTTGAATTAGAACTGGCTTTCTCTTACAGCTGGTGTAAAAGCTAATCCTCTGATCAGCTCCACAGGCTTTCTACTAGCACATCCCACTGGCAATCATATCTTTGAAGAGAAATGAAACAGCCTGCATTCCTGTCTTGTCCATTATTTACATTAAAATTAAACTAGTCCTTGGCATTTTATTTGTTCTGCTACGTTTTAAAACGTTTAAAACCATTTTTAATTTCCAAGAGATGCAGTAACGTGGATCAAGTGACTCTCACAGAGGCACAGCGCTGCATCAGGCCACATGATGGGAAAACATGCATTTTGGAGGTGTGAGATTAGTACAGAATCAAAGTACGGGATTTTAGCACAGGATCAAAGCGTTCCTTAGCTCTTGTGACAAGAAGATCAGAGAGATGCTGTGGCAAGGAAGAGGCACTGCATTAGAGGAAGGTTCCTGATAGCAGGGACAAGTTTTCCAGCTGATGTGAAACACTTGTGCTCCTCCCTGGCTCTGGGATGCCACACACAAAGTAGAATTGTCCTTTGATCTGCAGGTATTTTGAACCACTCAGCTAGACAGGAGCTTTGATTGAATGTAAATACACACCCACATAGAACACCATACTCATTTTTTAGTACTCTTTAATATCCCCATTGCTGCTGTTTCTCTTCTTGCTGAGATTTTTCTATACAGTTGCTAAATAGGTTAAAATGAGAAGTAAAACAACTTGCCTTCACGAGCTCCTGAAACGACCTCCAGAAGCTCCCATCTCCAAATGAGAGGGAAATCCTGAGTTTACGCTCTCTGCAACAGATCAGTTTCAATAATGCACAATGATTTATCCTTCTGGGTTCCTTGTTTCAAAACAGAGTTTGGAATTTAAGATCCGATTGCTGCCAGTTCTCACTGATGGCAAAAGCAAGCATCAGCTGAAATGTTACCCCTGGTGCTGATTGTCATGAGGTGCTAGAACACCCTTGTTCTCCCTATTAATCTTACTATGAATAGCTATAATTCTTAAGGTTTTTCTTTATTTTAACACTTTGGAATTTTTTGAATTAAGAGTATTTTTTTACTAAGAGGTGGTGCTGTTTCCTGTATTTTTGTACTTAATTTTTATTTTCTTAAATAGATATATTTTTTCCTGAGATTCATATAGAAGTTATTTAAAATAATAATATTTAAAATAAAATGTCTCCATTTATCATTCCTTCATGACTGACAAATGGTTTAATTAGGCATCCTCTATTGTTATCAGCTGAGAGGTAATGTCATTCAAGGTTCTCATATTTGTATATTTATATATATACATATATATATATATTATATTCATATACAGCATGCTTTCCAGATATTCATTTCTAGAAAATAAATGCTATGCACTAGTGTGAAACTCTTTAAACTCACTGGTTATTTAGGGATTATTCCTTCAATTAATGAAAATTGCATCATTTTTTTCCTTACTCATGGTTTTTCTCTTCTTACATGTGCTAAGCATTTGCCGCTTCCATATTTCTCAAGCTGCTTAAATTCAGTAGAATTAATATTCAATAGAAAAAAATATATTGATCAACTCCAAATAAAAACTCAGCCTAAGATTTTATAGATTATGATCCATTATGCATAATATTAAAGAGATCACATTTAAGAAAAAGTCCTCAGTGGATGCAGCTGTAACTTCATATACCTAAAAATAGCTCATCATATTCTGTATGGTTGTGCAAAAACTTAGTCATTATCAGAAAGGAAATAGAAAAATATTCCCTAAAGTATTTGTCTTTTATTGAAAACTGTGACACCATCTTATTTTCTTCAGAATTCATCCTTTTCCTTGGACCTCTGATAACTGAAGAGAAAACATATTCTGCTGTTTGGTGCTAGAATGTTTTTGTTTTTAATAAAGTAAAACTTTAGATGGTCAGATTTAATTATTAGTGGTGTTGTCTGTGTACTGAATTCCTTGACATGTAGTGAAGTTTAGAGATACTTGAATTTTAAGAAATTAAGGTGGATATAGTTTAGCAATATCTGTATTTTGCATTTATGGATTGCTGGCTGGAATAAATACAAACAAGTTTTTAAAATTTTGAATATATTCATATTTTGAAGGCAGACAAAATAAAGCAGAAACATCATGTCCAAGGCCAAAGCTTTTAATCAGTTCCTAAAACTTTACATCTCACAGATCAAAAAGGACAGATACAATTACTTGTGTGATAAACAAAATAGTGTTGCTAATCTTAGGAAAATATTAAATGCTGGCCCTCGCATAAATTGTTATGGTGGAAGAAGTAAATTATTAGATTCTTTTTTTCATGTATTGTTGTTATTAATTTGCTATTGATTTAATACCAACTCAGGATAGGACCAAATGCTTTTAAAATAATGAATTACAGTTCAATTGTTAAAATGGGTTCTTCTAAACAAAACAACATTTCACTTCAAACAGATGGTCAAAGCTTTCTTTTATGTGGAACAAAAAGAAAAGCCTCAATTAAAATGTTCAGAACTACAGGCACCAACAAGTAAAGGGAAGCTTAAAGCTGTTTAGTCTAGTTTTATCTCAAAAAGGCATTTATTCTGCAACAGTTCTGTTCTCCCTGGTATTCCAGAAACAAATTGTCTCACCTTGGTTTCAATGGAATGGCACCTTTCCAATTCATACAGGCGAAGCGATTATTTCCTCCTACCATCCAAGGGGTTTAAAATGAATAACCCAATTATCCAGAATTATAGGGCAACTTGGTCTGCAGGCTCTTATTCAGCATGGGAACAAACAAAAAGCATACAGCAGAAGCACAGCTGCAGTAAAGAATCTTGATGTATCAACGGCCTTGGCGTTAGCTCCAGCCCGGCACTAAGTTTGGAGATGTGATGGGAATGCTCCTAAGTCACTCCAGAAGCAATAGCTGTGAACTCCAAGTATTCGTACACCTACAAGTTACTTATAATGAAATACTTTATTTCCTGGGAAGATCTATCAGTTTATTCAGGCGTTCGGTCTTGGTTTTGCTAGAAAATAACTGAAAAGTGTTCTTTTATAATAATAATAGTGGTAATATACTCATGCATCAAGCCACACATAAATATCCAGGGCACAGTGGCCACAGTATAGGAATAAAATAAGGTAAATAAAATATATGCTATGAATGAAACAGGGTGAACATGCAAAATACTATTTATCATTTTCAAATTACCTCTTTACTGTTTTACAGCCTGATTACAGGGACACAATAATTAATCCCTTCAGAACTATACAGAAAAATATGAACTATTTCCACATGAACATTTCAATATTATATATTTTTATTACTATTTAAAATATGTAGTAATTCATTGTCTGATTTTATAAGAGTTTACCGTTTGGTTCAAAACCTGAAAATAAGAAATAGTACTGGTAGATGGAATAAACTCTGAATTTCCCTGCCTGCTTGGCTTTTATTCTTTTATTCTGTTTTCACATTAGTTGAATGGAAAGAAAAAAACTTCTAATTTTTTAGTTGCACTAATAATTCACTCATTTGCAGAAAATATTAAAATAAAAGGGCTTGGTTACTTTTTTATGTAGAGTGAGTCATGGCAGGGTTGGGAGGGTTTTCTGTTGTTGTGGGGGTTTTTTTTCTGGTTTTTTTTTTCCTTTTATTTTCCTTCATTTTCATTCTCTCCATCAAAAGTACATGCTTTTGTCCACATTCAAAATATTTCCCAACTGTTAGGAAAAATTAGGGAAACATTCCCAAATTCTGTGCTACTTTCTTAATTAAAATTGTCAAACCTAGATGAACATACCTATGAGAAACAGACATGGCTTTATTCATGGTAAATGTTCTTTTAACGTCCTTGAGAGCCAGTCATATTACTTTATACTGCCCTCCACCACTTGGATGAGGTCTTACTAGCATTGATGGATTACTTCAGCAAAATCCCTTGTAGTTAAAAGCATTTGAAAGACACCCAAGGGGAGAAATAGCATTAAACCCGAGATATATTTATTTATTGCCAGGTAGGGATGCCCTCAGAAAGGAGTAAATCAAAGATATCTCACACAGTCTTAAGAAAGAAAGACGTTGGAATGACAAATTTTTCATGGCCCCTCAAGAAAAACACTAGTTTGAAACAGAAAAGCAGAGTAGAAAATTTGCAAGCGATCATTGCTTGAGGATGTTTGGAGAATAATGGAGAAGTTGGAACATGAGCATATTTGTAAGAGTGACAGTCCCAGAGCCTGTTTTTCAACTCTTTTCAATAAATGCTCAGAATCACTGACTTTACTTACATGTTCATGCACTTGTGGGACCAAGATCAAAGTCTAATGTTAACTAGTACTACTGTGGAGTAAGAAGTTAAATAAAAATAAACCCCTCTTATTTGATGAACAAGATAAAATGATTACCGTTGTTGTTATATACTTTAGATTTTGTTTAACCAGTGGTAACTTGGCATGATCTGAATGGTAGGAACGTGTGCTTAAATAAAGAACTTGTGTAGCTGTGACCTTACCCAGACCTTGCAGCAAAATATGGTATAATTGGTGGATTTCAACTAGGCCACATAGTACTTCTCAGGAAGACTTTGCTCCGCCAGCTAAGCTCCCTGTGAAGTCATTGAAGTCTTCCCATTTTTCTCAGTAGGAGATGAAATGGATCAATCTATAATAGCTTTGACCTTTTCAGGGTTGGAAGATGGTATTGCACTAGAATAATCCACATCAGTAGTCAAAGAATACCTATAAAACTCTTATTTTTTTTCTAAAGGAAAAACAAAGCAATAGGGCTCCTACAATGGTTCTAGAAACAGTTGTCAGATGTAAGAAGGAAAATGTCCCCAGACAAATTACTGGCAATTCTCAGAAGAATTAATAGCTAAATTTTGCAGCTACGACAGTCTCTTGCATCTTGTATTCCTTCACCTGCACCAAGACAAAAGGATTATTCAAAATGTTAAGTGTAAATGCATTTTCCTTTATTTATATTCACACCAAAATCATCTGAAAAGAGTGAATCCTTTGGAAGAATGAAACCGCAATCTGGAAGTGAGGAAAAACACCTGAGAATATTAATGTTGCAAGATGAAATTCTGACAACTTTCTGTCTGCTAATAATTTTGAAATGGACCATAACTCTTAGAATTTCAGAACAAGAATATTTGTAAATGTTCTGAATCTCACTCTGTTTCAAATCGTTAAAAGCTGTTAAACTTTTCTGATTAGTTGAATGTTTTTATGCCCCTTGTAGGTACTTAATCTTGAGGTCCTAGACCAGTGTGAATAGTTACACGTTTCTAATTAACAAATAAAGCTGAAAAATCAATAACTGTAAGTCCTTAATAAAAAAGGAATGCCCTACCTTGTTCATTGCTTTGAGGGTTGTTCTGTTGTTGAGGTTTCTTTTTTTAAATATGATTTTCCTTATCAATTCAGCCCCACACTTTCACAGCTGCCAAATAGAAGTTCTGAAAAAACTTATGCGCCTTATAGCATATAATTGCTTAGGGGTTTATATCAGGTTTCAAATAAGATTTATGCTTTTTTTTCTGTAAATTTAATATTCCATTTCTACTTGCAAAATGCCAATGCATTTAAAAAGCAATAATGCACAGATTTTAACTCACAAGTTTTTCCCTTGAAATATTACTCTCTGCTGTATGTGTCTATTTTGGATGTTTTCACTTTGATCATATCCAGTGCTAGGAACCACTTTTGTGAGTCTGTGATGTTCTTTTTCTACTTCATCCATGAACTTAACTACTGGAGCCAAGTCCCTCATATCAGGGAAACTTCATTCTCCTATATTTAGTGGACGTGCATGTGACACCAGGTATAAGTAACAGAAAAATATCCCTTCTTAATGTACACTGGGTGGGAATGATACTTCATATTACGGAGAGAAAGAAAAAAGAGAGTTAAAATCTTAATTTAGCTGTTGTCAACTCACACTCTCAGATATTATTACCTTTACAGGCATAATTTTTACTAGGGCTTTGTTTATCAAGGCAGTTTCTGTCTCAGAGAGTTTAAGATCTGATTAGGGAAAATGGGAAATTGAAATATAAATTTAAAAAAACCAAAACATATTAACCAGCATGCTCTTTCTTTCTATTGAAATCTATTTCTGGGACAAAAGAGCATTTGAATGATACAGAGTTTCATTCTCCAGGGAAGACAATGGGAATTGCTTCTCTCAGGTCAGGATTATTATTCTTCCCAGCCAAAGCTTTCAATAGGAATCCCATATTTTTTCCTAGTTCCTTGTGCTTAACCCTACAAACCACAACAGTTGCAGAGACAACTGAAATATAATATTGGCATTTTATAGAACCAGTTACCTTAAGACCAGAATATTTTGTGGGCATTAGGGCCAGAGGGCCACATCTAATTAAGTTAAAGCAAGCCCCATCCAATTAACTATGAATTATAGAATTTATAGTACCTATTTTGCATATTTGTGGTTTATATTTCTATATTTCTATTTTATATTACTATATTTCAGAATTTTCTTCAGTTCCTCTGCATATAAATTATTTTGACATCAGCAGAAGCAAGTCTCAATGGCCCTATGCTCATGTGCCTTTTTACATAGCAATTTAAAGGAACAGAACTTAAAGCCCAGTGGAGTGAAATTAATAAAACTTAATACAAAAAAAAACACATTATTTGTCTTTTTAAAAATATCTGTTGTGTTCACTTAGCTTTGCTTTGAGCATCAGAGCTGGACGGTCATTAATAGATATATGGTTGCAAAGCGTTAAAAATAATGCAGATTTTTCCAAAAAATAATTCACTGGATTCCAGACTGCAAGAAGTATTAATGGAATTTGCATGCGAAATATTACCATGTTTGCTTACAATTCTCAGAGACAAAAGATCTTTTTCACCTTTATCTAAGATTAAATCTAATATTTCGGGCAGGTTTTCTGTTTGTTTTTGTTTTGTTTGTATGTTGTTTTGGGGACTTCTGTGGTGGTTTTAGTCTTGTATTTTGAGTTTCTCAGAAGTGTGAAATTTTCACAATTACGCATCCTTAGCAAAGACAGATGGATGCTAGAAAAGGTTAATAATGTATGAAAAAGTTATCAAGATAATAAAATGTTATGGCAATAAAGAATTTCTTTATACAGAGCTCTGATAACCTGTCAAATTTCTATCACTTATTTTAATTAGAAGATATGAGTGGAAAAGAAAAAAATAAAAAGTAAGATAAACAGTCATTTCTGTGTTTTAATAAATTTCTGAGACAGTTAAACCAGTATTTTTTTCCTTGAACAACGTAGAAATTTGAAGAAGTTTGGGGTTTTTTTGCTTAGTTAGAGAACATGACATGTTGATATACAAAGTTCTCATTGGGACGCTCTATTAGTTTCAAGGATTTTTAATGTAAAAATTTTGTGAGATTTGGAGAAAAAAATAGTTTTGTTAAAATTCTTAGCAGTCTGAGCCCTAGGAAAGGAATACACGTTCCTCTTTTCACTCAGAACCATCCCTCAGTGTTGATCTAAGCTCTGAAGTCTTGAAAGAAAATTATACAAATAGCTCAATAGTCATTGGACCAACAAGAAAAAGATTGAGTTCATGAACCCAGGGGTTAGAATACTTACCTAGGTTGTGGAAAAAAACAATATCTTGCCTGGACCACCTATGGCCATGCGGAATAAATAATTAGCATTTGATTCTTGCACATAATTTGTGACTATAGGGATCATCAGAAAAAAAAAAAAAGTATTTGTGTCTACCACATTTTTCTGCATAATTTCTGCACAGAATTATTTTGAACTGGCCAAAAGAAAATAATTATGGAGTGGAAAAATTTAATTAGCTGCAAATTTTATCTGTTTTTCTAAATGAGCAAAATTCTATTCTCACAAATTGTGTTAACTCTAAATATAGAACTAGAGAGCAGAAGACTCATAATGGTTTTATCCTGCATCTTTCACAATAAAACAGCTCCATTTATTAAATCCAAAATCAAAACAAAAAGGGTAAGGGAAAATTAAACAAATTGGACTTAAGTTAAACACATAAAAAGCTTTATTTTTACTGGTTTGGTTTGGTTTGGTTTGGTTTGGTTTGGTTTGATTTGTTTTATTTGTTTGTTTGTTTTTTGTATATTACCTTTTGGGGATTAGGACTGAGTACAAGTTTTTACGTAGGGCTATTTGTAAAGCTGACAATCTCACAAAAACCAGCCAGAATGGTTAACATTAAGTACTCCGTAAATGTATACTAGTCAAGCCTTTTGCAAAAAAATAATTATTTCCTTAATGCAGTGCAAATAAAAGAAAATGGATCATAAAAAAGGAAAGCAAAAGGAAAACGCATATAAAGAAATTTTTAAAATCACCAAAAATAGAAACTGGTCATTTTATTGTGTACAATTACAAACACCAGCTAAGCTACCAGCATTCTTAAGGCATCCCTGCTTTACATTCCAAAATTGCATTAAATGAAATTGTAAAATAGATGCCAAAAACCAAAAGACTTGCAGTCTATTTTTTTTTTTTTAAATTGTTACTTTTGTATGATAAAGCTACTGTACTGCTAGCAAAGCTGTAATAAATAAGGCAAGGATTTTGATTTCTTTTGGGGGTAATCACACAGAGGCAGCATAAACTGCCCCACATCTGGATCTTTCCTGTTATCAGTATAATGTCTGCTGTGAAGCAACTTCACAGCCAGAATGAAAATCACCATTCAATACATCTACTCAATTCTTGGTCCACTGATATCTCATTTGTCTGCCTTTCCTTTTAACAACTAGTACTTTAAAATAGAAATATAATTTTTTGATTTTTTAATTTAATTTTTTTATTTTTAAATTAATTTTAAAAAGGGTTAATAGCTAAACTAAATGGAAAATCCTGTTTCACACTGTGTTAATATAAAAGAAATAGAATCAAGCGATGGTATTTCAAACAGGACTAGATTAGTAGAAGAAACTTAAAAGTGTTTCCATATACTGTTAGCTTCATGTAAGACAATATATCAGCAACTGCCACATGATGTAAGTAATTTCTTTTTCTTTATTTATCTTATTACTTTTCTTCAGTTATTGGAACAATGATGGAATAAATGTCTGCTAAGAAATATCCCATCAGCTCCTTGATTTGATAGCCACAGTAGCTGAACTGACTGCCATAATAGCCCATGACAAAAGATAAAAATAGGTTTTTATTTACCTGGAGAAACTTCAGAAATTACCACTTTCTATTTCTATGGCATGATCTAACTTTAATTTAAAAATATAGTGCAAATATTTGCAATAGCCTTGGCTCTTGAGTACTTGCTAACATGGATATCTTTTGTCCTTCTGCGGGTGGTGCTGCATTGCTGGTCTTTTTGGAGAGCAACATTATTTTGCTGTGAATCTCACACGTAATAGTAGAGTTTAGAAAATGGACTTCAGATGTTAAGTTTTGTAGAATAAATAAATTTGGTCTAGAGAATCTGAAAGGCTTCAGGAAACAAATTCTAGCTCTTAATGCACGGGTAAGAGGGGAATGTTATGTACCTCTGGCCATCGAATGTGCACAAAGTCAAACTGCATGATGAAGTGACTGCTCAAGTAAGTACATAAAATAGGTGAAATTAACGGGGAAAATACCCCAGCTCATATGGTCTATTTTCTTTTGCATTTACAAAATCCTGGAGATATTAAGATAGATAATCTTTCTTGGGACAAGCCTAGGCAAAGAAGCTGTGGGAGCTCTGCAGTTTTTTCTCTGAGACGTTTAAGAGAAGAGCCAGGGAGTCTGCTTCCCATTATCTGCAGTAAATTATGAAGATATTTATGGCATTACCCTTTGGAAATATAATGACACACCAGCAAATCGATGGCATGGTTATGCATGGTGCTCAGTCTCCTGGCCCAAGACCAAAGAAGTACTTCATGATTTATAGAGCTTAAAGGTAAAGTTAGTTTGTTAGGCAAAGCCTTACTGAAGTAGCCTGAATCCTTGGATAGATTCAAAGGTTTCAGCTCCCATTTCACTGTCAAGAAAGATCATATATTCATTGAGTTCAGTAGTAGATCTAGTAGGAAATTCTCATGAGGAATATTATTCCTCTCGAAAAGGTCAGGCCACTGAAACTAAGACTTGTGTATTGGGAATAGAGACTTTTGAGATACCCTAGAGAAAGTGCAGAGAGCAGGCTGGGTGCCTGCACACATGAGAAAATGTAACAACTTTTCCTTTAAAAAGGAACTTCCCTCACAGAGGTGTTTCTCTCCAAACATATAAAGAGAGAAGTAGGAAAGAGAGGAAGAAAGAGATATAAATTAACAGAATATGTATATTTAAACACAATAAATAATATAATAAAGAAACTGAGAGGAGACATGCAATAGCTATTTAAAATCATTTATAAAAATGTTTTATTCTATTGATTTGTTTAGAAGAGTGAGGAATAATCTGAAAAATTAGAAAAATCAGTGCTAAATCTTCCACACAGAATACCAGCTTAGGCAACAGGCCCTTAACAGATTCCAGCTTTTACATGAGCTCCTAGTTGCACATTTCCAAACGTGCAAATGCGCAAATTTCCTGTTATGCTCTAATTCTCTTTCCATACATTCTCAGGAAGGGACTATATCTTATCACTTTTACAGAAATTCAGCAAATATTCAAGCAACTCCAATAAAACTCAGAAGAGTGCACACCCTAAATAGCTTTATAATTTAAATCTCTATGGAATTTAAATTATACCAAAATGTTTTGTATTTATGTTATTCAAATAAGCAGCACTCTGGAAAATTAGGAGATAGAAGTTTATGAAGACAGTTGTTTGGAAAAAAAATATTGCCTCAAACATAATAAAACCCTAACAGCATTCAACAATGTGATTTAAATAGCAAAGTTTACTCATGTGGATGGAGTTCAGATGTACTGTGACAATTCCTACTATAACCTAAAACATGGAATTAAACTACAGTTACTTTTTCTTCTAATCACTGATCTAGCCTATAGGATCACAGTGTCTACTCTTCACTGACAGTATTTTAATGAAGCACCTTTAATTAGCACCCCAAAAACACCTAACAATAGAAAGTCGGGTGAGATTTAGGTTATATTCTGTTAATCATAGAACTGAAGAGCCCAGGAAGTAATGTGTGATGGGCCTCTTTTACCACCAGATCCTTTTAAAAGAATCCTTAATCAGAATGGCACTGCTAAAAGATTTAAAGGAAAATATAGAAAAAAAATCTACAGTAGTAAATGGTCTAAGAAGAAATTTTTATGTTTAAAACAAGGTGTTTAGTCCCAACCATAATCAGTATATCTAGTCTTAAATGAAGCTATTGAGTAATTTATTTAAATAAAGACTATTAAATCAAAATGAAAAAAAAAACTTTTATGATTCATACCTCTAGGTTTTTCTTAATTTAGACGTTGTTCCTTCCCAAACTGAGATAAGAGCAGAAAGTAACCAAACATTGCCATTCATAATATGTGAAGTAGCTAGTGTGAAAACAAACCTTACAGTCAACTAGAGTAGCTCTGAATAAATTATCAGTATTCCACACAAATAAAACAGCCTGGCTCTAGGGCAGTGACAGAAAGGATAACTTCCCAAAGGAAAGCCAAACACGTGGCAGTGCATTGACAGGCTAAAGAATGAATGACAGGCTAAAATATGAATGTCTGTGCATGATACACCTACTTTCTTGGCTTCATTATCCCCATGGATAATGGTACCTGAACTTTGAACAGAATTGTTTCCCAACAGGAACAACAGTCAAAATGTGCTTTTAGATTTAGATTTCATCCATCTAAACCAACATATTCTGTTAATTATTTTATTTTATTGTTTTTGTTTCTTATTTTATATTTATGTGGCAGCCACTTATTCATACCTTGCTTATAGTCTATGTGACAAATAATGAATATTCAAGCATTGTAGGTCTTAGTCCACTTTTGTATTTCAAGCTAATAGTAGTGAACTGTGGAGTACCTACCAACAGAAGTACTTTTATGAACATTTGAAATAGTTATGACTCTGGACTATATCTAATAAATAAATAAACCCAAATATTTTTCACAGTTTGCCCCAAATGTATCCACTTATTTTTATGCATGACTTACATTGTATATTCTTCCTATAAACAAATTGCCACTTATAGAAAAATAAAGATACATGCTGGCATGATGATATAACTGAAGCAAAAATATTGATGAAATTTAGGAATTAAATCCAAACAGATTTGGTTCACCTGGAGCTATTCACATACCTATAATTGGTAGTTTATATAAGAAGAGAGGATCTTTTTAATGTCTATTATTTTATTTAAGTATCTCTTACCAGGAGTTGTTGTAATTAACTAGAAAGGAACTGTGTTTTATAGAGAAGTCATGTAGCAGAACCCTGTCCCAGTATCTGAGCAATTAGCAAGGAGAAAAGAAAATTATTCAGGTTCTGTCTGACGCCTCACTATTTAGGTAATGAATTTCATTAATAAGGAACAATTTTTCTGTTTATATTTTCAGATTTCCCCATCCAACCTCACGAGGTGAATGGTATTTTAAACGTTTTTGTACTATAAGTGACATCTTTCCTTTAAGGTCTTGCAAAAATCTGTTGTTCTGTTCTGAAACTCCATAATAAGATGATCATGATTTTATTACTGATTTTAATACATGGAATAATTGTGTGTTTACAACCATATGGAAGAAAAAATTACATATGTGCTTAGAGATTCACTTCCAATAAAGCTGTCAGCCTGTCTAGCAAAGGTCACATCTCTGATAGAAAATACCAGACAGCAGAGGAAGTCATTGCATGCATCAGTCATCTCATCAAAATAATGATACAGATCGCAATATGTCCATTTTATTATATCGTTATTTTTCATTGTGATTACATTTTTTAAGTTCAGTTGGCAGCCTGCCACAGATTTTTCCTTGTTCGGTTTTCACGGACTGAGAAAAAGCAATCCTATTCTGCTACTGTCTCTATTCACTAGTTTTCTATTTCCTACCAGGGAGATCATATTCTGCATTTTATTTCTGGGGAACTGTCTTCTAAACTGGAAAACTCGTACCTAAGGAGAGTAGATTCATGCCAGGACCAGAACATACAACCCAGTTTAGTTTAAGGCAGCAAATCTCACAGCAGTAAGGGATTCTGAGTCTATTCCAATGCTCTCAGAAAAGCTAAAGGATGGAATATCTCCAGTAATTAGGTTAGTAATTAGGTTTTACCATGTTCAACACAACTACTGTGCCTCTTTTTCTGACCCCAATAAAAAGTTTCTTGGTTTTACACATGGTCCATTGCTTTTAGCATTCAAACCCAGGAACTTTACAGATGTTAACAGTAGAAGCTAGACCCAAGACAAAAGCTTTCCAAGCACCAGCTTATTCTTGGTTTACTCTTAATAAAACATAGCTATTGCTTTTTAATCAAATAAGGATTTCCATATGTTCAAGGGATTTCCCACATTCTTTACTGGGGAACAAAGAATGTTTTCCTATCCCCATATTATATTTCCATATTTAAATATGTACTCATCCAAATCCCACAAACAGAAACAATGCCTACTATTGTTTGCAAAGAGCTGATTTCCTGGGTGAATTGCCATAAGGAGTACAAAGAAAAAAAGTCTAAATACAAGTGAATACAATGCAGAGTCAATAAAATAAAAACCCAAACCATATTTTACCATTACAGTTCTAATTTAATACTGTGTTTCATGTATATAAAGGAAAGAACATCCAAAGTCACTTTACATCTTATTACTGTAACATTCTGTTCCCTTCGAACTGTGATTTTAAGGTAAAAGTTTATACAACAAACTTCAGGGAATGGTTTGTCAGTTTAATCAAGTCATTCTACTGATTTTTTTTCACATTTGTGATGCAATATTTTTCTCTCTTAAATGTCTCTGTCAGTAGTAAACTTGTGAAAATACAGAGGTTGCAAAAGCTTGACAGAGTAATGTACTAATCCTGATTTAAGTACCATGTGGTATTCACTTTTCTACCCTTCCTGCAGTTTCTGGTATAAATAGATGTATCGACAAGAGTAATTCACAAAGAAAGACTGAAGAGATAAATACAGCTGAAGAGAGGGAGATAAAAATAATAAAGTGAAATTTCAGACTTCAGACTGTACTTTAGACAATGTAGAAATGGGCAAGAGTCAGCTTAGTCTGATGGATAGCTGGTCACTGCTTTAGTGGTCTGTGAGATAAAAAGAGGCCAAAAGAGTGCTCCTGCAAACCTTTTTTGCCTATTTTATTACCAAATGAAGATGATGTGAAGAGTTTGCTCTTTGTTAATTTTACACACATACGTATGCATTCACACATATAAATGTTTGAATTATATTTATATAAATTCTAAATGCATAACTTCAAGCACACTTATAATCAAGGGATATAAAGACATCTATCAACTTCAAATTGATTTAATTTCCATGCTTGACTGTAGGAGTTATCTAAGCTGAAAACTTTCAACGGGAGGGTACCAAGCAAACCAACTCACTTATTTGATCTAATACGCAAATTCCTACAAATTTCTGAGTTAATATGGAAATTAAAATTTCTTGGAATGACAAGTCCCTCCTTTCATTCTTCATATTTGCCATCTGAATTCTTTTGCCTTCAACTAAATTTTTCTGTCCTGCTTTGCCCCTCCTTTTTCACTGATTTGAATGTATGTATCACCCTTCTCTGATTCAATTAATTCATAGTCAATTAATTTCATTTGCACCCCAAAGAAATTTTATGTTTTGTTTTAGAGGCTTGAATAAGCAAAACTGTCTGGAGGTAACAGACTTCTAAATAACGTTAATGGGTTTACATGCACTGACTGCTCTTAAAATACCTTTTCCTCTTGTGCATGATGTCATTTCTGTCTGTTTAAAAAAACACAAAAGAACAACCAACCAAACAAGCCCAAACAAACAAAAAACCTTGTAAGCTTTCCACACCAAACCAAAATACCAATGTAATGTGACAGCTTCTTGCTTGTAATTATTTTACCCTGCTGATAACTTAAAATCTTGTTACACCCAGAACAGTACAAATGCAAAGATTCTGGACTTTACTAATTTCCTTTAAAATATGAAAATTTAACTTTTAGGTGTGAGATGTCAGACTCAATCAAAAAACAAGTAAAAGGACATAGATTTTACTCATAACTGCAATTATTTGCATCTACCAGTGATCTCTGTTCACATTGAACAACTATCTCTTTCATTTGTGATGTTTTTTGAAGGATCGATTTCACTTCTTAAATCAGAAAGACTTTTATTGCCAAAATTTACATGAAACTAAAGAGTTACCACAGCTAAAAATGTTGAGCCAAGCAATGTGATAGAGTCTGGAATCATTCCACACTCTCTTTGGGTCGGATATAACTTGGTTAAGGCTAGAACAGATGGAAGTTGTGTTTAATCATGACTATGGCATCGAGCATCCCTGAAGCAAATAAAAGAATCGTCTTAGTAACTAATGGCTGTGTTCTGATGTCACTAACAAGAGTGCAATCAATATTAACTACATGATGCAATTAGGTTCAGAAGACACAATTCAACATGAGGTTTGTGCACTATTACTCCGTAATTAAAATGTAAATGGCTGACATTTACTCCACTCATACATGTTGTCCAATTCTTGTGGACACTCACATTTGGCTAAAGCAATTACTCTCGTAATAGATTACTGTATGCAGAAAAACATCAAAATAAGATTATCACACACATAAATAAACAACATCCCTCCTGCCTCCCCCCCCCCCGGCTATGCAAATGATGCATTGAGGCATTCCATAAAATTAGAATATCTACAGAAATAATATGAAGTAATGAAGACGATAGTCAAAAATACATGTGAGTTAGTTGCAGACTACAGTATAAAATAATTACAGTAAGATTGACTAATAATGAAGACTCACTGTTATTTAGATAGGCAGCAGAATTTTCTTTATATAAATTAGATGTTAAGGCTTTATATTGGAAGCTGTAGGTGGATACATACAAAATAATTATGAATAAGAAATACTTGAGAATCAACTGAACCAAAGCCAATATATAAAACAAGTAAGATTTCTGCTGGGAATTGAAGAAAAGTATGGAAAACCCTCTAAGGCAAATGCAAAGACTACTAAATTAAATTTGAGCAGAAATCCAACTTATGGAAGGTATCCAAGAAGGAACCTGAACACATTTGATCCAGGGCAGATGTAGAGAGGTAATTTCTAAAATTAAATGTGATGTGAACCAATTATTTACAGCAAAAATAATGGTAATAATATAACTGGGGCTACTGATTAGTTGATTTGTTTCCAAACACATCAAAATTATTCTGTCCAAAATAAGGATCCATTGACAAATTGACACCACAATATAGTGGGTTTTGTTTTATAAGGAATATGTTTATTTTATATATTTTGAACTTGCCTTAATATATATGTATAATAATATTTGTTATGTTTGTGAGTGTATGATTATCTATTGCATATGGAAAATAATCTAAGATTTCAAAACAGACCTTGAAAAACTTGAGAAAAAAGTATTTGAGATACTTAAGCTAGACAAAATCTAAAATGTGTATATATTTGCATATAAATAATATATTTTTAAAAATAACTAGGGGGCTATAAAAAAGAGAAAGCACTGCTTCTAATTATTTCACTGCATCTCAAACAAATCCAATAATGAAATGCATAAATATTTTATTTAAGATAAATTCATTTGGCTAATAGTTTAAGCAGTTTCATGTTTATGTAGCTTGCTTAGAGCTGGGAGAGTTTTCAATAAAAACATAGCTGAAAATACGCAGTGTTAAACTAACACTATTGGTACCCTTTTCATCTGCCTGCAGTCATGATAAAAATTGATGGAATCAAGATGAGTTGCTGAAGTGTCTAATCTCTCTGTCATTATAACTGGATTGGATGGTTAAACATTGAGATTAGGCTTGTCCCTGGAAATAGTTAATTAAACCAATGCCTTAAAGAACCTAGAAATGAAACAGCACACTTTTGAGATCATATCAGTATAAAAAGCAATATAAGAGATGGTCTTGGGGGGGGGGGGGGGGGGGGCAGATATGGAAAATGTCCACAAAATGCCCATTCCCCCATGGGGTGAATGCAGTTTTATAAATTTGGTAAATTAACATAATTGACAAAAAAATCACCAATTGGAGACATAAGAGGTGACCCAATTTCCCACAGTTCAACCCTCTCTGAATTCCAGCCCCACTAAACATTGTTGATGAAAATGTGTCTCAAAGAGTTGGTCTTGACCTTGGTTCCCAGGGTTCAGCTTCCAAGATAGGATACTCAGCCTGGAGCTCTGGAATGTGTTTTGTCTTTCTTCCTATCAGGGCAGGGAAAAGTACTGGGAAAATTTTCTAGGAACTATATAACTATACAAAATAGTCAACAGAGTTACAAATGTATGTGTGAAGAATACAGAGAATATATAAAAGAAAAAAAAAATCAATTTGGCATCACAGCAATGAATATTTCTGTATAAAAATACTGTTAAAAATCTAAAACAAAAATAAAGGTGGAGTATTGCAAAACAGTGATAGCTAAAGGAAAATTGTTGTCAAATAATTTTTCATAATTTGAAAGCTGAATGCACAGAAACTACTGCCTCTCTTAGCTCTGTCCATCATCATACAGTAAACTCTAAGTTGTGGTGGTTTTAATGGCTTTTAATAAAAAAGTGGCCATTTTATGCCCATTATAATCACTATCATCCAAGGTTCAGCTGTTCTTATTATTAGAAAAGTTAGATTAATAATCACCTTTTTAGTTCCCACTAGTAATCACCTACCCTACAGATTTCACAGAAACAGCTTTCTTTGAGAAGTATTTTGATCCATGTCATGTGTCCCATGGTAGCTCTGACTCATTTTCTATTATTCTCATTGCTATTATTAAAAATGAATTTATTTCCTGCCCTTGGGAACAGCAGATTAGACCAGTTCTTGCAAACTAGCAATGTAAACCAGGCAGAATTTAAAGGTTTACAGCCAGAGGATACCGGCAAAATCAGACACATGC
Source organism: Cinclus cinclus (assembly GCF_963662255.1). Lineage (NCBI taxonomy): Eukaryota > Metazoa > Chordata > Aves > Passeriformes > Cinclidae > Cinclus > Cinclus cinclus. Next base: position 65,168,832 of record NC_085050.1, on the reverse strand, counting down.
TAATAAAAAGGACAATTTGACCACTTCAGTTGCTCCCATACACTAATGGAAATTGCAATTGATATCACTTAATAAACCAGTCTGAATTGTGACAGCTTCTGGCTTTGATTCCTGATTCCAGTCAAACCAAACCATAGCAGCTGAAGTAAATGCCACTCCCTTTAGTAATAACTCTTATTTTTCTCGCACTGTTAAGCACAAGTGCAACCAGTTCAAAAATAACTTTTCTAAAAATCTACATTACATACAGGGCTCAGGGAAAAGTCAGACATTTGTTCACTGTTTGGGGCAAGACAGATTTAGTGCAAGAAGCCTGGGATCGGAGAGGCAGCTCTAGACTATTATGTGGTACAGGAGCTTTACCTTCTTTTTACTGAGCTTTTGTTTTCCACTCAAAATATAATAATAATAATCACATAGACATTGAGGCAAAGAATATATTCTGAGTATCTTACTACTACATAATTGAAGAATATATAATAAAATCCTTCTTGACTTTCTCCCCAAGTACCTGCATAATTCTGAACAGGAAGAAACCACAACTGTCTTATCCTTTCATAAAAAATCTACATCTATCTGCCTGTAATAGACCATCAGGATTTTCAAAATAGAGTGAAATCAGATTAAATTGGGTTTGGTTTGTTTTGTAGGGCATGGAACATTTTTCTGAAATACGATCACATCCCAGAAATGTATTTGATGACAGCAACACTTGGATAGACTAGCTGAACCAGACGTACTCTTTTAGGTTCCCTTCTGCTCCTCCTGAGAACCAATACCTTTTTATTCAGAAGATAACATAAAATAATTGGTCTTTGTTACTTTCCACAAACTTTAACATCAATAGATAATCTAAAACCTATTCAGCTATTTATATTTCTTAATATAACTTATTGATATCCATTTCTGGTTGACTTTTAGATGGGCTGCCTTGTCTAGTGCCTAAGATCCAACGAAAACCACATTGAAATATGGTCAGTGGGGTAATTTCAAAGCTAGGGATGGATCAAGATATTCAAGATTGCAGGACAAAATGAGAGCCAACATCCTTTAATGTGATGGTTCCTTGTAAGCAGAAGTAGGAGATGAATGACTCTTTGGTAGTGGACTGAGTAGTTGTGGGGACAGTCTGCTGAAGACCAAGGGAAATAAAGTATAATAAAAATATTTCTTTAAAAAAAAGAGGAAAAATATCTCAAAACTCTGCTTCTTTCCCATCAGCTATACTTTAGCTGATTGCAAAGAAATTCACTGTTACCTTTCACATGAAGACTAACTTCTTAACAGTAAGACCAACAAAACTGGTTGAAGAAGTAAATCTCCCCTAGCACATCACCATGGAATACTGCTGCACTTACATGCTGTGACTAGAAACATGTTTGTGAATTAGAGTTCAGATGTTTAATGAAGGAAGATGACTTTAAAAAAAGCAGTTAAAAGGAGATAAGAATATAGCACAGTCTCCAGCTCTCTCAAATTGCCACACTGGAAAATAACCTCCAGGCTCAGACTTGTACAAGCCTCTCCCTAGTTATCCTGTGGGGTTTATGCTGGTATGTGACTTCTGACATACAGATGAGCTGTTTTTAGGGTGTTGATAATATTTATCATTGAGAGAAGTGCTTAGATGAAGCTTCATTAGGGATTAATTTCAACCCGTATCCTTTATATAATAACAAAAGTTGCCTCTTATGATTCAAGAACAATAACATAAATATCGACAACCCAGGTTTTGCGCCATCAAGAGAAAAAAAAAAAAAGAGAAGGGAAAAAAGAAGCTAAGAGAATAATTACATAAAATGTTAAAAGTATTCCTTTGGCTACCACATAATGTTTCATAAAATGGCCCCTGCAAAGAAGGCAGTTTAACATTATGGCAACACAAATTTTCCAGCAGAGACTTAAATGAAAAGCAGGTACATATAATCAAAGTTAACAGTACTTATTGCACTCCCTTTATCCACACAGGTCATCTCATCTCAAAAGTTGGTCAAGCACTGTTTTCACTTGGTAAATTCATATTAACTATTCTCATGAGGAATTATTTGAGAGTTATGATACAAAAGAAGCACAGTGAAAGCTACAGATTTTGTCTGTGGCTCTCTCTTAAGTCCACAGGATGCAATTTGATAGAATTTTTCAGTTTTGCCATATCACAGATATCACAGACCATCAGAAATATTGCAAAGAAAACATGCAAGAGAGCAAACCTCTGCAATTCAGAACTTTGTTTTCCCCAGTAGCTTCATATATTATTCATTTTCCATTTAAAAAAAACAAAAAACTCCTACCAAAACAACAAAAAACCCAGAAATTTTCATATAGATTGATTGTTATAGAACGCAAAAAAACCCAAAACAAACAAACATAAAAAAAAACAAAACAAAAAATCATATATATACAAACTACCTCATTTATCAACTGAAGTATCTCAGCTTCAAACTTTAATAAGTGAAATATTTACATTTAGGTGGACTTAATTCACATGTCTTTACCAGTCATGGGTTTTACTAAAAGAACATCTTTTTTGAAAATCATACTAAATAATTTAAATGAAACAAATACATTTAATGATCTGGACTCATTTTCTGGCGCAATATCTGCTTAAGCAACATTTTTATTCCAGAGTCTATAGTGGTTGTAACACAGGGCTAATTCTAAGAAAAACCCACGAAGAACAGAAAGCAGCAGGCTCAGCCTTGCTGTAAAGCAATAAAACAAACAAAGCCTCCCTACGTTGTCTAATGCCTATTTCTTAATGGTTCAGCTGCCTCATATTTCTTCTCAGCGACCAAGGATATTCCAGATTGCTCTGACTTGGTTGTCCCCATAATAATCCTTTGAATTTCCTTTTACAAAGACCATGATAATGCCCAGCAGGATGCTGTGAACTTTCCAGAAAAGAACACTATGAAACTTTAATTTATTGTCTTAAAATCATTGTCCTAAATGTGGGAGCCTGCTTTTCCATATTTATATTCTAACATTGTTTCCTTGTGAAAAAAAAACCAAAAACCCCAACATTTAAATCAAAATCTACTGTCACCTTTCTGAAACAAGTCTTTGTTAGCACTTGATTACATGTATAAATGTATCAACAATTCAACAGTCATTTAGCATTTTTATTAATACACTGCTTTTAAAACAGTCAATTAGTCTGAAAGCCATTTTATTTTAGAATTCTTTGCTTTCATTTTTATTGCCTTGTTCTTGTCATGGAATGACTCCCATGTAAGTATGAAGTGCAGTAATAAGTATGGGAACGTGAAGAAGTCCTCTATATTTTTATATCGTGTTTTTAAAGGAGAAAGCCACCAGCCAAGCAGAAGACCAAGTTTTATCAAAATGGTTACATTTCTTGCGTATAATTTAATTGACAAAATTATGCTTTAGCACATTCTCTTTCAAGCAAATCCCAGCTTAGCAGTCCTAGGAAGAGTTGCAGATGCTCTGCATCACCCTAGTTCACTGAAAACCAGGAGGAAACAGGTTTCTTACAGCCTGATGGATTTGGCTTAAAGCTTGTCTTCCACTCATTACTTCATGAACATTTAGCTAGTCCCATTCAACGCTTTTCTTTCTAGAAACTCTTTCTAAGGATATTAATGTCCAAGTTTTCATTAGTTCAGGAGAGGCAGCCTGGGCCAAGGAAAGCACAAATCCTTTTGGCAGAGATGTGACTGCAGATCAAACAAGAAGCTAAAGGATGGGACCTCTGTGGTGTTGGTCAAATTACCTTTGTCAAAGGGGTTTTGCTCTGCTCTCTGTTACAGCAAAGGAAAGGCATGCTGAAGAAAGAGGACATGCTTTGGAACTGGCACAGGAAAGCTCAGGTGCTTGCTTGCCTCAATGCAGCACCTGTTGGTTTAGTTCTCTGCTAGAAAAGCATAATTTTTTTTCCCCCTTCTCTGAGGCCTTCTAAACAGCATCTTCTCACTGCAGAATTCAGAAAACAATTTGGAATCTCCATATAAAAATGAAGTATGCAATATTAATCAAAGTGCATTTACTACAGTGAAGTGAATATTTGTTCTGCGCTTTTAAGACAACAAGCAAAACCAAGAAAAGCAGAAAGTTCTTTGGATTTCTTTTGGTAACTTAAATACTTTAGGACATCTTGTTTATTTTTTAGTAGATAATTTGTTAAAGATGGAATGTGCTTCATAAAAGGAAGAAGAAAAAAGAAAAGAACAGCCCAATTAAAACTAAGGAGAATATTTATTTCAAACTGAAATCTTTTATCACACACCTGTGCTTTTATAAGCAGTGTCAGCAAAACAAACTTTGCCAACAATATGAATTTCTTATAAATATGTATTAATCATTCCTGAATTTTTATTTTATATTTGTATATATTTAAGTCTACCAACATAAACATGAAGCAACAGAGAGAGTATAATCATTGTCACCTTAATGGCAGAAAAGTAATTTGAACATCTGTTGACCTTTGGGAAGCATCTGGCTGCAGTTCTCTCATGACAGACTTTCAAAGAGAGCTGTGGTAATTGTGGAAATCACCTTGAGTATTACATGATATTACATGTTTAGCATGTTAACCCATAAATAAGAATAAAGGTAAGATATAAAAAGATAACTATTAATAACCCCATCTTCTCTCTGCAGATATCCAACACACCCTAATTAACTTTCATGATTTATTGACCTATTTTTAGAGATGTAGTAATCGAGTGAACAAGCAAGGACTGAGCTCAAGGACATCTGGGACCCTGTAGTAGACCAAAGTGAAATATTCATCACTTTACTCCCTGCTTCATTCTTTAAGCAGATTATCTTCTGAATATACAACATTAAGCCAAGTCTTCCACTCTTCCCCCACTTCAAACACAAGATTTCTGATATGTGAGAAATATGAGGTAAAATATGGCTAAGCTCTTCTTATATTTCTCCTTCATGGGGGCACTTCCAGCACAGATATCCCTCTGTGATCTGATTTGCAGGTCTGAGGTATGAAGTATGTGTGCTGCAAGATGAACAGTGGGGGAAAAAAATGTATTGCATGTTACATATTACATTATAATTCTTATTACATGAGTATATATTTATGACTGAAAACATGTATAAATTAGGTGTATTCATATGTAGATCTTCCTCATCAGCAAGCGTATCAGCATATCAGAGAAGGTCCCTTCAAATTTCAAACAAAGCAGCAGTCTGGCATAAATTACTCTGCAAATCCACTGTGAATTAATTCAAGCTGGAAGGGTCATCCCGTGTGCATCAAAAATATGGCCTTTTGCTCTATTGCATCACATGATAATTCAGGGTTGTAGGGCAATGATTAAGTGACAAAAGATTTCAATTAATTAATTGTGAGTTCTTAAAAGGTTCACAAGGGAAAGGGCAGGAGAGATTAATTGATTTATTGTACAACGATGTTGCTGCTGCTAATTAAATATTTCATTAAGATCTTAGGAAATTGGGAGATATCCATCTCTTTTTCCTTTTACCTCGTGTATTCATTGATAAAAGTAGTACCATACATATGTGTTTATGTTTCCCTTTTCCTACAAGTTACAAGAGCCTAGCAGACCCATTCTACTCTCCTCTCATACCTATGGATGCAATGGAAATATATATGTGTGTGTGTGTGTGTGTGTGTGTGTGTTTGTGTGTATTTGTGTTTAAAACTGCATTTATTAACAGGGCTATTAAGATACAAGAAGATCTGATTTATTGACAAGTGATATACCAATACATAACTATCTGGTAATCTTAGAATGATCCAGCACCAAGAATATTAGGCCTCAGTATTACCACAGCATTTCTCACATCCACAGTACCAACCTAACCTCATACACAGCTCTACTATTTCTATACTAACCCTTTCTCCTGCTCCTGAACTGGGAGAATCAGCTCTGATAAAAATGCAGAGGTGGACCAAATGCCTTTTATTTTTACCTCTTGTATTGCTGGGATAGACTAGATGATTACTTTAAAGTCCCTCTCAACCTCTTTTCTTTGTTTGTTTTTATCCTCCCCCACTCCTATGTTTATCAAGGGCTCTTCTCTCAGATAACAAACTGAATCCTGGAGGATTCCACCATCTTTTAGATTTGGAGTTGCAGAACATTTATGTGAGTCCTTAAGCACAGGTTTTCAGCAAAGGCATGTTTGGATTTTCAGCCCTCCTTCATCTCTATTTAATCTTAGTTTCCTCATCCCCCAGGATTGTTAAGACATCTTTTTTGCCTCTGTGCCTTTAGCAGTCTTCTCTTTCATACAAGGGGAAACCACTATTCTAAGTTGCTGGTCATTTGCATCACTCATTAAATTGATCAGTAATCTAAAATAATTTATCTTAGTGTTGGTGGGCATGAAACAAGAACAATGCAGTATTTTTAATGAAAATGAAATTACTTCTTCTCTAGGTGCTTGGCATCTCCTAAACATTTTCTCCAGAAGCCTAAAGCAGTCTAGAAGGCGGTGGAATCCTCGAGGTTACGTATTATCTGATATTGTTAGGAGCAGAGACCCAAACCCTAAAGAATTGCATGGTCTCTTCTGATCAGACAGGATATTAATAAGTATATGTTGAATAAATTTTGTTAGATTTTGCTCTGCAAGGCTCCTCTTATAGTAGGCTAATCTAAAACTTTTTACAAAATGTGTAATACAGTCAGTTTTTCTAAATTAAAAAATTCTTTTTCTCTCATATACTGAAGCTGATGGACAATCTGCCCACAGAAGAATGGGGAAGTAGAAGACAAACCTTTTAAGTGGCTGTGAATTGCAAGTCAATCCCTTCGCCAATTTGCTACTGAAAAAAAAAAAAAAAAAAAATTGCCAACACTTCAAAATGGCTGCAGAGGAGCAGAGATCTGCCCAGAGGTTTCCACTAAGCCCTGAGGAATCCCTTCCAGGCCGCTGCTGGAAAGGACACAAGAAAACCAGTCTGAAAGGAAAAATATACCTCAAACTAGCAAACCTGGCCGTTCTGCAAGCTTTGAACTTTTTATTTTTTTTTAAATTGGTAAAAACTGGCTTAATGATCTCAGTAACATTAAGGAAGACACTGCCTTTCTGTCATTACTTTTAAGTCTTTAAATTTAAACTGGTTCTTTTCTAAGTTGCAAATCTCTACAGTTACTAAAAACATCAGTTCTCTGTCTTTTAACATCAGTTTTCTTTTGATGCTTTCAGAGAGCTATTTAAAATTAGCATCACATGGTCATGCTGAGCAATTAACGAAGATTCATGACTTATATGGTTTGTCCATATTTTCCTGCCCCTGTTCCCTCCTTGTATCCCAGCAGGTTTGAAATAAGCATTTTCTCCTCAGGAGGCGTCATAACATAAAATAAATGGGTGAGCTAAAGCAGTAGTAGCAATTTTCATTTATTATAAAAGTTCACAGTAGTTGTAAATGCAATTATTAAGTGCTTCCATCCCCCAAAAAATTGTCTTTATTTTATTGTGTAAATAAAATTTGACTGTTAGGATGTTCAGATTTTATGCTGCACAGTTGATGTTATTTAATCTTGCTAAAAATAGGGAGTAAAGTGAATATACTAAAATTATTGCAATTTATTCACCACTTTGTTGCCTTGGACACCATGAATTTTGTTATTTGTTATAGTTAAGTAAATATATACCTATATAATGTGCCCATTACTTAATTTTTTATCTTTTTAAGAAAAAATGGTTCTTAATGTTCGCCAATTTTTGACACATAATGAATGACTAAATATAGTTATTTCATTCAAACTTGATTTTTTATTCATACATATTAATAACTTCATTTCAAAACTAAATTACTCATTCCCTTGCTGTCTGTGAGATTTTCTGTTCCTCCATAGCTGGAGCATCCAGTGAAAGCGTGCCATAAAGCTGAAGCAATGCACATGGGAATGTGCACTTTGTTGTTTATTGTCTTCTAGAGTGAGAACAGCATCCCTAATCTAAACATCTGCTTTACCACACAGCACAACGCACACAATATTGTAAAACACATCATTTTACAGCAGTCTTAAGATCAGTTACCCTTATGACACATTCTTTTTGTTGAGTTAAATGCGTGTTCTTTAACTGTACAGGTCTTTGCATAGAGTCATTTATGTTGGAAAGGACCGTTAAGATCTAAGAATCCAAACATTTTTAAATTTTCAATCTTTCCATGAACCAATTAAAAGATACCTTGGATGCATTTATTCATGGATGGATAGGAAGTTTCTAACAGGTCTTGAGATTCTGAAATATGACTGTGAGCTAGTTGCCAATTGAGCCTTTGTTTTCCTTTTTCTTAGTCTGGCGATTCATTTAAGCAGACATATTTTGCACTGTCCTTATTCTGATGTCCAGCTAATCATTATTTCAAAGAAATAATTTTAAACAAACAGTATTTTTTGTAATACACTACCATAATTCTCTTCTACTGAAACCAGGGTACATTTAAGAAAGGGGAAAAAGAAATTTTACTTTTGAGTCTGGAAGGAAAATATTTAGAGAAATGTATTATTAGGAGTCCTGTATCTAAAATATGTCCTTGGTCTGTAAGTGCCCAATTATGTCAGTGCACAACAAAGAGTATTTTTTCAAGCTGCTGGTGAAGATGCAGCTCAGTTTATGGCCTTCATATCCTCAATTTTGGGGATGTTAACCCATACATCCTGAAATGTGTTGTTTCCTTGTCTGTTAATTCAGGAGACAACAGCAGCAGGGATACCTGAGACAGGAGATTGACATTTTATGCCTGGTGTTGCCAGGTCACTGGCTGAATACACGTTTTCCTTCTTTCAAAATGTTATTATTTTCTAATAGTCTAGGAACATGAATTGCAGAAACTGTGTGTGGAAGAAAAGGATTTTATTAAAGGTCATTTAATAGTAAGCACAACCAGCCAGCCTGATTCCAATTCTGTTCTGTAGTATGGCCTTTGTCTCACTTGCAGGACCACAAACCTCTATATTTTGTCAGAAATAATTTTACAGATCAGGAATAAGTTGCATCTCTTCTTCCCCACGGATATAAAGTTTTGAAGGATTTTCTATAGAAACCTGAAGATATTCTCAAGAAACAGTAAAATATTAATTTCATTAGTCATTGATGGGATGAGAGCAAGCAAAACGGACTTCTCTTTTCTTAATGGATTTAGAGGGAGTGCATTTTGTCAAGTTGCTAATTAGATCTTAGGAGACAGACAACTCATTAAAGCCTTGTGTGTTCTAAATATTACTTTTCATAAAAGGCTATTTACATATATTGCTTTCACAATTAAATTCTGATAGGAGTACAGTTTTAAATAGAAAATATTATTCAGAATTTATGTCTGACATATTAGAGCTCTTGTGACAGCACTGGAATTCAGAGGAACTCTTATTCTTTTCTTTCTCTCAAGTTTTAGAGCCTTCCTCCTTGAAAATTGTCTTTGACTTGTTAATCAGTTTTGTCAGTCAACTGCCTCAAATCAAATTACCAACTTTTTTCTAATTTTAATTTTAAATATCAGATCCTTCTGACTGAAATGATGGGGAAAGGACCCGCTGAAAGCTTAGAGTAAGCTGTGGGCATATAAATATAATAAAATCAGAGCACAGAAAAGATTTCCAGTGTTTCCTCTAATGTGCATATCTGAGCAATATTAAAGGATCAAAGCGCTGTCTATCATTCCATATCTTTTTTACCAATTTAAGATTAAATACTCTATCATCCTCTGAATGCACTAGAGAACCATATTGAAGTTTCTCATTACTGGTATATTATTAAAAAGGTTTCTGAACTACTTGTTGAGATATTTGATAAAACATAATTAACCTCTTTGGAAAGTTAGGGTGAGTTGATATAATATATTTATAAAATATCGAAATGGACATGAATCTATTTAATTGATACTAATTCTAAGCAGAAATCAGAAACATTTTTGTTGCATTAAGTATGATGCCAACAGAAACAATTTAAGTGGTTTTTCAGCCAAGAACATTTCTGGCTTTCAAAACTTTTATTCCTTATGGATCTGTTTGGAAGAATGTTATATCTGAGCTATTGTGAGCTTAAAATAAACTTTTACCAAATATTCTGTGAATTTTATATTTTTAACTAAATACAAAATCTTCAGAAGTCTTCAGAAATCAGTGTTCAAATTAGGCATTCTCTTGCACAGTAATTTATCCTTTGAATCATCTATGCTGATTTTTTTTGTTTTATAAATCAACACTTTCTTTTAAAAATATTGTTTTGTTTCTTTTAAAGAATACACTTATATCAGTCATAATAAATGCTGAGATACAAATCGGATGGATGCTTACCCTTGAAGATTACTTGAAAACGGACAAAGTTTCACATTTTAAATAAATAGAAGCCTGTGCACTACGAATTGGAAGAAAGGATATCAGCTACTGAATTGTATGTATTTTTTAAAAATCTCTCTAAGCAAGATGAATGATTTTTACTCAGTTAACACTCCCGTCCAAAAAAAAAAAATAAATTTACTTAGATAAAAGGAATTATGTAAGTAAAAACCTGTAGCTAGAAATATCTTGAACTTCAAAGCCAAAAAAATAAGATTAATGCAGAAAAAACACAGATTAATTCTTCTGAAATGCTAACAAACAGTCATAATTGTCTCTACTTGAAAGCCATACAGTTAGACGTAGATGTATTTTCTTTACTGTTGCTTGTACATTTGCAAAATAGCAACAAATATTCTGTACTTTAAATATCCATCAGGGTAGCAAAAACTGCAGAGACATTATCATCTCAATACAAGTCACAATTTATAAAAGTCACTTGCACAATACTGCTTCTTACTTTTCTGCATGTCAAAAGTAAGAACATTTTAATAAACACTAGAAAACATAACCACACAAAACTATTTTATATATTCACAGAATCTTCTACTTAAATAACTTCATACCAGAGACCTAGACAAGTAAACTGATTAGAGCCATAAATGTGTCAATTTAGGATTGTGTAAATGTAAATTTAGGATTACATTTCATATGGGAAGATCTTCAGTGGATTTGAACACTCTACAAATATTGACAAAATAAGATACTTGTTCCCAACTGAAAAACTCACTAGATATAAGAAACAAACAGAGAACAACCTACCTGATCGTTGAAGAAATAAGGTATTTCCATGTAGAGTGCAACCTGCAGAAAAGTTTCTGTTTCTATGTTTTTGGGCATTTGTACAATTTTTAAAATGGTAATGACATAAAAGAAATTTTCTATGATCTTACAGACACAAAATAAGGTATGAAAGTCATTGATTCATATTCTAAATACCTATTATTTGACATACAAATACTTCTTTCTCAGGTTCTCAGGAGTCCCCAGAGACTAAAGGCTATGCAAACATGGAAAAGAATAAGTACAAAAGACTATCAAGTTGCTAATTTAATTTCTTCTTTCTCTTCAGCCAAATTAACACTGCCAGTTATAAGCCCACCAGAGTTTCAGCTTCAACAATAAGATGCTTGTTTATTTGCTGCACAAAGTTTCAACCTTAAAATTTTTTCAACCAGGAAAGTTCCTTGGCAATGTCCTCCATCTTCCAAAACCTTCTCACAGTGCTTGGGGACCACAGAGGCCCAGAGAGCACAATTCCCTGGTTTCAACTTTAGTCTGGTTTTCCAGCTCTTTATGTATGTTATATTTCATTCCTGTTCTTCCAAAGGCAGGTTCTACAAGCATCTTTGATGTCCTCTTTAGCTACCCCATCACTCGTTTCATCCTTCCACCACCATTTTCTCTCATGTACTTGAAATCTAAAGAGTTTTTGCTTTCTTTACTCACAACTTAAGAACATGTGCCATCCTGACAGATATTGGAGAGTGCTGTACCAGCACTCTCGTGGCTCTGAATCTAAGTTATCAGCCCTGTTTCATAGCACAGATTATTAGCTCACATTTGGCACTGCTGTTGTGATAACGTGGCTTGTGATTATTCTGAACAATAGGCAGATCAAGCTAACTACAAATGACACTGTCATATAAATAAAAGATAAATAAAAAATTAAGATTTGGTAGATTATTAACTCACTATATATGACACTGTGACATCAAGACTATTGTCTTGCATTCAATGTCTCATCCCCACCCTAAAAATAAGATACAAAATTCAAAAGAAACATTCCATTTCTATATAATTAATATTTTCTGCCTTCTTATTTGTATGTGATTTCACAGCAAAACGTTTCAGAAATAATTTGTAGTTTCTGCTTTCAATTTACTGCAAACTCATTATGAACCCTGGGAATTCAAATGAAGTAATACAGGAAGGGCTGCCAATCAAAAGCCTTCATGGCTTCTTATACTCTGATAGAAACCTTGTCCAGCTGGTCTTTAGTGGCAGAGGCATTCCAAAACTGTGGTTTCATAATTCAGGCTATCCTTGAAAATGAGATAAGGGTTTTTTTAATTGTGCTATCCTTGTATGCTTCTTTTGTAGTGCTGCAGGTAAATCAGCCAACACGTGCACAAAGCTTCATCACTTTTCACTCATATTTCTGCTTTTGATGGTTCAGAAAACCAGAAAGTTGTCCATCTAAAACAGGATGGCTGTGAGTTTATCTAGTTTCTTCAACTTTCCCGTCATAGCTAAAGAAGCAGCTCTGTCTTCACTAATTGTAGCATATCAGCTGACAGATATCCAATTGAAGGAAGTGTGTCTGCACTGGGACCTGATGTCCTGTAAAAACAAATCTGAAAAGAGGTGTTAGAGACAGCTTATTCCAGACAACACACTGAAAGAAATAAAGTGCAAACAGGTATTTCCTCACAGAGGAAAGAAGAAATATAAAGAAGAAAAAAAACAGCAGGCCAAATTTAAAGGAATGGGGACAGAAAGAATCCTTCCCAAAGTAATCTACACCTGAGGAAGGGAACAAAGACCCACATTGTCCAAAAGTATCATTAAGCAACAAATCAAGTTAAGAAAAATTAATCCTCTGTTCTTTATAACTGTGCTCAAAAATGGTCCTCAGAAGATTTCCCGTATATTTGCATGAGAGTTACCACATCATTTCACACAAGCAAAATAAAGTATTTTCAACAAATTTATATATATATATATTTAATTTATATTTTGTTTGCAAATTTTACAATTACAGTAAGATGGAATTAAACTCTGCATATTGAGCTGGCCCTTCCTTACAATGAAGCTCTTATAGATGCATGGTTTTAATATGTAACTCATTTTTCAGGAATGTTAGTAAAATTAAGTTCTCCTGCATCATGCCATTGCAAAATAGCCTGAACTCTGAAAATTGTTGTGTCTTTGAGAGGTACAATATATCATGTTCTGCAATTATGGGAGGGGTCAGTAATCTCCAGTTCAATTTTTACAACTCTAATTTTCAAAGCAAAACTAATGAATGTAATTCTACATGAATTACAATCACCCCAATACAGTGCTTATAACTCTTACTTATCAAACACCCAAGTATAAAGTTTCTGTGACATTTGTAAATGATAAAAAGATGGGTATAAAATATCTGAACCCCCAATGACATAGCTTCTAGGAATGTACTTTTGGGTCATTTTGTACCTTGCATAGGCTTATATTCTTGTAAAACCATAGAACAAGAATAAATATGTTAGCTTTCAGACTCAGTGGTTTCATCAGAAAAAGAGTTATCAATAAAACTGGATTGATAGTAAAACTAGCCCTGCAAGCCAAGGTGATTTCAAAGCTTCTCTCAGCAAATTAAACCAATACAAAAAAAAAAAAAAAAGCCAGAAATTCACAATTTAAAATACTGCTGTAGGGAGAGTGAAAAAAAAATCCTTTAATTTCCTGTTTTCACTCTGGGTTACTTGCATGATCTTAAATGGCATCACATACAACACAATGTAATGTGATATGGCAGAAGCTGACCCTAAGCAATCCAAAGAAGGAAATGAGTCTGACTTGCCTTGAGGACAGGACTAAGGCTGGCCATTTTAGGACATTCACAAAGGATCGCAGACAGGTTGATCTTGGAAGGGGTTTTTGGAAGTTGAACGCCTCTCTACTCAAATGAGATCACACCAGAACCTGGTTGTCCAGGAACACATGCAGATGTTTTTTGAATAATCTGTAAGGAAAGAGCTTTACACATTATCTTTGTGCCAGAGCTTGGTTTCAGTTTTCTGATGTTTGAAAGGAACCTGATGCCACATCTCAGTTTGTGCCTGTTATCTCTTCTGGGCACAACTAGAAAAAGCCTGGCTCTGTCAGCTTTGCACCCTTCAGGTGTTTGTACACACTGATGAGATTCCTGGAGCATTTTCTCCTCTGGGCTAAGCAGTCCCAGCTCTCTCAGCCTTTTTGCATGAGAGCTGCTCCTTTGCTGAGCTCTCTCCTCTATCTCCACACCTCTCTTGCATTGGAGTGCTGCTGGGATGAACTTTACATTTCCACTCTGTACGGGTGGTTTTGGAGCACAAGCATAGATCAGAAGGGTTATTTATTTCCCTGTGTCCCATTCCACATAATCATGTAGTCTTCAGCTTCACAACATAAAAGTCAGTGGCACCTTGCTGTAGAATGCTTCTCTCAATTTTGCAAGAAATTTTCATCTGTAGCCTGCCCATAATATTTTGTAAAATAGGGACATTTTGTTGTAATAATAATTTCTGAATCATGCATTACAGATTTGGAAAGTTTTGTTTAGCATTCACAATACTTCACATACACACACACACACATATATATTATAAACTTCAGTAAATGACTATATTTGAAAAAGCAGAGCAGGCACTAATTAAAAGAGTATTGTTATCTGATGAAAATAGTTTTGTTAAGATGGTGGCAATTTTAATAATTACCAGAACAAGTGAAAATCTACAAAAATAGTTTGTTTGGCTGGTAATTGGGCAAAACTTAATTTCAGTGACAAAACCAGTACAACCTAATTGTTGTCCTTGAATTCAATGACCTTGTAGATTCCAAGGGGGGGGTGACATAGTCCAGAACCTATGGTCACTTCAGTCTTGCAATGAGGCACTGAGCTTAGAAAAACAAGACAAAGTCATCCTGGCTGTGCAGGTCAAAATCAACTTTATAACAAAATATGCCCCTTCTCCTCACAGTGACAAAATTGCTCTTTCTTGATAAAAACATTGTTGGATACATACATTTGTTGGGAGCAGCTATGAGACAGATATTCCACTAGCACTGTCTCAGTTAAGTATTCGAAGATCTTTATATTTTATGAATGTTTATGAAATGCAAAGAAGTGGTAAAATACCAAGTCACTGATAGGAGAGCAAATAAGGAAATTCTAATTTTTACGTTAGGTGTTTCCACAACAGGTAATCATGCACACTTTCTTTCCTACCCATCATTTCCATGAGATAGGAATCTGTGAGAATAATGTCCACATAACATGCTATTGTCAATAATTTCACACAAAATAGTGATTGCTCAACATTTGTCACTGAGGTCAACAACAACAAAAATGTTTTAAACTAGAGATCAAAGCTTAAATAAAAGGACATCTGTCAGAAAAATGGAGAGCAATGATAGTAAGTCTCCAATCCCCAGGATTCCAAATGAGAGCGTGATCAAGGACCAGACTAAAGCTGAAAGGCAGCTCTAAAATTAACCTAGACAAGCAATATCCCTCATCTGGAAGAGTGGACAAGGCAGAGCAACTAGAAGACTTTTCTAATACTCCTTTTTTTGGGGTGTTCCCTTCCAAAATACATTTCATCCAGAAAATTTCATTTTATTTTCAAATAGCTACAGATGCCCTGAACGTTAATAAATGCAGATGATATACATTGCCTACAGCTGAACACCACAAAACCACACTGTTATCTTCATTTGCATTATGAACTACTTACTTGCTCCATATGTCCACATGATACCTCTGAAAGCTCTGATGTCTTCATTTTTTCTGTCAGAGGCTGTAAAAATTACTTAGTGTGCTTTTTTTTTTTTTTCAGCATAAAAAAGAAAAAAATCCATATGCAAATTCATACTTTATTCAAATTCATAAATCCAAGTAGAGACATCTGCCACTAGTAGTAGAGCAAGAGGCAAGTGTCCTGCACTGATTTATGTTTTTATTTCCTGGCCTCAAAATTGGCATTCCTAATACCTCAACATTTGGTTTTTCTGCTATAAAAGTAGCTGCACGATTTATAGTAGAAAATAAATTTTTTAAAAAATAATTAAATAAATAAATAAGGAAACAAGGTCCTTTCCCTACAACCCTATTCTTTGCTATTTTCTTAAAATTTCTTAAAGAAAAGAAATAACTTGACAATCCAAACTTGAATGGATTTTAGTGAAAAAAAGCTATCTGGTTTTCCCAGGCCGATACCAGACTGTTTTCTAGGTGACAAGGTCAAAATGCACATGAATGGATTGTGAAAGCCAGAGGTATCTGATTCTGTGGAAAAGATCTCTGGTGAGGACAAACTATAAATAGAAAAAGAAGTTCCCTCTTTTCAACAGCCTGTGGATTCAAGATATTTTCATATTTTGCTTCTCTGATAACACAAGATGAAAATCATACCAAAAAATGGAGGAGATTTGAGTGGGACAGCATTTAGGAATAAGCATGAGTAAATGAAGAAAATGCCTTCAAGTTTTGAAAAAATGCTCTTAACTTCACAGAGCCAACACAGAATAGTACTAAACTACATTTACATTTATGCAACTAATCTATTAAAAATCACTTCTGATAAATAATGAAAGTCTTTAATGTAGGATAAGAATCATATACAGGAAAATACATTACATTAAACATAATAGTACTAAATTGTTATTTTTATGTTATTGTTATAAAAGTTCCCTTTAAATTAAAGATTAATTTTGATTTGACAAGTAGTTGGAAAATATCTTTGCTTCTATAATTACTGATGAGTAATGTGATATGTTGCACTGAACTATTAGAAATTAAAAATATAAACAAGTGAGATAGTTTTTACTTCTTTTTTTTTATTATTGTCAAAGCCAACAGGTGCACTGACCATCTGTCTTAGATCATGCTACAACAATTTTCCCACATAAGCTCTTAATTATAAACAGCTACCTTGCCTTTGTATCAGTCTCATGAGCATTACTACACCACTACCTACTATTAAATTAGTGGTTTTCATGGTCTATATGGCCAAACTGGATATAAATTAAAATTGAGAGTATGCTAAGAGGCACCTAAAAAAAAAAAAAAAAAGAGAGTGCATATTCACTGGTACTTGAACGGAGTTGAATTGCCAATTCTTTTTTTTCTAATCTCTATAAAGGTTTAACGTGTAGACGAATTCTGAGTATGGGAATACTCTTTGTTATTTTGAAAGGTCTACCTTGAATTTGACCTTTCCCAGCTTCTTCCATTCTCTTCTAGCTTTCAAAACCTGAGCAAATTTTTTGTGTTTTTAATATAAATCATAGTGCAATTTCATAGTACATTGGTTCCATTAAAATGATGCACCAAAAAGAAATCAGTAAAGTGATGAAAGAAACATTTTAAAATTTTAAGAATATTTTCACCTTTGTTTTTTTTTTTTGAAAATATGATTTAGCAAAGTCTCTTCATTAACAGTTTTATAATCTCAGAAGTGGAATCTTTAGTAAATAAAGAAAAACAAACCACACATTTCTTACAGAACAGGCCAGAAGTTTGCTAGCTGCTATTCCACACTAGTCTCTGAAGCAGTACAAGTCTTCATAAAAAGACCTTAAAAGTGGAAGACTTTAAGAAAATGGTGTAGAATTGAAGGGCTTCTTTGCAGAACTGTGATGATAGTCTTCTCTATAGAGCTAAACATGTCAAAATGTATGAAAAAAAGAGCGCATTTCTAATATGATAGAAAAATACTGGATGGAAGTACTGAGAAAAGGAGATTTAAGGAAGAGAAATATTATAAAGGGAAGGTAAAACAATTCAGACAAAATATGAGCTTTTCTGCACAGAGCAAGAAATTTCATTTTCAGGCTCCACTTGAAGTTACAAACTAATCTTTCACTACAAGAGCTTTTTCTTTCTTCTTGAGAAAAAAGAAATCCAAGATTTAAACAGTTATGTAGTAATTCAATGGGTATGAAAATGTGCCAGGAATTTAATCCATTTCACATTCAGAAGCTCCTGAAGTTTGAGAGCACATTTGGCCACATCTATATTTAAATTTGTTAAACTTAGTCATAATTTCTAAACATACTCTTCATCTTTTTTTTTTTCTTGAAAGAAACACTTGCTGTAGAATAATGAATACAAATTATGCAAAGAAAGTCTTTAAAGAAATACTTCTTGCATATTTTAAGCCCGATAAAAAGTTGAGTTTGAAAGACATTGACATCCAGAGAGACTAATTTCTTTTTATAATAAGAAAAATCATCACAAAATTGTAGCTCAGAATGTGTCAGTTAAGTTACTGGCAGGAAAATTTGTGTTACAACTATTTTTCAATTTCTGAAGGGCTAGAAACCTTACCCTATTCATACTGTAGAAAGTGAAAAATATTTTTAATTCATTTCCTTAGCTCAACCTAAGGGGAAAAAAAAAAAAAACACAAAAAACAAAAAGAAAAAAAAAAACACTTAACATTTACCTGTCTGACAAAACTTTTCACATTCACAATGGGAGTTAACTTAGAAAGATGATTCATGGAAGATGGAATCTGCAGTCAGTCTCAGGATTCAGCACCAATAAATTCAGCACCAGCTTCTACAGGAAATAACACCAACACCCAAATAAGTTCCTCTTCAACTTATTCAGTGAGAATAGAGTTGGGTACAGAAATGAGCAAAGCCATGCTGAGTATTGTTCTCTCATGCTGATTGATTCTTCTTGACTTTCTGTATGGATGTCTTTGGTTGTGCAGGGGTTTCTTCATCTCTTTCTTTTTTGTGTGTGTGTCAAACATTGACTTTCCTTTTGCAAACTTAAATTCATTTAACATCCTACAAACAGGAGAACTTCTCTTAGGCTTAGTTGCTACCTGGACAGATTTGAAACTTGAAACTAAAAAGAGAACAGCAATAATTGCCAGGAGAACATCTGGGACCTTTTATGATTCATTTCACTTCTTTGGCTGACCATTAGTCCTGCCTTCTGGCAAAACCTCTGCAAAGGCAAGCCAGTACATTTGGAGACAGAGCCTTAGAGGAAGCCCAGAGACATCCCTCAGTCAAAACCTCCTTGATGGGGACTAGCTGGCAGGATAAAGAAACTTTGATAACAATCTCACATGTCTGAAGAGCAGGGCTTAAGCAGCCATTCATGTTCTGCACTTGCTCAGGTCTCTACATCAAAAAGCTACTAAAAAACTACCTCAGTTCCTACCCATAAGAAGCCTGTCTTGACAAAATCTCCTGGCTGGATGTGTCTGACTGTCCTCAGCATCCAAGATGTGGACAATCTATCAGTGATGCTTTCCTGTCATTGATCACAGCAGCTCCAGGGAGCAGCTTAGCGCTGAAAGGCCAGTAAAGCCAGAAACTCCTGTAAGTATAAAAGAGCATGTAATAATGGGAAAGGAAAGCAGTTCTCTGGAACTTATTTTGATTCTATTATAACCTTATTTTTTATGACTCAGTCTGCCTCAATATTCCAAATATGTAGCAATTAAGAAAATAACGTGTTATTCATTTGTTATATGGTTGGGTTTTTTTCATTTTTTAATAGCTGTAACAAAAAAAATCTCCACCAGGAAGTTCTACTTTTGTTCTTTTCTTCCAATCTTTAAGGCTGTGTTAGCTGGAAGAGTGTTTTTTTACAGATGCAATTTTAGCACACAGAAAAGTGACACTTTTCTCTCCGAAGAACTCTAAGTTTTTACCCGTTCTTCTCATATATTATCTTTGAGAGGCACTTTAATCCCATAAGCTTTGCTGGGTTTGTACATGTTGAGATCCTTCAGACTACAAATGAATTTGAATTTTTATAGTATAAAATAAATTAACACAGACATACATAGGATGTACATTTTCAGTTTAAAAAAAAATGTTGGTCTACAATCATAGTAAGGAACTTTGAAAACTGATTGAAGCTTATTTTTGTATTTTCATAGATAAAAATTATCATGAACTTTTTTATCTTAAGCATCTTTAGATATCAGTATGCAGAGAAAGATTTGGTACTGACCCATATCTCATGATTTTGAGCATTTAATGTGCAATAAAATTTAGAGATTAAAAGCAAACAAAAAACGTCCTCTTCCTGCATCAAAGCTTCCTGATAGCACCATATGCCACTGCAAAGTTGCAACTCTGAGGTTGGTAAACTCAAACACAAAGAACTTACCTGGTCTATCTGTCCTGAAAGAAATTTACTGATTCAGTAGTTAACAAAAGAACTAGTCAAGTAATTGTGGAATTCTAGTGACACCAACCAGCTCTGCAATCCATTAAACAAGAATTCAAGCAACTTAAAGAATGTGGCATCTTTCCAAACTTGTATCTTGTGCTCTGTTGTATTCTTGGAGTCACCCTTAATAGGGATGCCAGGAGCATAAGGAGAGAAAATATACTGTGAAATTCAGCATTTCAAAAGCAGATTGTTGGGAAAGAGTTTCTTTAGTTCAGTCTAGCTACAGTTGTTTAAGTAAGGATTTTCACCTACCTGCCATAAACACATATTTGTGATCAATCACTCAAAATCCAGTCACTCCGAATCACCTGAATTTTGTACACCAGAAACAAGATTCCTGATAAACCTACATAAATCTGGATAAACAAATAAAATATTGTTCGAATAATTTAAAATATTTTCCTAGACAGGAGAGGAAAAAAAAAAACCAACTTGCTCCATTCTTTTTCGTTTTAAACTTTATCTTTTACAATATTTCTCATTTATGCTTTTTTTCATACAGACGTGCAGAATGGAGCTTCCTCCTTAGAATAATTTTATTTTGTCATATTTCCATTTAGAATTTTTCTACTCTAGAGAAACAATTTTCAGAATGAAACACTTAAAGAGCTAAGTAATAAATAAATAGCGAATAATATATTATAGCGAATCACAAACATACAAGAGGGCTTTCAGATATCTGAAGGACTGAGTCATTGGCTCAGAAAAAAAGGGATTTTTCATTATTTTTATTATAGATATTTTAATTATTAATTAAACAATAAAATTACTTTATTAATTAAAACACATTTACTTAATTATTAATAAATTATTTAATTAGATAATAGAATTATTGTTTTTATTATATAAAATGTTTAAGAGTGATTTCTAATAAAGTTTAGAAAGCACATAGGACATGAAAAACAGACAATCCTAATGACTTTTGGAAAATAAAGACATATAATATAAAAATATATTATAAAGATTATATGGTGTGAATTCCACCCTGAGATAGTCAGGTGATGGCACCGTAGCCTTCATGTTTCTGAAGGCCCAGAGTTACTATAAAATACTACTAAACTTGATCTAGTGGCAAACATCCTTGCCAGGGAGGGAGGGGTGAAAACAAAAGATCTTTAAGGTTCCTTCCAACCCAAACTATTCTATGGTTCTGTGAAAGTGCAAAAAATTTCAGGGGAGATCAGATATCACCTATCTGCTTTCACTCCCTCCCAGACAGCCACTGAGAGCAGCTGTGTAAAGTTTTAGAAGAGAAAACCAACAAACCACCACACAAGAGCCACTAAAATGCAAGAAGAAGTTTTATGAGTAGCCCATATAGAAAATGGCTTTGCATTTTATCACCTCCTCTAATTCTATTTCTCCTGCATCAGCTGATAAGATCATCCTGTTTATGTGAAGTGGTTTGGTGCTCAAAAGTAATAAATTTATTATGCTCTATTTTCATGTTCTAGTATGATAAATGAAAGGGAATAACATGAAATGCATTAACCTCTGAAGTGGAAAAAATCAGCTTCTTAGATGCAGCCAAATATTCTAGTGTTCATCTACTTCAAATTAATTTGACCTATATAAGTACAGTTCAGCACAGCTGGAAAGTGACCAGAAAATTTTAATTCTTACAAACATAAAGGATGTGTTTTTTCATATTTTGCTATAAAATCCTCTTTCTTCCTTTTCTGGCTGAGACAAGCAGTGTCTTTAAAAAACTGCTGTCTTTAAAATTTGGGCACAGTAGGAAAGCTAGAGAGAAGGGAGTCTTGGATGTCTTTATCTGGTGTCATGTATATCTTGCACTTCCAGAAGCAAAAGTTCCTAAAATGCAGAGTTGAAAATTTCTAACCTTGATAAGGGCTCAAGCCAGATTCTGCTGTGGTAAATATTGAAAAAGTACAATTAATGCTAGGCCCCATCTCATAGAAATGTAATGCATAGGGAAAAGACTAAATAAGTACTTAAAGACTTCGACTCCCTTGTGTTCTGTTCACTTAAGTTGGACTCAAAGACCCTCGTGGGTCCACCTTAGGATATTCTGTGATTTAAATAAAAATATATGTGTACATGGGGCAACAGAATGCAACTTGAAACTTGGAAACATTCAAAACGTAGTGCAGGAGAGCAAGGTTTTGCAATCCAGCAAAATATCAGTGGTGTGGAGATACTAAATTGAACAGAGTAAAGTTATTTTTATTAGATACTTTCACTTATTCACCATTTTTTTACCAAAAAAAAAAAAAAAGTTAGGTTAATGGCCTGGGTATTTTTACCCCTGAGGCCATACTGCAAGGAAACATATTTAGGGAGAGTATATGCAAGTGTGTGAGTTTCTGAAAGGCTTTGATATTTCTGATCTCTCCTGTCTTGTGACACGTGACTACTTTCCCCAGAAAGAAGGAGATTCAGGCAAGCGCTCCAATCTTTTCAGTAATTGGATTCATGAGTACAGGTTCAGATGGGTTATGGGTGGTAAGATAGGCAGCTAACATTAAATGTCAAATTATAATGAATATAGGATAGGAACAATGGGTAGGAACAAGGATAGGAAGATGTTGTAATTTTATGCTATATATTGCAATTAAAAGACTATTCAAACTTGGTGTTCCAATGTTAATAATATAGAGCATTACCTCAGCATAAAATTTTATTTCTTTCATGTCAAAAATGTAGCTTTACAAATTAAACTAAAGACCTTCTACTGAGTAAAATATTGCATATAACAGCTAATATGGACAGAAACAACTTAATAAACAAAAGGTATTGCTGAAAGTATCAGGAACCAAAGGAAAAACAAGGAAAAAGGCAGAACATGTCAGGCTGTTCACCTTCCTCAAGTTGTTTGCTAAATACATGACATTTGCCAGGGCAGAGTTATAAACAGCAGTAAATTCATCTCATGATCAATTAATAAGCTGTTGTCTGCATTAGAGCACAAAATAATTCCCTTAAAGATTTTGAGGACTGAATAGATACTGGGAGAAAAGTCTTTTGAAGGAATGAAAGAAGATGCTATTTGCATTTTCGTTTTTATTATTATTTTGAGATTGAAGAGGCTCCCATTTCTGCCAAATCATGCCTTGATACAGATGGAAAAAAAATCTAATGAACCACAAAAACTCTTTCTGAACACTGCAAAATATGCTTTTCATGACTGACAAGAATCCCAAAAGGAAACATTTTCATGTTAATTATTTTTGTGGCTGGTTTTAAGTACATATATGGGGAAAAAAAATTGAAGCAATATTGCAAGATCAATTCAAAAACTACTATTCCATTCCCTGTTCTGTTTCTTATAGTTTGCATCATTTTTATTATAGGTTAAATTGAGGGTTATTTGTAGAAGTAACTGGGTGTATTTTCACCAGTAGCAGTCAGAGAGTTGCCATTAGCAATGAAGTCTCTACTCCAGATTAGTTTCCCTGAAAACCACCATCAATATTACTGACATTAATAACTTCTTTGATCTTAAGCATGTGACTTTTATTCTCATTCCTTATTTTATCTTATTTTTTTTAAATTTTGCACACTTTAGGGATGTGACAGAACCCATTAACAAGATCCTGCATCACCCATTAAGATGTTAGGAATCTGAGAGGTCTGATCTGCTGTGAAAATACAGAGTTACAATATAAATATATAATATATATTTACATATATATAATATAAAGAGACCAAGTACTGAGAGATTATATTACTGGCCTAATAGATGTCACTGCGTCACTGAAAATCTGACAGATTTTTAGAAATAACAGGTGAAATTTTTTAAATTCCATAAACCAGCTGCAAATTATGATAGATTATATTGACTGTGGAATCTCTAGAGAGACCATAGTGACAAACACATCAAGAGTGCAAGCTATTACCAAAACAAAACAAGCAAAAAAATCTACAGTAGAAACTATAAAACAACTGGAAATATCCCTGGAATTTTTTGATGCTTAGCCAAATTCTTTTCAAGCCTTGTTCAAACTACAAAAAAGTCCTGTTTCAACCTCTCAAGAAAGGAATTTCAGAACTTCAAAACAACATTTTCTTTTCTCTGCCAAAAGACTTCTCCTAGGTAATTTAGGGCTTTCTGTATGAAACTAAGCACTTTTTGATACCTGAAAGAAATATGTGGCAGTTGTCTGCTTTCAAGATTTGTATGAGGACAATAAGACAACAGCAAACCAGGAAAAGAGAAGAAAATATATTCCTTGGAATTTTATGGCAATTGTGTGTGGCTCATGTTCAATATTGCAGCTTAAGTGAACAAAGCACTAGAAAGATTGATCAGAAAACTTTTCTATTAAAGCACATATGAGCATGAACCTTAAAGCCTTAAATGCTAGACAAATACATTTAAAATGCTATCAAGAAGCCACAAAAGAAGAAGCTTTTCTTCTAATGGAAATTTGGTTCCATTATTTTAACAGCACATCTACAAGACAAAAACTAAGTATGTATCCTACCAAGGTGTCACTTTCTCTCAAAAAATCTGAAATGAAAAAAAACAGGTAAGGCTGACTGAAAAGAAAACATGTCACAGAAGTGTGGATAGCAGGAGTTACTATTTGAAATGCAGAAAACTGATAAGACTTGTGTTCCTTTTTGCCCATTTGCCAAAGGGAGTTGCAGAATAAATTTTACCTATTCATTACTAAACTAAGACATTCTGAATTTATGACAGGACTCAACATGCAAAATAAAAAACAACAAAATGTAAAAGTACACTTCCAATGAAAATGTAAGAAAAGGACTCATTAGTTTTTCCAAAGAGGAAGTATGGAATTTCAATAATTTATAGAAAAAAAAAAACAAAAGAATTTTGTAAATTTTTTCAAGTGGCTATCTTCCTACATTTACATGTTACTGAGTACATACATGGCTTGAGCAGCTGTTGATGAACAGAAGATGAAAAAGATCTGCAGTTCAGGGAAAGGCAATGGAAGTTCTGCCAGACATCTTGCCACAAGATTGCTACTTCTATTTATCCCAAAGGGATCTAAGAGTTTTGTTAAGGCATCCCTTCTTAATCTGATATAAACACTTCTTAATCTGGTATAAAGGAATAAAGAATATGAAGTTCACTTTATGCAGACAGTGTGAAAGAGGGGGGAAAAATATTTCCCAGAGTTTCTAGGAGGATTCAGCTTCAGGAGTCAGTCCATGGTCAAGGAGTAGAAATAGTGTACCTAACTAAGAGCAGCAAAATTGCTGATGAAAGCATATCAAATGAAATCAAATCACATCAGTAATATAACTGTTCATCACATCAGGATTGCACCAGGTGTGATCCCTGCTGAACAGCTAAAGGCAACAAACAAAAAGACATGGTAAATACAAAGATGTAAGTGTACCTGAAAGCTTTCTGACAGCCTGTATTGCTGACCATTTCACCAGGCCTAAATAAAGCCAACACATTTTCTTATCAAATCTCAGGAACGCATTTTGTCAAGATAAATGCCAGGCTAGACTTTCCATAACTTCATCAAAGAATTGGCACGGTTTGGATAAGTCCACATTAATATATTTCTTTGTAATTTAGGCCATTTTTCATTCCCACTCTCTATCTCATTTTGTGAGGATAAGTTCATACTGGAGTTGCATTATTTGATGTCAGATAAACGGTAGTTTAATGACTTTATTCTTCATCATCCATCATATCAATTTTGACACTACCCTAATTTCTTTATATGCTAATTAAAAATGCATTCTCAGTGTGGAAACAAACATTAATGCAATCTGTCAGATGCTATTACATTTCCGTAAGAGTCTCACAAAATTTCATTTCTTCTTATCATACAAAATGCTCGGCCACATTTTCTTTCAGTTAAGTGAATATAGTCAATGAAACTCAATCCAAAAAAGCTACACTTTCTGGGTGCTCTGCATGGTTTTGCTTCCTTGATAAACAAAACTAAATAGTCCCTTCTTAAAATATTTCCTACATATCCTAACTCAAACTGTACTTCACCCAGCCCATTCTGGTGGTATGTAATGTGCACACATACAAACACACACATTTGTACATAAGTTTACAGACACACTTCAGAAATGTCTTGGATAAATTAGATATAAAATTAATATTATGAGAATCATAATTGATTGAATAAATATATAGGCATAAATGCATTGTACAATAATTAGATATAAAATTAATATTATGAGAATCATAATTGATTGAATAAACATATAGGCATAAATACATCGTACAATAATTAGATATAAAATTAATATTATGAGAATCATAATTGATTGAATAAATATATAGACATAAATACATCGTACAATAAACTCTCCATATTTTAATATCCTACTTACTTTACTTCTAAATTATTGTACTGGAATTTGATTTACTTTATATAATTATGAAAACCACAAAATAATTATTTATGCTTCTGTTTTTATGAACAGCAATTAAATATTCAAGCAAATCAGTGGCTTTAAGAATCTGATTGCTGTTTTTTTGTGATTAAGGTTTCCATTAAGATCTGGGAAAGTCAGATCTTCAGAGCAAGATAGCTTCAGGAGATGTAATTGTTTACTGAATTATATTGTTCAAGGTATGGCAACATCTGTACACACCAAACAATAACAGAACACATCCTCTGAAAAGCTTAGAAGGACTTACCTTAAAGTCTTCAAAAGCAAAGGTTACAAGCCCAGCAAATTTCACCCTGAATGAACAGATATAAATGCAATAGAATTGTCAAAAAAAGAATCTTAACATTTACAGAAAGTCGGGATAGTGGACTTCTAAATTTTTTTTCACTTCCTCAATTCAGCAAAGGGACAACTCACTTTACATTTCTCTACAAGAAATACAGAAATAAAAATTAATTTAGACAGATTGTGTGCTTCTTGTAGTCTATAGTCATGCCTCACACATTACCTCTGTTAGTAATTAATGTAACTATTTTATCATACTGATTTAATGAATAGTTCAAATACTACCAGTTTTCTTATTTTAATTGCACTCAACTCGCTTACCAGGAGTATTATACAGGAATTATTTATTCTTCTTTTATCCCTGACAGAATAAGGTCTAAACTGGACTGAGGAATTAAACTGTAGTTCTGCATCAAATCCTACATTATTTTTCAAGCACTTTCAGAATGATTATGCTCATGTACATACATGTGGGCATCTTTAATATACCTATTTAATAGAAGCTGGTTTTATATAATGAGACACCAAGGAATTTTCATAATACATCACGATGAACACTGAAATGAACTATGGCATGAACTCTTGCCAGCATTAGAAAGCACATTTGCACAGGTAAACAATTATACACTTTTCCCCAGACATACACATAATAATTTAATGTGAATCGTCACCAAACTATCTTTAGTTTGCATGAAAGAAAAAAAAAATAGAAAAAAAAAAAGGAGTATTGATATATATATACTCCTTAAGTTGCCAGATTCAATGAGTACATTTGGAAAAAGTTTAGACCAAGACTCTTAGTGTAGACAGAGCCTCAGGCACTGGTACTCATTATGTTGATCTAAGTCACAGTGTGCCTTAATGATGGGTTGGAAAATCCATCCCGTTTAAGCGCACAACCTGAGGTTATATTTAACGGGATTTATTCTAATGGACTCTGTCTCCAGTTGGTATTGGTGTTCTTAGGAATTGGAGATTTTCACTAGGATAAAAATAGCACTGAAAAGGAATGAGAAGAGACTAAAATTACCTGGTCCATAAGAAGGAAAGGTCTGTTATAATATTTTTAAATATATCAGCTGCTTAGGAGAGCTGGTTTAATGTCTTGGCAAAAAAGGATGTGTTGCATATATCAGTATTTTCGAGAGTTCAGCTTTGGACTTGATATGAAATCCAGCCTAGAATGATTAAGCAGGATTCTTTCAGGCAGTTTTCTTATTCATCTTGAGCGGTATTAGTTTTCTACAAATGCACAAAATACTTCTACACACATGAAATAGGAAGGCAAAACCATGTTCTCCTTAAAGATACACTGATTTCAAGTAAATCATTGAATATAATCACCATATTTTTTTATTGCATTGATATTATGCTTCTATTCACAATCCTACCATGTTTCTGCTCCTGCCGACTCTTGAACAACCCACCTTTTTAAATGTCTTTGAGGTCTATCATTTCTCAAGTTTTTTTTGAAAGGAATGCTTTCATGAATTTTAAGAAATATTTTCATGACCTATGACCCCAGTATCTTATAATATATAATCTGAGAAGAGTTAAACTTGAAGCCTGTTGGCATTAAAATCCAGCTATGTACCAGGTTTATTTTTATGCTTCTGTAATGTTCCCTTTTTAAAAAAAATGCAATAATACATTATTCTTCATTTCAGATTCTTAAAGTACTGTGGTATCAGAGAAAGAGTCTTTTCATCATTTATTTTCAGAAATATTTTTTCAATCTTTTTTTGGGCAATTGTGGTCTGCTAAGGCAACAAGTACTCAGAGTTATATTCAAAACCTATAAAGGATGAAAGAAGTGTGAATAAGGAAAATGAAGGAAAAAAATCACAAAAGAAAATGGGGGTTCTATTAGTATTCAATCTGTACCAAAATTTGAGAGCAGATAATTTTTAATTACTATTTCTTACACAAAACACCATGAAGTGATACTCAATAAAGAGACTTTCTGCCTCTGAGAGTATTCAAATTAAAATCATAGAGAAGCGTATCATTATACAAGGAAAAATTAGTGATGAAAAGCCACTCAGTGATAAAAAGGCCTTTTTTAAGTGCACTTACCTGCCCACACACACAATTCCCCACTGGGCAAGAAACTCCATACTAGGAGCAATGATCAAAAAATTCAATTTGCAGAGGATTAACTACATACAAAAACTAGAAGCTTAATGCTACAAAACAATGTGAGGAAACATAAGATTAATTTATTGCATCTGATAGGACAAGGAGCTTATGAAAAATAATCTTAAGGGAAATATGCATCTAAAGAAAACTCTAACCACTCTATGTAACAAAGATGAGCATGGTATCCTCCACATTTTCAAAAGGAAAAAAAAAGAAAGAAAACAGTTGACTGTCTCCTTAGGCAGTGCTTGACTTCAGCAGAGGATCTTCATTCTCATAATTCCTTTAAAAAAAAAAAAGGCCTATTTTACACTTAACTTCTACTTATTGCACCGGTCATTTCCATAATCATAAACCAGCCTGATCACTGGCTGTCTTTTGTGACATAGCAATAATGTGAAAGAGTCTAAAGGCTGCCTTGGGCAACAATCTGGGGATATTAGCATACATCAGGTACCCTGGGCTCAGCACTTTAGAAGTGTGCAGCAATATCAGGTGAAGAAAAACAGTAGGCACTTATGAGATAACTTCTCTCCAGGGAAAGTTTAATTCCTGCTTTCAGTAGATGCTGGCTTGTGCCCTGGAAGAAAATAATTATATTACTTCTAAAATTCCATATATATATTGTTTTCTTCGTAGTTCTGGTTTATTATTCTAACTCTAAGCCCTTGTTATTCAAATAAGTAGATGGATCTGCTGTGAGAAAGCTACAGTGGCAGTAATAGTGAGCAAGTTGGAGGTCTTCTGGGGGCATGCTGCAATGAATGCACTGTAATACCACTATGTTGTGATGACTGCACCTGAGTTTCCCCAGCTTTCTTTTGGAACTTATTACTTTTCCTAAGACACTAAAAGATAAGGCTCCAAGACTGTCCAATCATCTTCATTAAAATGCTGAAAATTCAAAGGCATCCAGTGCTGAAG
Organism: Cinclus cinclus; assembly: GCF_963662255.1. Taxonomy (NCBI): domain Eukaryota; kingdom Metazoa; phylum Chordata; class Aves; order Passeriformes; family Cinclidae; genus Cinclus; species Cinclus cinclus. The sequence continues at coordinate 65,138,862 of NC_085050.1, read as the reverse complement.
TGGAGCATTATAATCTGTAATGAGATATCGGCACAGCGGTTACCACAGGTGGTATTATGACATCTGAAAGAAGTCTTTCTAATAAATTATTAGATGGATCCCAGAAGTAGGTAAGGTAGGGGAATAAATAGGTACTGTTAATATAGCGTTAAGGGTCAGGGAAGGTAAAAGTCATTACCGTATCATTTAATTGGTTTCATAAATTGTCATACAAAAAGTTAATCCTTGAGCTTTCTGAGACTGTTGAGATATGGAAATTGAGACTACAACCCACAAAAGTTACACAGTTTTATCTTCAATTAGTACCACTGGGAAGGGGATAACATCATTAAGGATGGCTTAGAAGTTGGAACACTATTCAAGCAATTCAGACTTTATTTTTTTTATTTTTGAAACTCCTAATATATTTTACTTCATTGCCTCACTGTGGATTTTCCACTTCTGACCACTAAAACATCCCTACATTTTAACTGTAAGGACGTGGGGAATGTAAGAGCACACATATATCAGGAGCACAATATCTCACTTATGAGTATAGAAACCAGAGGCAAGACATGGAACAAGTAATAAATCACAGATAGATATACAAATCCCAAATGTATGAGATAGATAAAAACTAACAGTGTTGGATACATATTGGAGCTGGATAGCACTGGCTCCATCAGACTTAATGGAAGCTTCTGGAAGATTCTCATTGAAGCCCCTATGTAGCCCCCCCCCCTCCACTACCTAAAACTTACCATGCAAACCCAACCCTGTAAACTTGACTCTCCCAGGATAATATTCATAGAAAACAGAGTTTATTGATTTAACTACTGAGGCCAGGACTGCCAGCATTCTTTTTGTCTTTGTGTATATCACTCGTTTTTTCCCTTGCCCTCCCTAGAAGTACTTAACAAAAAAATTAAAAAAAAAAAAAAAGAAAAAGGAATAAAAGACAACACCAAGTACAGTCAACTCAGAACCACTTAACATTTTCTGACACTACCATGCAAAACAATTATTCTCTGGACTGTAAAGTATGCGCAGCCCTTGACTGTTTTGCAGGTTTTTTTTAATGCAGGTATAATTACTTCAGGGGGATTGAGTACATGGAACTAATTGATGTTTAACATTTAAGAAATGTAACACAATTTATACCTGTTTAAAAGTGTCAAAAGTGATTCATAATATTTGAAGAAATTTCACTGTTGGCAGAATCAATATCTACACATGGGAAATTATCCCAAATAAGAGTGTCATATTTGATATAAAACTCACATTTAATATAAAAGGTAACCACATTTCTTGCTTCTGTATGTGACACCACTAATGTTAAGAACATTTTCTTTAATCCACAAAGTCAGATACAAGTCATGATTCAACAGTTTAGTATAGAATCATAAAATAATAGGAAGGTTTGGGTTAGAAGGGACCTTAAAAATTCTTAAAGGGTTTCAAACCCCCTGCCATAGGCCAGATTCCTCAAAGTTTCATCCAACCCAACCTTGAACATATCCACAGATGAGGCATCCACAGCTGCATGGGGCAACCTGTGCCAGTGCCTGACCAAGCTCATAGTAAATTTTTTTCCCAATATCTCATCTAAACATACTCACTTTCAGTTTAAAGATATTCCTTTTTCTCCTGTCATTACATGCTCCCCCTTCAGTTTCAAAACCCCTTGTCCAAGTTGCAGAAGCCTAGATTTTTTTAACTGAACTGAAGCTTCTGAATTTCATGTCCAAAGCCAATCTTACAGGGTGACCCTTTGTGAACATTTGTAAAGGGAGTGTTTACACTGATTTCTAGGAGACTACATTCACATTAGGAGTATAAGTTTGACATTTTTTTTAATAGTCAGGTGTTATGAGCAGCCCTGAGAAATAAAGAAGCTGAGATTTTTGTGGATTCTAGAGGAAATAATCACCGACTCAAAGGTAACATCATGGTTGTTGCCACACTTAGAATTGTTTTCTGAAACTGATTTCAGGCAGCTCAGCAGCTTTCAAAGTCAAATTCGATGGGACACGGTGAATAACAGGAAAAGGATATAGAGTAATTATGGATCTTTTCATCTGCTTTGGCTCTAGGCCAAATAGTTTTCCTACAAATGAAGACCTTTAATTTACTATTCTCAAATGTAGGAAATCTACATCTACATCAGTGTAGCTTTATAACACTCCACCATGTAATTAATACCCATACAGTAATATTTATGCGTATGTACTATAAATACTATGTCACAGGTGAATTTATCTTCAACTTTTTTTTTTTTAATTCTTTACTCATTTTCAATAATGGCATTCCTTTGAGCAGATCTCAATGATTTTAAGCTTTGACTACATCTAAATGGCATGCAAGGAAAGCACAACACTATTTTCAGTGCTTGAACTGCTGTATAAAATGTGAACAAGCTTTCATATTTCTGTGGTTGGGGAAATGTAATATTTGTGGGATACTCAACAGCTCAACCTGCTATTCAGAGACATACCTTTCACAAAAGGTAGGCTATAATTAAATTTATATAAAACAATAGCTCTTAATATAGGCATACGACTCCTTCAAATCTAACAATTTTTTCCCTAATCCTCACGAATCTAAAACAGAGCAAAAAAATCTAAAATTTTAACCAACAATGAAAGTTTTCCAGTCCAGCATTCACCCAGAGATAGTTCTATAGGCATATACCAGGCTCAATACAGGTTTTGAAAATTAATGTATTAACTTCTGTGATTTCTCCAATGAGTGAGGAATAGTGAAGTGGTTGTGAAAGTACTCTGTCCACTGCAGACTCCTTGGAATAGGGGTACAGGTATTACTGCAGCTATGTCTTCTTGATGTGGGCTGATTCTACACCACAAATTTAGTAGAAATGCCACAACTTACAGAAAAAAAAAAATTGTTTAATAGGCATGAAACTTGAATTAAAGCTATGGTATATTGAAGAAATATTTTTAATAAATTTAAGAAATATTGTTAGCACTACTTTCAAGTGAAGGCAGCATTTATCAGGCCGTTAGCACGTAAAAAAATCTTCCTTAGTTTAGTACCTTTCATACACAAGATCAAGTTTGTGGTAGTTTAAGATGTTTGGGTTTTTTTGGTAGGTTGTGGGGGGGATGGTTTCATTTCAGTTTTGCTTTGTTTTTTTCCTTAGGTTTGGCCTTCAGTTTTTACATGAAATTTAACGAAATACCACCCATCTTACCTAAAATAAATTCGGTTTGACAAACCACGTGTTGACAAGCAGTGGTGCCATCTTAAAAAATAGTGCCATCACAACAGTTATTGAAGCTTAACAGAATAAGCTTAGCTTTTTCTAGCTGGCTGAGGCTTTAATGTGGCACAACAGACAGCTTATCTTAAAGTCCAAGCAGTAGACTCTTAGTATCAAATCTTGTGGCTTTTCAAAAAGTCACTAAGGGAGCTTTTGCTATTGGTCAGAAACATTAATGAGCAAAGGAGCTCATTCTTTGAGAGCTTAATTCTGGAAGTTTTAGGAAAAACAATTTTTATGTCTTGCAACATGTTATGGGTTAGTGAAAAATGCATCCTCTTCTGTATCTATCATTGATGTGGAATGGTAAGGGAGAAGTTGACATCAATGTAGTGCTACACAGCTAAATAATGCAGATTTACAGCCTTGTGAGCAAAAGTCATTGGCTCTTTGATCTAAAAGTTCTTCTAAAGAGTAAAGGAAATGCCATTTACATAAAGAAGAGGTAGTAAAGCACAAAATGAAAGGAGAAATTAAAAAAAAAAAGAAATAAAAACACAACGAAAAAGCTGCACATAGCAACTTTTATATCCCATGGTAAAAATGCCTTCAATATTTGGCATAAAAATATTATATTGGCATTTAAATTGACATAAAGTTACAATTTGTACATTTTAAGAACATAATTTGTTTTCACAGTAAATACAGGGGCCCTCATGTTACAATTTTGCTTTCTAAGGAGAAAATTACTCAGCATCATGAAGCTACTTTTCAAAATGCAGGTAACAATCTACAACTTCATTGTACAAAAACAGAACCGAAGGAAACCCATAACATGTTTTAAAGCAGTTTAAAACTGAAAGTCTCCCATGAAAGGCAATGACCAAGTTTTCTTCCCTTATGCATGCATACAGGCTGCTCTTTTTGAGGGCTGAGTGGGGAGATATATGATTTGCCTTTAAGAACATTTTTATTTTAAATACAGATTAAAAAGCCTGAAAGCCTCATCACTGCTAACAAGGATAAAATCCATCTTTCATGTAAAATCTTGAACTGATACTTCTCAAGTATAATCCATTCTGTAAACTTTTACTTAAGTGCCAAAATGCCTATTAGACAAATTAAAATTTTACATCGTGGCTTGTGTTTGCAAGGCTATATTGATGCATTTCACTAAAAAACCAGAGGGGCATAAATAATGAGCTATATTTCCACAGCTAAAATTTTAAAAAAACAACTTCCTGTACATAAATTTCTTTTGTTGTTTGTTTGTTTGTTAACTGGAGCTGCAAGCACTAGACTATTATCTATAAAAATGTCCACAATTCTTTATGCTTCAATTTTTAATGTTATTGTAGAATGCTTTATGAGGACCAGGAATTAAATGAATAATAATTATTTTATTAACAAGGGAGTTGAAATTTTGTTTATCATTTGGCAAATGTCACCTTGCATAAAAAAACAGATTCAATGCACTACAAAACCCTTACAACCCAAGAAAATCCCCTCCAAACAGACAAACAAAATCAAATTAAAACAATGCAAAATGTTGTGTGCTTTTCATGCCTGTTATGCATTTCTAGACATAAGAAAGATTGGGTTTTCCCTTCCAGCAGTTTTTAAATTTAAATTAGCCTCAGAAAATTCTGTAAAATCAAGTGGAAAATACAGCATATATAAATTTCCTCTGAAATAATCTTAATTGCATGTTTGCAAAACACTAAAACTTTCTGTGTCCTCCCACATAATGGAACATTGTTGGCTTTAATTACAATGTTTTTCTTGTCTTGATGGGAAATTATGAGAAAGATGCAAAACGATTTTAAATGATGGATTTTGATTTAGTTCTTTACAGCAATTTCTTTGGGTAGTTTGCTTCATGATTTTTGCATGAAATCCAGTTTGTTAATCTATGCAGGTCCCATGTATGGAGTCAGGGTTGAGGATTTATATTCTCAACTCTTTTAGACCTGTTTACAAATTTCATTAAATATTTTATATTTCACCTACATAGACTACTGATCAACAGTATAAAATAACAATCTTTTCACCCACAGAACAACACAACGTGTAGCAGAAATATTTTGTTTACAAATGTATGAGTGTTGCTGAAGAAACCTATTGGAAGATTGACTCTCTTAAGCATGATAAGTTTCTTAATATAGCTGTTTGTAGCTTTTGTGATTTTTTTTTCTTTTTTTTTGATTCACCTGAACCTCTAAAGCTGCAGTGCTTTCCCCCTTTATGTCATCTGTCAATATAATTAGATGTTCAAGACAATAATTACAATTACACTTTCTTTTTCAGACTGTTTAAAAACATACAAACTGTTTCTTTGAGTCAATAAACACTGCTGCAATCCCTTTAGTTAACAAGTTACAAATCTGGCATTAAAATGACAGGTTAAGCTGTGCCATTTTTAGATTTCACTCTTTTCTAATGCTTTGCCTGACATATTAGAAACTTACTGGGAAAGGAGAAATTATATCAGGTTGCCTTGAAATTCTTTGTTTTAGTGATATTTAAAGGTTCTAGCAATTCAGATAAAACACTTCTCAAGGAAATTTGCTGTTGTAAGTCATGTTTGAGAACTGTTTTCTTGTGGCCATTGATGGAGGTATGGTTCTGCAAACCCAGATAATAAACATTTTCAAATATTTAAAATATCACTGCTTACTGTTGATGTTAACAAGTACATAAAACTTCTATCAAAATCTTTTTTAAATGGCTTTTTGCTTGCCTACTCAACCATTTCTTGGCTTCTGAATGCCTTTGTTTGTCTCATTCATGCTTAGGTTTTGCCTTTTCTTCTCTTGGGTTAATCTTTTGCCTGAAGACAAAAGCTGATAAAACAATTTAACTACTCCTATTACTCTCCCCTCCTCTGAAATGAAGAAGATGCAGAATACTTGTTTCTCTAATCAATTTTTATAACTTCAGGAGTTACCAAATTTAGAAAGATTTGATATCTTTAAAAGATATCCAAAATTACTGATACCTCCAGATTTATGGTACTTTTTCCATTACTTATAACAGTTGTTACATATCTGCACTGATTCCAACTGCTAGACACAAAGTTATCACTAAAAAAAATGAAGCCATAATTGATTGTATATTTAGATGCAGAATTAAGAAGTCATTTGCAACTGACAATTGAGGAAAAAAAAAATGTATCGAGGCATGAAACTGATTGCTCTTACGTGAAAACAAATAAAGAGCAATGGACCCAAAGTACACAAGATTTTCCTGGTGACTGAGCACACATCCCAGTGACACGACAATGTAACTGTTATTTAATGGTGAGATCACTCTGTAAATATTTGTTGCCAACAGCTGGGGAAATGAAGGAAAAAAAAAAAAAAAGGCAGCATTTCCAACACTACTTGTAGAATTTATGGAGCAGCAAAAGTGCTGACTCTTTCTAGGAAGGATATTTTAAGAAAGACTATGACAAAAACAATAGTTCATATTACTGGGGAAAGTAGTAGGTCCTTTTTCAGAAAAGTGATTGATGTGCAAGTACATTTAATTCAGTCCAATATGCACATTCTGTTTTCAGGTTGTTTTTTCCTTAACCATCACAGTTTTAGGCCCTTTTCATAGCTTAAATAGAAATTAGGGATTATTGTGCAATTACATGCAGAGATGAAGTGAAAAATTTAAATCATGTTCATAGGTTTTTCTAGCGGTGTATTTTAAAGTAAAATCCAAAATATTTTTGCTAGTTAACGCCTGAATAAAAACATTTTAAAATCAAATTAACAAGAAAAATGCAGTTGTCCGTGGGTATAAAAATAATTTCTATTGAGCTACTGAAATTTGAAGCATATGAATTTGTTGTCCATTTATAGGACATATGTCTTTTAGAACAGTATGCACTGAAAGATAAACCAAAAAAATAGCTGAGGTATATTTTGACCTGTTCATTCTAGACATGTTCATTAAAATAAAAATTAAAAAAAAAAAAATTCAAAATACCTCTAGGTTTGAGGTACTAAATAGGTTGCAAAAAAGTTACACAAGGTTTACGAGGGCTCTTAGTAACAGTAAAGATATTTTTAATTACGATAAAATGTAGGAGGAGGACAAACAAACTCAAATCCCACCATAAATTATTTTCTGCATTTGTGCACCATAAATTATTTTCTGCATTTGCGCTCTGTTTAGCATCAAGATCTGTTTTTAAGTAAACTCAAGGGTAATATGAGATGCCATCGAATTTTAGCTTACTGCAATGACCTACTGAAAATAAAAAGAAAAAAAAATTCATACTTCATGGTCTCATCAAGAACTTAATTTACTCTTCATTTCTGTGCCTTAGTATCTGGGAACCTCTGACCCTCTTCAGTCATTCATTAAAGAAATGCTTAAAACTGACAGCTGAACTTTCCCTTCAAATCACGATTTAATATTCAAAGTTAAGCTTAAGCATGAAAGGCATCCAAAATGGTCAAATCAATGGATAATTATGCTTCCATATTGAAAGAGGCACGATATATTTCCATTATTAAGCCAGGAAGGGTTGGTTATTCAGCATCTGATTTATCCCCAAAGAAGGGCAAGAGGAATAGACTTGAAACGGAAGAGTGCCCTGTGTTTATCAAATATTCTTATCTTGAGTATAAGTTTGTAACAAATCCCTATGCTTTTCTTGATATGCTGACATTTTATCCATCAAAGGGTTGTGGTTAATGAAAACTGCAGTTAAAAATAAATTATTTCTCTCTCCAAAGAATTCTAGCTAGTGTGTTTTGGCTTTTTTTTTTTTTTTTCCTTTTGTTCCTTCTCATGAGAAAAAGCCCTGACTCATCTCCAGAAGTTCACCAGAAAACTACCCTTAAGAATTTGAGGCATCTAATCTAAATCTTAAGACACAAGATAAATTTTTGTATTATTTACTGCTTTATAACAGTTCAAAAAATGAAAAAATGCAAGAAGGAAATTAGGAGATAAGGAGGGGGTTATTTTCAGGGGTTCTTTTTTTTATTATTTTGGTTTTTTGGGGATAATTAGTTTTCATTTGACTGGGGTTTTTTTTATTTCTTTGGGGGTTTTTTGTTGTTCTTTTGTTTGCACTTTATTTTGGACTTTTTTGTTTGTTCATTTAATGGAAAGAATCCTCCTTTCCTCTTGTGTCTTCCATATCCGAGCAAATCCTTTTCCTCAGATTCTTCTCTCTGCCCTGTTTTAGATTTTTTTTCAATTTGACTGAAAAAAAACACAGTCAGAGATTACAATCTTTTAGCAACTAATTGCCTGTTAGTGAGTCCCCTGTATGTACTCAGACAAATATTTTCAATACCTCAGTGATTTTTTTAAGTTGCATAGTGTAATGTTTTAAAATAAAGGAGATCCTAAAATTTAATAACAATTATTTAAGGAACAATTCACAGAGTTAAGAGAAAAGGAAGAAATAAATGGCTTTTACGGACTACTAATAGAAATTCAAACATTTCCTAACTTTAAACCTTTCTCCTGTAAGTATACCCAATGTCAAGAACGTTATTTTTATTAACATCTTGACATAGTATTCTGTTCTTGCTCTTCTAATTTCTGTTTCAAAATCCATGGAAAATGCAGGTCTTAAAAAAAGTCTCTATCATTTAAGAATATTTCAACAGTGCGTGAGAGCAAAAGGCCAGTTCATTTTACTCCAAATTTATACTCGTGTGTGTAATTGCAGCACAGAAATTGAAAATATTTTTTCATGCGTTAGTAAAGTGCTTATGTAATCTAAAAATTTGAATTATAAAACTTTAAAATAAAGATTTCATGTTAGTATTAATCTTCTTGAAAATTGTAGTGCAATCTATAACCTCGAAGTAATGATTCAAATTAACCTGAGTAAAACTAATTATTTGAATGCAGATCATTCTTATTTACCAGTATTATTTCCACAATCTATCCAGCTCTGACTTCCTGATTTTTGTTTTGCCATTTTCACAGGCTTTTGACAGTTTAGACACTTCAGTGTGCTGTTCTCTGCTCTGTTCACAGAAGACTTTGCAAAATCCAATGCAGAGCAAAAACATTATTTCCCAAAGGAACATTTACAATCAAAGATGGAAGCAAATCCATTTTATTGATGTAAACTGCATATAGTCATAAGATCATAATTTAAAGCCACAATGTGAAACAATCAAGGCACAAACATTTTGGAATCAATAGTATGAGAAACTGTCTAATGGAAAACTTTCCTGTCAGTCCTTGCTCTATAAAAAGCATTTGGCTAGTACATTATCTACAAATACTTCCAAATCAACAAAGATATTCTGTCATTTAGTCTGACCCAAAATCATCTCCCAACATTCAGAAACTAAATGAAATACAAAATACTTAGATGTTTCTTTTCTTGGTTATGTTGCAAAATATAAAAATAATTCCTTCCAAAATACATCTAGATTAATGTAGAAGAAATGTACTCTCTTGGCAGCCACTGTCTTCCAAAGAAAACTTTGGGAAATTATCTCATTAAAAATTAATATTTCACGATGACCATTTTTTCTCTCTGTTTAGAGAGTAAAATTAAGCAACTTGAGCATGCTTGAAAAAAAAAAAAACCCGAACAAAATTCCTGTATAGGGCAGATGGCATCATGAATGCAAATTATCATTTTTTTTTTTCATTCCAGAAAAGTAAATTACAACTGTCATTTTGTAAGCCATTAAGGACTGAGTCTACAACCCAAACTTAATATTTTTTAATATTGATTTATTTTTATAGTGTTTTACAACACAAGCACTATGAGCTTTAAAGGGGTATAAATATAAAGAGAGCATAAACAAAATCCCCAGGTAACTCGAAATAAATTAGATTCTGAAATTTCTTTATAAAGAGTTTTGGCACATAGAACTTTATTATTTCCATTATTGAGTCTCCCAAATATCTAAATTTCTGACTTCTATCTTCCCAAAATCTTTACAAAGAGCTAGATAACACTGATGACTTGAAATTTTAGGTCTTCTTTTGCCTTTCGTGAAAGACGGTTCATATAGGAAGATTCTCAAAGATCCTACAGTAAGATGAAGTTTACTTCACCACAGTTATGATCATCATAAAGATCACCTATATAAAAATGAGCACGATTAAGCAACATTCAGCTTAATTTGTAGTCATGACAGGAATATCATAAATATATCAGTAAGAGTCAACTTAAATACTGTTAAAGTCATACTCTGGCTTTCTGTAGGAGCCTCTCACTCAGGGAATTTTTTTTGGTTTTTATATAAGCTTTGATTAAGAAAATTAAAGGTAAAAAATGGTCTCTTTTGGGATGAAAAAAATCCCCAAACAAAACAAGGAAAAGAGTCCATTACAGAACAAATATTCCTTGAAAATGCTGGCTTGATTTTATGTTTAACATGTGGACCACTTGTAAGCACCTGCTAACACTACTAAAACAGAGCAAAGCAAAATAAACAACTCACAAAAACAACAAAAAGGGGAATGTCAACAAGTTCAGGCATGCAAACTTGCTTAACTTGCTTGTTTAAATTATTTCACCCTGCTGTTTCAATGCAGATACATGTGCAATTTCCCTTCAGGGAAAAAAGTAGCTAAGTCTATGTTCATATTTCAAATATCTGACAAGATCCTTTTGTTTTATAACTGGGATAAAGACACATTCTCTTTGCAGAGACAAATTTTTAAATAACCAATATGTTTCAGATATGTAAGACACAATGAAAAAACAAAATCAAATTTGAGTTAAATTGCTGATTAAACCTTAAATAAAATCTCTGACATTAATCTGGTAACAATGCCTGCAGAAAAGCTGAAAGTCACATATTTGGTGAAAATAAAACTGTTTATTGCAGAGATATATTATAGAGGAAGGCAGTGCCTGCCAAGCATATAAATTAGTTCAAGAGTAATCTAGATGTATTTCTGGAGGGAATGATTGAAGGAATAGTAGGAAAGCTGAAAAATGGATTGGGATCAGCAACAGAAAGAGACCTACTATGTAGATAACATTTTCATGCTCTTAAAAGTTCTGATATTCTTATCTTGGCACAGCAGGAGTGCATAGTACTTAATTGAATTCTGAAGGCATAGCAGGAATTTGTGTCCAAAAAAAAAAAAAAAACGCACTGAATTTCTGTTAAACCAGTGAAACACAATAGAACAGTTGTATTGGGTTTACATGGCCAAGCTTTGGTAGCTGGGGTGCTGCAGGAGGGACTTTTGTCACAAACTCCTGGAAGCTTCCCCATGTCCAGCAGAGCCAGTGCCTGGTGGCTCTGAAGATGGATTTGCTGCTGGTCAAGGCTGGGCCCATTAGAAATGGTGGTAGCATCACTTTGATAGCAGGTTTAAGATGATGGGGGAAAAAAATTCACAGCTATAGTTGAGAGGGGTGAGAAGAGCAGCCCTGCAGACACCGAGGTCAGAGAGAGGACTGGTACTCTCTGCTGGTCTCTAAGTGCTTATAGAAGACTTGGAGTTCAGTTCTGTATCAGCACAGCAAACACACACAGCACGATTGTAGTTGTGTCCTCCACTTGGAACTAGTCTGAACTGCATCTCTTGCACAGAAAAGCCATTTCAAGCACACTTTTCCTACATTTGCTTCAGAAAGAGAAGACACTGAAACACACCAACCACATGCTACTGTTCTCTCAAAAAACTGTAATATGTCACATGTTTCCCTTTGTTTCTGTGCAACAGTGATGGGGGGAAGAATTTGACTAATTGTTGGTGTCACTTCAAAAAGTATGTTGGAAAAGAGAGTTATTACAGCCTTACAATATTTTTCCTTTGTTCCTATGATTAGACACGGGAATATCTAACAATTCTACCTATGTAGGTAGAAATTCCATTAATTTGTGCTGCCCTGATATATTTCTGTTATGAAACTTTGTGACTTTTTATCCAAACTCAGTTAGATTGCACAGGGTGCTCATGATTAACCTCTTCTGAGTGTTTGCTTTCCAGCACCTTGCCTTTATAACAAATTTAAAGAAGTCAGATTGAGTGTACCCTTCAAATTCTGAACCATTACCCAAATTTTGGAAGCAGTATTGCTGCCTGAACTTCCAAACCTTGACTCGCCATGTATCTCTCTCCTCACATCTTAAGAGCAGTAGTGATCATGAAGCCCTCAATCAGGAGGGGGAACAGAATTTAGGAAGATAAGCAACTTTTGAGGGTTAATAAGCACCAGTTATTGCATGAAAGTGAAAGAACACAACTGCCAATTCAATATGAAATTCTGTACTGTCCAGAAAATGTATAAATGTAAAAAATGTCTATAGAAAATATACAGTAACTTATTTCACATTTTTCTGCTAGAACTATAATATCTTTTTAAAAACTGAAGGACAAAGAAGAGAACATGGGTGTCCCGAAGTCTTTTAACTGCAAGATGCTTGACAGAAACATCAAAACCACCTTGTTTTAATCTTTCAGATAAAGAGTTTTAGTAAAACCATTGTGGTGAATGATATGACTAAAGGAAGGATTTAAAATCCCATCTTTAGCTGCGTAACAAAAGAAAAAGAATCTCAGGAAGTGGTAATAAAAGTACATAAAAGTTTTATTTATAGTGGAAATACACCTGAGGTTCAAACACTAATTTTCATACCAGAATGGGAACATTACCCATAACCACTGATAATATTTACACATGAGAAAAGACATACTAAGTGTGAGGGCCAAGGTCTGGTTTCCACAGTACAAAGCAAAAAGAGTACTAGCAACTTACTGAGAGTCTAACTCAGATTCCTTTGGGTCCAGTGGCCAGACCAGTATTGAAGAAGATCTATCACATCTATTATAACACAAGCTAGATGAAGTTTTTTTAATCCTCCTAATAAAAAAAACCCCAGGATTTGTTGTATATACAGCTCTGCCTCAGTTTTCGTGTTGTCATCTGGGATCTAACTTCTATAAGTAAATGGAATTAAATATTAAATATTTTTGCCAAGAAAAATTGCCTTTGTTCAGATTAAAGAGACAGCATTGTGAGTTTATTCATGCTCCATCTGTTGTACTATTTTCTCCAGTGGCAACTTCAAAGTCCTTTAGCATTATCGAGTGTTTGTGAAGAAATGGCAGTACAATATTCTCCCTCAGAGCAGGGGAAAAAAAAAATAGGAAGAGTTCAAAAGTGAAAGGAATTTTTAGTCACTCTGTTGGCTGCAAATCCACTATTTAATTGTATGTGTATTTATTTCTATTGATTTTTCTTTTTCTTTTAAAGACTGATGGAGAGAAAATAACTTGCAGCCTCCTTAACACAGGAACAATTACAGCAGGAGCCCATATCCTTTATTACATGAACAATGCTATTCATAAATGATGAAAATTTCAAAGGTTGGTTTCCTGCTGCTAATTTTGCTAGTGAACGGAATTAGAGGGGCACTGCTGGGAACAGCAGGAGATCTTTGTGATACTGTTTCAGAAAGGAAAGATCTGATAACTAGTGTTAATCATTAAAAAGCAGTTCTTCTAGGTGTCAAAAACCTCCTGAAATATGATTCTCTTTTTCCCTTCCAGCCTTCCCTCCTTAACACCCTGGAAATGCTGCTGTAATGAATTTAAAGAAAGGGGGAAAAAAAATAGTGGGTGATTAAAAACATGGTCTTGCACAATGATGAGATGGTCCCTTTAAAAATGAATTGCACAGGATTTGAACAAAACAAGAGGAGCAGATTTTTGACTCCCTTAACCTATATATCTTCACCCTGGCTCCTAAGCTATCTTAGTCTTCTCTTTTTTGGTTGCTTGATTCTGTCTGATTATAGGCATTAATAAATAAATCTGCAGATTTCAGTCTACAGTAGGAAAATGCATAATCTTGCTTGACACTCTACACAAGTACTCACAGGAGCTGTTAAGGAGCTTAGTTCAGAGCTGTGTTTCACAGCTTTTCTGGAATGTTTTGAAGTGACCTCATTTCCAACCTGGCAGTATCACTGTCTTCCTTCATGTTCAGATTTTAGTTCAGATTTGTTCTAGAACTATTTTTTTAAAATCTATTTTAACATAACACTTTAGAACTGTATAATGCTCTTGAGAGGGTTTCATTGTTGTTAGAAGTGACAATAGCCAAAGACTTTCCTGTGTTGGCCGTGCACACCTGCCCCAGATAGCAGTGGTACAACTGTACGTAGGAACATGCTGTAAGAACCAAGGCACTGGAAATAACCAAGAGGAGGAGAAAAGGGTCTTCAAAAACAATGTCACTAAATATTATTGCTGTGCTGCAAAATAATTGGCGTTTCACAAGCAACAGAATTAGCGCACTTGAAGTAGCAGTGAAAACTAGCTGGATGTGGTGGTTTGTAAGCAGTGAAAAACCAAAACCACTACACATGAATATCCTTTTAATGATGGTTATGCTTTAAAAATTCCCCAGCATGTCACAGACTATAACTTCAATACACCTGTGTTTACTAGGAAATTCATTTGCACTTATTCAAGTGCCCAGAGCAGTAATTAAAAAGCTGTTTTTTTAAGGAACGCTTACCACTTCCATATAATAAAAGTACTGTTTAAACCATGCGTGGATTGGGATTTTATGGAGCATGAAGGCAGAATATTGTGTGGTTTGGTTGTTTTGGGGTTATTAACCCATAAGTATGCAACAGAAATACACAACCAAAAAACACCCAGCATCAAACCACTAAAACCAAAGCTGTTTTAGCCATACCTTAGATTAAGGGTAGATTAAGGCTCCCCAGCACTACTAAGAGACCTGGCAAAGGCAGCTGTCCCAGTTAAGGTCACGAGGGAGCAGTGCTGTGACCTGTCCTGGCAAGCACTGGGTTAATGACAAACTCACATACAGAACTGAACAGGAGTTTGGCTATTAAGCCTGGCTACAACTTCCCCAAATGATTCCATCTCTTGCTTTCCCTGACAGTGTTTCATTTCAGTACTACAGCATGTACTGCAGCACCAGGCGTCTTTCCCCCTCAGTGTTTGGGGGAAGAAAGTGACAAAATAAAAATCAGTGTTTCTTTCAATAAAGAATAAACTTCTGGCATATGTCATGTACTGTTTTCTTCATGCCAGCCAACTATCCTGGAATTAGGAGCTGCTAGGTTGATAGAGTGTGGCTGCCTACTTCAGTAACTGTGATTTTAGATTTGTAGCTGTGAAGATTCTGCCTACAATTTTCCCACAATCCCAGTTACATTAAGTGATGTCTGTACCCCTTGGGCTATTTTCATTGGGTTAAGAATAACAAGCAAATCTGACTGCTGGCCCACTCTTATATTGTAAATAGTTCTGACAGAAAAAGAATCATGATATAATCATTCTACTTTATAAATCTATAAAAAGCTTGAAACTGTAACCTATGCAATAGTTTGTCACAAACAACTGCTAGTTCCTGGTTGCCACTAGCCGGCTGTGACATTTGCACATTCTATGATAAGTCAGAGTCCTTCACGGAGGAGTGAGAGGTAACACACCAAAAGTCTTACTAGCCTTTTGCAGGAGCTAGACAGCAAAAGTCAAAACACATTAATTTTGAAGTTTCACTTCTTGGGGGGGAATTTCTGCTTTGCTGTTTGTTTTTTTTTTTATCAATAAGTATGCTAAAGTAGCAAGTATGTAGTCAGCATCTGAAGACTAGATTTTAAAGTCACAAATATATTGCTGCTGCAGGGAAGAACACCTTTGCCAGTCCATTCTACCACAGGGCTTCTGGTCAGTAAATATATTTTACTCTCATGTTGTTTATATACTGCCTCAAATGCCTGGGTGGCTTGACTTAGATCAAAGAAAATGCTAAGCCTGTGCAATTAGCATTACCCATGCTATAAGCACGTGTAGCAGCATTTTTGTCCATATGGTCTGCACTTAAATGTAAAGATAAAACACACATGAAATAACCTCTTTCATGCAGCAATAAGACTCATATATGGGAGTAATGCAGTTTTTTAGCTGTTTCATGCTAAGGCTTCTCTTGCATTCTCCTGAACTACAGAGGCACCAGTCTGACCTCCCACCAAACTATTCAAGTCATTGGTTTCTACTGCATAATTCATTTGTCAAATTACTGCAGATGCACAACAACATTGAAACTCAAAGCTCAGGGTAACTTCAGGCACTTGCATCTCAATTTCTTTCTATCCCTGACTAGCTCTCTGTAGGGCAAGGTGAATAACCCATACTGATAAGGCAAGAAGAGCTGCCATGGGGTACTGTCAGATTGATGTTCAACAGTCTCTGCCAAAAATAAAAGGTAGTATCTCTGGACAAAATCCACCAGGATCATTGAGATAATCTACCACAGGGCACCTCACTCCTGGCTCTCTTCATTTGCACAGCTTCTCTTTCTCCCTTGGGGGCAGCGCAGCACTCGCTGCTCAAACGATTAAGGTCACTTCTGAGAGCAGGACACCTCATATTTGCCTTTTGCTGCACTCCCTGGTTTGTGTGTGCTGAATCAGCTCACAAAACTCCACTGAATGCCAGTCCTGATGTGGGGTAAACAGTGAGAACTCAGCCAAAGCAGAAAGCAAACCAGCATATCAACAGAAACCAAATTTATCCTCAAGGATTGCAATCCGAAACAGTACAGCTGTGGACATAGATAATTCTGTTTCCAAAACAAGGAAAAATAGGTGCAAGATCAATAGGACGTGATCACAGCTGTATAATTCCTTTAACTTTGGGGTTTGTAATATTGGACAAGGAAAATCAGTGGTCCAAAGAAAATACAAATTTCTTCAAGGTACATCAATAGCTACCTTCATACCATTGAGGGTTTTTTGCAGATCTTCCTCCCATATAAAACAAATTGGACACAAGTACCCTAAAATCCATAGAAGTGCAACTGATTTATTGGAGTTGGGATCACAAAAGTAGCGTGCTGAGTGTAAAACCTCATCAGCAAAAAGAATAAAAGGGAATAAAATGGGTATATCCCTATTATCCAGTGTGCACTGTATTACTTTATACTAGGTAGCAAGTTTGTGCAACATTTGGAGCCATGATGATATTTAACATTTTTCTTTGGCTTGCAAGGTTTTCAAATACTTATGTTATTAACCCTGGGTTCTGAAAACCTACCCTGTTCATGCTTCTTTCTGCTACAGATAGCTCAAGTATCAGTTGACATTCATTCAAAGTTTGATCTTAATTTCTAGTGACTTTTTAGGCACTGCCATTCCGTCAAACAAATAATTAAGAAAAGGGACATTATGGGCTTTGTGCTGACTTGAGACATACTTAAATAGATTATCTGGGTCTTCTACTGACTCTGTTAGGGATAGCATATTGCACTGAGCACCTATCAGCAAACCACTCATCACAGTATTGATTTAAACTCAGTTAGCACTTAATTGACATTTGTTTCTGTCTTTGAAACAATGATGACTGGAGATATATTTTAAAGGATTCTGAAAGTCTTTGGTAGGTTATTCAAAGGACAATAATTTCTTGTATGCAGCAGGTGCATGAACTCATACAGAAAAGAGGGGGGAAAAGCATAATCTTTGCTACTATTCTTTTCCTTATACTACTTCATTCAGGTGAAGATCTTGAACACAGGAAAGTGGTTCCTTAGAGTACTCTTTATGCTTACAAGGCCCAAAGAAAGGCTGGATCTCTAGCATGAAAGATTATACTTCCTCACAGCTATTTCTAACTTTCATTAAACGTCTCTTATTTTCAGATTTTAAAAACATTGTTTGTATACTTTAATCATCTTCCCTTTTGATTCACAACGTTTTTTATAAAACATAAAATAGAAGGCATATCACCCCACTAGGTCAGTATTATTCCAGTATTGTCTTCAAGGTAGTATAAGGCAGTGATGATATTCTGATATGCAACTCTAAGTGTTTTCATTTCTTATTATTATGGTATTACTTGTCAGTGCTTGCAGAAAATCATTAATTTTATGTGGCCTTACAAAACGAGATTTGGACTGATGGGTACAAGTTAACATTTTGAAATATTTGGGTAAATAAAAGGTCTTCACTGAAGGTTTGTGGACTGTGCTTACAGTTGGTCATCTCCTATAATGGACATTACTATGCACTGTAAGTCAAGATAAATGACAACAATCTGTATGCTAGTCTTTATTCTGAAACAGGTTAGATGTGAAATCCAAGTTATCTGGGACTTGGACTACACTGCTAAAGCTTAACACTGTCAGTGCCAGCACTATAAAGAGGCAGATTTTTTTTTTCTGTAAAAAGAGCAAACAATTTTGTCATTAGCTCTTTGAGAAAACTATCCAAAACAGGGAAAATTCTGCATAAATCCATGAGGTATAAAAATATTGTGTTGTCTCAAGCAAGAAATTAACCTCCATTTGTGATATTGAATAACATTTTGAAAAGTTTAACAAAAAAAAATCAAAAAAGGTTAGATTTGTTTTGCACAAAACAAGAATCCCAAAGCTAATACATTGAAAACATAATGCACAAATGAAAAATAAACTCAGCAACTGTTAATCTGCAATTAATCACTAAATCCTTGTCAGGGACCTTAAAAGTAATAACAGTTTTTCTTTTTTTTTTTTTTCTAGAAAAGTATCTTTTCATTTGAGCTTTAAATTTCATGTACTGAAGCTATATATTTTCCCCTCATCTCTCAATTCAGTTTTATATCTAATTTTTGCTGCATTATTAGTGAAATAACTTTATTCTCTCACATACTTCTGGACCAGTAGTGCAGAGAATTTCATTTCCAAAATAGTAGTTTCTTGTGAATAAATTTTAAAAAAATTAAAAATTATTATCAGGTACTGGACATCCAAGAATATTCTTATCATGCATTCCACTTCCCAAGTTTTCTAGACTTTGAGAAATTGTTAATTCTGAGGGAAAACTTAATTCTAATCATAGTTCAGTGTTTTTCTACCAACTGTTAAAGAAATACTGATTATTTCTTGGTGATTCTTGTGTTTATTACCCATTCTTCAAGATTTTGGTACATGCCAGCAAGGCTTTCACCTTGCTGAAGCCATGCACAACTTCAGCTGCAATAAACATGATGAACTCTTGGTTATAGCTCTGGGTAAAAAGTCTTCAGTCTTCACATGCAGAAGGAACTTGGAAATGAAGTAGACATGTGAGTCTTGACTCTTAATGCAAAGTGTGTGCATAAAATTTAGAGTTTCGTCTCCTGTTGAGCTTGTGAGATTCAGAGCACTGAAGGTTGCAGGGTAGAAGCCAAAGATTTAATTTGCACTTCTACTGAGCACCTAAATGGAATTCAGATTGATTCGCAGGATTGAATTGGACTGAATTCAATATTATAATTTGCAGCTACACCAGGAAAAACCCAGGAGCTGTGGTGGTTCTCCATGTGAGGATCAGAGCTGCACAGGGCAGATTGCTTACCAAGGACAATAAAATACACAGGTATTTTAAAATACACAGGTGGGCACAAAAGACTCAAGCTGGGCTAGTACCTTCCCTCTAGCGTCAGAAACAAGTGCACGTGGGGCCACACTGAGAATTCTGGCTGAACACTGTCCTGGGTTTTGGATTTTCACCTCTATCATAGGGGGCCAAGTAGAGCAAGCATCTTTAGTGTCCTCTGTTCCATGTTTCAAAATGGAACTGAAAAATGGACGTGAGGATCACTCTTTATCTGCTGCTTCACTCTGAAGAGTCTGTCTGCCTTTCCTGTTCTTCCCACATTTTCAAAGCTAGGACAACCACCTCTAGATATGATTAAAAGCAGCCACATTGCAAGCAAGATATTAACAAGGTATATATTACTATAAATTTTCAGGTGCACTGTTGATATTTTTGAAGTAATGTACTTCAGCTTTTGGATACATAAAGGAGACAGTATATTAACACTTGCCCTTCCAAATAAAGATATATAAATATTAAAAAAATATGAGAATAAATATATTTGAACACACCATATCAATATATTTTCTCTACATCTGCCAAGAAATAACAGACTCGTGTTGATCCTACAGGCTGATTTTCTTTCCATTAATCCAAGAATTGTTAAAATTGGAGAAGACCTCTAAGATCATCAAGTCCAACCATCAGCCCAGCACTGCCGTGTTTACCACTAAGCCATATCCCAAAGTGCCACATCTGAATGTTTTTCCAGTGCCTTCACAGATGGCGACTTCACCATATTCTTGGGCAGCCTGTTCCAATGCTTGACCACCCAAAAAACAAATTTAAGAGAATATTTTTTTTCCCTAATATCTAATTAAGGTTAGCATACAAAAACCATAAAATAAAATGATCAAGCCATTTTTAAGATCCATCTTCAATGAGAAGCCTCAGGACAGCATGACAAAAAACCAAAAATTATCCCATAGCAACAAACTTTTTATGTATACAGGAGTAATAATGGCCTACTGTAAGGTATTTAAGAAAAAGGCAGGGATATATCTTAATGTATATTCTGTCTGCTTCTCTCTGCCTCCACTTGTGGAGGCCTGTGAAATATTATCTTTAGACCTCTAGACCAAGATGGTCTTTTTTGTCATTACATACAATTTAATACAAAACAGCTTTACAACATAAAATCATGTGTCTTCTATCAGATAATCCGTATGAAGTGAAATTTTTGCTGGCTTTTGCGGCTGCATTTTAAAAGGAAGTGGGCATTGGCTAGGAAAACGTATCATAAAATTACCCACTCTCACCAATAAACTGCTAAAAAAGATCTGGTTTGCACACTAATAAGATGACAATGCGAGCACACAATTTAAAGCTAATGGTTTTAGAGGCCAAAGCCACTAGCAGGGCATCCTCATCCTGCAGTGTGAACAGGATTATCCCTGCAAACATTCCCCTAATGTAGAATTAAGCTGTCAAGTTTACTTTGCTGCTGCATGGAGCTATGCGCAAAATGAACACAAGTTCAGGTCAAGTGTAATACTGCTCAACTATCACACATTGCTCATAGGGCAAGAAAAAATAGGAGGAGAAAAATGTTGAGGGCTGAATTGCTGCTGCTAAGCATATTTTAGGACTTTAACATTATTAGTCTTAAACAGAATTACTGGGTCGTGCTGAAAAGATGGTGACAACCATTTAAATGAAACTTTCTTTAAAATGTATGCATTTGGACTTTAAAATCCTCAAATATCCTTGACTTAAAATCCTTCCAACTTTATTCCCAGAATTATCCTCACACAAACATGTTTGCTTCCTTACTTAATTATAGAAAACTATTAATGTTAGTCTAAAAATACACAAAATTACAACTGTGAGCAGTTGAATATTCATGAATTCTCTATTACACTCTCACAAAACAGTCATAAAGTAGGTTATGTATTTTTTTCCACACAGTTTGCACACATCAGCAGCCTAAAGAGATTTCCATACCCCCACACACATCTGCAATCATGTCTAACTTTGTCTATCAGTGTTTGCTTGCTAGGCTGCAAAACTAAAAAGAAAAAAAAATAAAAAGGGACTGTTATCGCTTTGTTAATGTTGTAATTGTAACAGAGGTAGAAACAATTGCATATAATATTGCATATAAAATCACACAGACAAATCTGCTTGTCTATAAAAGTAGCATAGAGGCTCACCAAGCATGAGTTAAGTTATTCTCCTTTCCCATACAAATAAGGCACTGAACCAAGCCATCAGGAAATACCAAAATAGTTCATGTGATCCATAACAAAACTAAGGAGAAATTTGTCTTTCCCATGCCAAAATACCAGTCTCTCTTGAGCCTTCTCAAAAAACAGCAAAAAATGCAGCTGAGGTAATTGAACACAGAAATTTGTCCAAACCACCCTGAGCAGTGAGTAGCTGGGGATTGGAAGGACACTGGGGAGAAAGCACCACGCATGCTTTTCCTGATTCCTGTATTCTCTTACACAAATAGTGTTGATTTTCCTACTCTCTGGGCATTGGAAGAGTGTTAAACTAACGTAAAATAATTTTGTGCTCTCTTTGATGTGACAACCCTAAGGAAACTGAATAATGTATCAAAGAAAATGTTCTCCTTGCTAAATTTTAGGATTTGTAGGGGGAGGGGGATTGTTATTTTAAACAGCTATTCTCTGAATATTTACAAAATTAAAATAAAAAGAGGAAAAATACAAAATAAAAATCCAGCCTAGGTGATTACACAAGAAAAACCTATAAATTCAATGTTTTCTTTCATGAAAAAGAGAAGCTAGTTCTAATTATAACCAAAGTTTAGAACAAGAGTTTTTATATACTGGTAATATTTGAACAAGGAAGATCATGCAAATAACTGTATTCTAGAGCAGATCTCACTTAGTAGATAAAGATTCCTATCTATGAAAAGCAAGAAAAGAATGCCTTTAAATATTTTTAAAAGTTAAATATAATTATTTGAGAACAAAATTAATTTATCTAATCAGCAGATACCGCTCAATGTTACCCATTTCATGTTACTCATCAGATGACGAAACCAAATTGTAACACCAAAGAATTACTTCTTTAGAACACATATTTTGCTTACGAAATTGTATTAACAAATATGCTTTCCTATTCATTCCATTTTCAAATGTCTTGCACAATTTATTTAGTAAAATTATTTTCCATTTTGAAGAATTTTATTACTAATTTGTAAAGAAAATACATGTTCCAGAACATCTTTTCTTTCAAAGGAAAATGAAAACACTGAGGTTGCATGTTCGTATTTCTGTTGAGAAATACCAAATGTTACTATAATAATAATTTGGATGTTATATTGCAGCTTATATTTTACAGGTACCTTGATATCAAAGCATGTGACTAACAGCTAAATATAAATTAACTAAATACAAGAAAAGAGCATCAGTAAATAAAAGATGTGAAATGTATCCAAGTAATTTCCCACTATTTGAAGAAAGCATGTATTAATATATGAAGTCATAATACCAGAATATATGAGACTATGCAAGCTATTTAGGGCAACCTGAAGTTTCAGTTATATTTTTAATTCCCAAGTCTAATGACTTCTGCTTTTAATCTGTTACAATTTTAAATGAGCAAGACTGAAGAAAAGCAATAGGCTTGTGAACAACTTCATACCTGAAGTTGTCTGTGCAGTCATAGCAGGAAAATTACCAACTAATGTTATAAATGTATATAATACAGAGAAACTACTCTGGACCCTAGCAGCTACTCATAGCAAAAATTTCTATCAGTATGAGAGAATAAGATACAAGATATTCACAGAACTGCCAGGAGTTCTCAAAATGCTTCAGAGCCTTTCAATAAGGCAAATTTGATAAACTGTTAAATGGTGGCACACTGACAAGAAATAGGAGTCCCTTCACCTTCTGGTCCTTTCCTCAAATGGAGCAGCCCTGTGCAATGCAATAATTTCTATTGATGGATATACTGCAACTCAAACTGCAGCTCATAGCCACAACTGCAGAACATCCTGCTCAAACCAGGTGGAGCTCTCCAGTAGGTCTGTGCAAACAGCAGCTGAGCTCTTTGTTAAATGTGCTATCTCCTTCCAGTGTAATTTATCAGTAATGAGGTCCCAGTGACAGAGCAAGTGAATTTTTGTAGTGATCTGTATTTGAATTGACAGATTGTGCAGTATTGACTTCCACTTACTGCACACTTCCAGCTGGGTTAGTCAAATGGTGAAGGTCTTAGTTGCTGAATCTTTTCACTGTTGGAGTCTCAGAACTCACAATTCCATCTGATAAGTTTGTCAGACTTACCCAATAAAAATATCTGTCTTTAACAACCAATTTTTGGCTCCTTATTTCCTGGAATATCTCCACACACTGCAGATCGCCTGAAGCAGATATACATAACAAGAAAAGGACAATCCAGCAGAATCCATATGATCTTACTCCATATTCCCATGCTTGATATAAACTGATCACACATCTACACCTCATATGCATCACCTCTGAAAGCAGTGGAATACCCAAGAAGCACATGTAAGCTCCTATCACATTTACTTCAGTATTGCTAAGACCACAGATATTCCTGCTAAATTATCAACTTCACTAAGCTGTGATTTTCAGTTGGATTCTGAGCATGCTGACACTGGCTACACACTGCCCTGCCAAAGGTTCTACAATTTAGCAAACAACTTACAGTCACTTCTTTTGCATTTGGTCTTTCTGAAATTGTTATGACTGGTCAAGTCCAGAGAGGATTTCTGGAAAAATCAGAACTACTGATTATGGCTTACATCTTTAATCAAACTGGTTGAGGGTGTATTTTTTCAATTATCAATGGCTCATTTTTTTAACCAAGAATGTCATAGTTTGATCATATATTTAAATATTAATACAATCCATGCACAGCTTTTATAGAGATTAATTTATTCTCTTAAGTATTTTACTTTTTGTTACAATTTATTCTTTGTGTGTTAGCAAATCACAGCAATAGAATGGATGAAAAAAAAAATGTCTTAAGAGAAGTACATTATTGTTCCAATACATGCATCATTGGTCATTTGGCACAATACAAATGTAATTTGTATTACCTTCAAGGGTAACTCTCAGTTTGAGCTTTTAACCACCTTGAGATGCACTTATTAATAAAGAAATCCTTGAAAGATGAAGTGACTCTTTTTTAGTACAAAGTCTAGATTTCTCTTTAGTTCCTATAAGATTATTATATCACACATTCAGTACAGTGAAGTATATGTTTTCCCTTTAATAAGTTCAACCAAGGACCATCATTTAGAGGTCAGTGTGATTATGTACATGTGTTTCTCACCCTGGCCCAAGCTTCCAACAAAATATGAAAATTTGGTCAATATGGATACCTATGTCCACAAACAATTCCTCACTGACAAAACACACTATCATATCCAAATATTTTCCATTATATTTGTACCATGTTATTTAACAGTATTAATAAATCAAAATTCTCAGTGAAAACACATTCATTTATGATAATCTGCTTGCTATTCTGTTTAAATAAAATATTGTGCATATGAGACAAAAAGGGTGTTAGCAGTCAAAGGAAAGGGTATGGTATTCTAGGGTTACTAAAATTCAGCCCTGATGTAACTAGTACTCAAAAAAAGTTTCTTCATGAATGATTTTTCCTGTAGAAGTTTTAGTTAAACATTTATTTCATATCACATTTATTTAAAAGAAAGTTGTATTATGTTCATAAGATGTATTTTAATGAAGATAACTTCATTTTGAACCACTCTGTCAAAGGCTTGCCTTTTTGAAACTAAAAAAAAAAATGCACATTGCACCTAGAAATAAAATTTGTGAGGAAATCTGCTATGTAAGATTACAGCTTAAATCAAATTTCACACCATGAGAGGGATTCACAATAGCATTAAAAAATAATCTATTTTTTAAACTGCCAGTGATTCAGAAAAGCCAATAACATGGTGTTGGATAGCAGATAAATTATTTCATTTAAATAGAATATAGACCCAAAAAAGCCTCCTAGAAAGATATCTTCAAGGCATTTCATTAGAACTGTTCAGAGCAACAGGTTTAAACGGATAAGATGGATAATAAGCTTAAAATATTACCTGATTTCTCTGAAGAAATGAGCTCCTACTCTCTAAAAACTAGAGGGCTAGTATAGATATAAACAAGCCATTTCATAAACAGGTGAGCAAAGACAATCAAAACAGGGGTGTAGAAAACCGAGATATTGAAAAAAGGACTAAAGATGCCGAAAACCATAAAACCCCCATATAGTCAAGGAGAAAATGTAAGAGGAATCTGTTTAAAAGGAGGGACTAGTACATAGAGTGCAAATAACTTTGAATTTTTTTGAAGTTTTTCTTAAGAGCTTCCACACATGCTCATAGTCATTGTTAGCTTTCTGTTATAATGCATTTTTAACAAGATTTTGAGCAGGTAATTAGGAAGTCAAATTACTCTCTTTTGATGCCAGACTTCATGCTATTGACAGCATTCTTTGCCATGGTGTAACACACATGAACAGTGATAATTTCTAGCAAGACTGGCTCCAAGTTCCCCTGCCACTGAAATGCAAATTGCAAAGTTCAATTTTTTATTTTCACTGCACACCTCTGGCAGAATTTGGCATACAGTCAGTACTGACAAGAGGAACCTGGCAACTTCTAATCTAGAGCCCCATATGTTTGTTTGCTTATTAGGGGATTTCATAGCATATTTGTAGTCACCGAACAACTATATTTAACTTTTCTAGCATGCATGGTATAATAACATTTGGAAAATTTTACTCGGCATACTGAAGTGGGTGACCATTTGAAGAATCTAGAAGCTACTGTGCTCTTAACTTATTTTTTTGGGTTCTGAAATACTTAAAAGTCTCATATTAATAGTAGGATTCTTCTTAAATCCAGGATTATATTGAATAATTTATATGATATTCATAATTGTGACGTTCCTATAACACAAAAAATGCACTCAGCCATAGGCATCGGGATGTAAAAACAAGTTTTAAATTATCTTTGAAGTTAATTCCTCTCAAAATATATAATTCTCATATATAATTCTTTTCCTTGCCTTCAAGGACATACTTTCACCACGAGTTCAGAAGACCGTAAACCTTTTGAATGGATTAGAATTTACATTACTGCTTCCCTGAAAATATTTTGCCTTCATCTTGTTAACAGACATATTAAAACTGAGCATTCCTGCTTTTCCCCAAGTTGCCAACACAGTTTAAGAAGAAGCAGGCCTGCAAGAGCCTACCATCAATTCCCATATATCACCATGAGTGCCTTCAGCTGACATCAAAACCAACTGGGCACTGAAGGCTGTAGAAATGCAAGAGCCAAATTTTGTTTCAGCAAGATTATTAGACAAGGCATTGCACGACATGGCCCATTAAGGCACAGTTTAGAATTAATTTTCAGAGGCTTTAGAGAACTGTTTTGAGCACCTAATGTTAAGAGGATTTTGCATCACTCTTTTCTGCCTTTTTTCAGATGATAGGTAAGAACAAGAAGAAAAGTATTTAAGCTAGAAGTAGAAAAAATTAATCTTCTTTTTTCATCATCTCCACAGTGTTGTGTCATATCAAGCTGAAAGCGGGCTTTCATTTCTTAAAACAGGTTTAATTTTACTCAAATTTGTTGAAATACCATGATCTTAGGAGACAAAAACACATTTGCGGTTTCCAATATACTTCCAACTCCAAAATTAATTCAATTTCGCTGACAGAACACAACATTTTTTAATTATCAACTTCTGATCAAGTGGAAAACATACACCTTCATTAAAAGGATCTTGTTTCAATGATTGTTTGCTTCTGCCAGATGAGCCCATCGCAGCAATCTCTTTCCCGTGTCCCTCTCCCACACCACTTTCCTCCAACAGCACAGGTGAAGTATTTAGGCTGTTTCAACTCCCCTACTGGCACTATCCAATTTTGGCAAAGACTTTGAACACTGCAGCAGTTCCAGGACCCGGATGTTGTCCTTTGCTTCAGCTTGGAAGAATAACAGGACACACCTCTGCCATCCTTAGCCTGGGATGGAGCCTCTGACTCCATGCAAGAAGAAATTGAATCTACGTAGCAGTTTGAAGCCTTTACAGAGGCTGACAGATGGAGGTCTGGGTGAGGGATAAATGGGAAGGAAAATCCTGCCTGAACAAAACCTTAATGCTCAGGTATGCAAAAAGCCACAAGCGAAAGTTCAGTGATCAGTCTCACTGCACTGCAGCCTTGTGTATAGCAGTGAGTAAACTCAGCATATCCTGTACCTCCTGGTGCTAAAGGCACGCACAGCATGACTTGTGACAAGGTGTTAATCACACCGTGCTTCAGACCTGTCTGCCCTTCCTGCTGCATCTTGGGGACAGAGGTTTTCCCTTAGTCTTGGCTGGTGAGCAGCAGTGACATTCAGCTGGCATTTAGCAGAGATTTTAGTACCACGAATAGAGGTGTCTGCAGGGCAGAGTTCCTCCATCACCTCCAGCCTGGTGGTGAGATGCTGGTCACCAGCAAAGCAGGACAGGATAGTCTCAGGG
The DNA here is from genome assembly GCF_963662255.1 of Cinclus cinclus. NCBI lineage: Eukaryota > Metazoa > Chordata > Aves > Passeriformes > Cinclidae > Cinclus > Cinclus cinclus. Next base: position 65,110,837 of record NC_085050.1, on the reverse strand, counting down.
TCTTTGAATAAGTAACAGGCTCCTTAAAAATTTGGAAAATATGCTTTCCTGTAATTTTTGATAGTCTCTTTGGCAAGGTTCAGAGAAAGCGGGATGTGCCGTTTTCAGATCCAATATGGGATCTCTCTTCCTTTACAAAGTAATCATCTGATAAAATAAAATGGCAATATTTTATAATAGAAAATCGTGACTTTTGTCACTGCTTCACACTTGCAGTGCTCTTTGCATGTTCACAGCTCACAAGATCGATGTGTTCTCTGTCTACAAGAAGTAATTCCTAAATAGATCAGCTGGAAAAAAATCCTGCCAATGCTGTTCAAATTGAAAATAACATTCCTGCAGACAATATATTCATATGAAAGTTCATTTATTAACAATTACCTAGCACAAGAATGACTAATACCTGAAAGAAGCAAGGAACTTATTTTACTTTTTTGTTTGTTTTAATTTTCTGGGTCCTTTTATTAAGCACCTGCTCAGACAGAGGGGTCAAAACTCAGGGAAGTTCCTTTCTTCTTTGCCCACTCTTTCAGCTGTATTGATTAAACAATTTTGGTTTGATACAGCTCTTTTTAACAGACAATGTAAGCTTTATTTCATTTCTGGAAAGAAATAGAAGCACTCCAGGACCATTATTGAATGAAAATTTAATTTAAAAAAAAATTGAAAAAAAACTGAAGTGACCCAACTGTAATCTAAACTGCATTTTGTTAGTTTCTGTAACAACTGTCAATTTCCATGTAAACTTTTATCAGAAATTTAATAGTTACAGCATGCCATTTATTTTTTCACCATTTAATGGGTAAAGGAAAATACATCGTCGCTTTTCTAGTCTCAGTCCTATTTTTAGCCACATTATGCAAATGAAAGAATCAAGAATATTGCATTCCTCTCCACCAGCACTGAGGGACACATCTCTTGCTGAACACACCTAGCTGAAATATTTCCTTTGGCTGATTCCTCTGCTCTCCTTGAGGAGCAGCCTTGTCTGTTCATGAGCACCCAACAGAACAGTGCTCACAGCAAGCAGTGATTTCACTGCCCCGCCACTGGCACACAGAATGCTCAAAATGTCTTTATGTACTTAACTCCTGTATTCAGGAGTTAACTCCTAAATTCTCAAAGATGGCTTGTTTTGAATAATAGGAATTGAAAATGGTTTAAATAAGCCCATATTTTCTGCAAGTTTTCTAAGCTCAAATATATATATATATTTTTTTTCCCAGGGAAAACAGCATATTTGTCTTTCTCCAACATATTTAGGGTTTGAATCAATGTTTCTAGATGTTTTAAAAAGTGTATTTACTGGCTTCTGAAATAAAATGCATCATAAGACTGTAAAATTCACCATATTATATATTATCATTTAAATGAGGAACTCTGAGACATTATTTGTAGCGGTTAAGAATACTTTAAAAGATTCCATAAGAAACATATTACATGCATCTGTTTCTGTTTCATTTAAAGTTTAAAGAATAGGAATGTCAGAAAGGCCTTGCTCAGTGCAATCTCAAGTATAAAATGGATATAATAGTTCTGCAATTTTCTTCTTCCACAGAACTATCTTCATCACCCTCATGCTTGCATTCATCAGTCTACAAAATCAAATATCATTAATGTAGCTATTCCATAATTTGTCTTACTGGCCACCCAGCTCCACCCATCTCCTGATCTCACTAGATCAACTCTTGGAAGCTGCTGCAATGAAGTCTTCATAAACACTGTTTCTATCAATTTTTCAATATGGAAGCAACAGATGTTTCTTTCTGTGTTGACAGGAAAAATTAACTTGATAAAGCCATGATGTTTTTTGTTTAAGATACCAAGAGGGTGTTTAGATTAAAACCAGAAACATGATTTTCAATTTGTATTGTCAGGAAATATCTATAAACTTAAGCTTCAAGAAAGCTTTTACCAATATGCTGAGCTATAAGTTATGCAGACCTAAGAATTACTAAGATTTATAGACTTCTTAGTGTCAGGAAAGGGAAAAATGAATTTTTTCAAGTATTTATCTCTGATGAAAAAGGTTATCTATTTCCACACAACCCCCTTTTCAAACTCATGCCAAATTGAAGCAAGCAGAAAATTATTCCTGTCCCAGTTGTCAGGAGAATTAACATTAACTTTATCCTAGTAAGAGTAGTAAATTATCAGCTACAAATGAGTTTGTCATTTGGTCCAAATATAAAAGAAATACATGAACATAATCAAAGCAGATTTCAAATTCCTGGATAACTTTGGAATCATCTCAGAGCAACTCATGCCTATTAAGATCATATTAACAAAATCACTTTGGCATTCCTGTGCCATTTTCACAGATTGCTTTACTGAATTCTTAATTTCATCCTGTTTTTCAAACCAGACTATAGTGGCAAACATTTTAGGACCAACCTGAAGTAACACTATTACAAACTGTGTTTGAAAAACCTCCTTCAGTGGTAACCAAGATACCTATACTTATAAAAATGAGGATGCTACAGCACTTATCACCCTGAACCAAGCCTCTAATTTGCTGCATCTTCCTACATTTTTTACAACTCTAAGAACATCTCAGAGAGGAAGATACTGTTTGTCACCATTTTACATACAGAGAATAACCCTTCATTAAAGGAAAAGTAAGCTGTAGCTTTTTTTATTAAATTCCTTTAATAAAATTCCTTTTACTTGTGTTGAATGACAAAATACTTAAATCCCACTTCCATGACAGAATCCCTAGGTTGTTTCAGCAGATTAATTATTCCTGCAAAAGATAGAATAAGGCCTTTATTACTGTATAGAAAGGAAGTGGTGATGTCAGAGCAATGATTTTGATCCTGCTTGTGTGGAATTGCTACTGTAAAACAAAATAAGCAAGCAATGGGGAGGTGACTTGATATGCCAACAACACACAACAATTGCTGCTCTCACTCATGAGAAAAGCACCACTGACTGATAGGACAGCTTGATGTAGCCTGTACTTCTTAAAACAAAGGAACGCACAAAAAATTTGCAGCAGAGATTTCATTCTTACTTCACATGAAATTTGCCTTTTGTGCCCTATGACCACATAAGGGAGAAGTTTAATATATTGATATTCTGTATCAATATGTAATATATTCTTCCATGGTAAACAACATCACTGAAGAGTAGCTCAGAAATACAGGTGAATGTCAGAGCAGCAGGTGTCTCCCTCACCAAGTGCTCCATGCAGAGTGCTCATAAGCTGTTTCTCACCTACCCTTCCCCAGTTATTCACCATATATGAAGTTCTTCCAGCAATTAAATTAGCAGAACCATCTTGGGAAGCAGGGGCCAGTAATAACTCAATGACTTCTATGAAGCATAAAGTGGTCCTGCCATCTAGAGGAAAATTGGCTTCAAGGCTTCAGGGAAAAAAATTCAGGAGTCATTCAGAGGAGCATCCAGCAGTACTGGGGAATCCACTGGGCAAGGACAGGAAGCCCAAATAACTTTGAAGAAACTTTACCCTGGAAATTTTGAAGTTTAATTGATACCTATAGATCTACATGCATTAGTAATTTGCCTTGGTCTGATTTTCCATTCTAACTTCAGCAGATAACAGAAACATCAAACAAAAAGCTTATCAGGAAGTTATTAGTAATAAAAAAAGCAACAACTACTGCTGCCAAATAGCTTTCTACTTCACCTGCCTCCTGTGTTTATGATTTATTACCTCTCTTTCTGCACAGAAAGAAAGGTGATTTAGACAGAATTTGTTTGAACATTAAACTCTGGAAAGTAGTAGGGGTCTGCTAGGAAGGCTAGACAGATTCAGCAAGCTTTTGAAACTTCCTTGGAAAAACACGATGTAGGAAAACTAATACAGCCCGGCCTAGCTTTAAAGCTGTGGTCTTTAAATTTTTTTTGGTGGGCACTAGATAGATTTTTTTTGGTCACACTAGATAGAAGATATAAGACTCTGCTTCCACTGAATTTATGCTGCAAGGAAACAGTAAAATGGGGAGAAGAGTTAATACTGAGAAAATTTGACATATACTCCAACAACTGACTGAACATTTATCAAGTTTAGTGTAATAATTTCATTAACACTTTAGGAGAATAAATACCCCAGGGAAAATAAGTGGGTTTATATTTTAAACAGGTGTCAGGCATACATATCCTCATGGCTGTTGTTCTTACTGTATTCAAAAGTTAGAAACTGAGCACATTTTTCAGTTTTAACCACAGAGATTGGTGGGAAAGTGATGTTTGCAGCTATTGCAATTACACAGCCCAGAAGACAGCATTTACAGATGGATCAATTATTTAATTTATTAACTTTGGGGTAAAGTGTACATGCAGAAGCAATCCCCTATATGCTAAGTAAGCACCCAGGCTAAGTTGCAAGACATACAGACACTCATAGTGTTTAAGAGCAACCTATTAAAAAAAATCCTTGCAAATCAGGCTATCGAGAAACTTCTGTTTAATGCATTATTAGCCCCATCTTGCTACTGAACTGGCATTAGTCATTCTTGAGTTCAGTGCTGCATTACACTTGCTCTCTTTCTGTGCAGATACAGGAATTTCTTTGCTATAAGGTGCTATGATAAATTGCTAGAAGGGCTGGGATTTTTCAGAGAAGCAGAAGCCAAACTCTACAGTTTCTTAAGAGAAACCCAGTGCCCTGAAGTCCACTATTATGTCACCACTACCATTTCTACAAATCCAGAGTCTTCCATCATCACTGCAATGGCCCACAGCTGTTTTCACACAGCTCAGCTACACTGAATACAAATGCAAGGCACGGGGGTTCTGCTCTAAGCTAGAAGTGATCTCCTTCCCCACCCATTCCTACAAGTTGTCATTTCTCACCATCCTAGAGGGAGCTTCCCACCTGCTCCTGGAGAAACCTTAAGGCCCTTTAAAGGAAAAGGATCATTTATGTTAATATTTGCCCAAGTGCATAGTGCACCAGAATCTAAACCACAGTTATTTTCATTTATAAATTGTACTCATCATAACAACTGAGAGCCTTCACAGTGTTCTATTTCTAAATTCAGTATTTCAAAAGGCCACTTGGAGCTCTGCTTCCTTAGATAATCCTCATCAGTAGAGATAACTGGCTTTGAACTTTCTTCTCTTATTCTCAGCTATAGAAATTACCTCATACTATAATAAGTGTTGATTGCATTGAGGGAATGCTGATTTTCCTGTTCTAGAGTTTATTTCTTCTTTCTTCTCATGAATTACCACTTTTCATTCATACTGTTAGCTTTATCATGGATTTCCTCATGAAAACAATAAATAATTTTTCTTTTAATCGTTCCATGTAAGAAAACATCAGCCTTATTATCAGGTTTGTGAGGTTCAAGGAAACACAGGAGGAAAACAAGCATTTTCTCTGCTGCAGCTTGCTCCACTGGGAAAGCCTTCTACTGTTAAAAAACCTGCTGCTGTCAGAACTGACAGTCAGGTACAGTCCTCTACCACTGATAAATCAGAAAGTAGGAATCAAACCAGAAAGCAGCCTCACCACCCTGGATTTTAAGGGCTGAGAACTAGGCTCAGCTTTCTCAGTGTCAGAGCCACAAGGACAGGACACCAGATTTCCTCCACTGCAGACCAAGCTCCTTCACTACAGCCTCGCCAGGTTTTCCACAGTCCTGGGGTCCCCTGCACACAGGCTGAAGCTGTATTGTGTAGAGCACCTTCAAATCCATTCACTTTTTCACTTGAAAAATAGCACAGTATCTCTTTGGAGACTAAATTCAAGCAGGAGATTCTCCAAGAGCATTTCTGCTGTGGATCTGTGGCTTTGCATTTTCTAGATCTATTTTGTGTGCATGTTGCATTCGTTGTTTCAGTACTGAAGGGCAAAATCCCTGCAGACTGACATAGAAAGCAACAAAATAAAAAATACACTTTGAAAGCATTAAAAAAAAAAAAGGCATCAAACCTGAATTTACAAATAATCTTTTAGCTATTTTAATATAAAATATACTACTGAAGCATGGCTCCAGAGCATGAGTAAGGCATTCGTGAGTAAATGCCTGGAAGTAGCAGGGGAAGATGCAGATGCTCAGAGCTGGCACAGAGCAATGCTACCACCTTCTGGAGAAATAGCAGCAGCCACTGCTCGGCTCACATGGAAATAACTCCCTGCTCGTGTGGCACAAGGAGTGAGAGACACTTAACATAAGAGAATGATGTATGGTTAAACCTCCAACACAAGAAAATATGCCCCCATTGCATTGAAATAGCAGGCAAAATCATTTTAACTTGACTGCCTTATTTCAGCGAAGAATTTCGTCTTTTGCCATGCTTTATCCACTGACTTGTCACACCAGCTAACAAGGAAAGTGCTTCTGCAGGTCAATTCTGCAGTCTGCACGACTCACCAGAATGCAGGAGCTCATGCTCAGACTGGAGAGATGCTGGGCAGCAGTGGGACTGTGGTGGGAGCTGTTCACTGCTGAAGGTCGCTGCCTTTCTGCTGACATGTTTTGACTCATCACCCTAAAGCAGCACCATGGAACTCCAAATCATCTGTTGCTAAGCATTCTGCAGAGGTGTCAAGGAATTCAAGGTCAAAGTAGTCACCCTGTGCTGCTCGAACAAAGTGGGGACAAACTGGAAAGGACTGCAAACCAGTCCAAGTATTTCTGTGCTGTGAAGGATAGCCATGAAAGAGATATTCCTACAATAGTTTTTCCTGTTTGAAATGCTGCTTTCCCTGGACAACACTTTCGTTCTGCAGAACACAAGCAAGCTTAAAAAAGGAAATCCTACAAATGTTTACAAAAATATTTTAAACTTCCAGATAAAGAATAAAAGCAAAAGAGCAAAAGAATAATTTTAAATTATTTAAGCTACCACGACTGCTTTATAAGGAGCACATACTTCAAGTTATGCACAGCAAAAAGCTTAATGGCTAACCCCATAGCAAGCTTTGATTACATTGAACTGTATTTCTCTATTTGATGAAGAGAAGAGGAATATTCTCCCTTTAAATTGGAGACAACCTCCCCAAAACCACAGTGTTCTGGACATTACTGGCATTGAGCAAACTGTTTGCACACATCACAATAAGAACGTAACCTTCAATACGTGTGATGGATGGCATAATCTGAATTCTATCTCAACTTCCAACAATCAAGTGCAGCTCTTGTTCCAAAGCCTGCGTGAAGATTCCGAGTAACTTGCAGATCACAGAAGTGAGGGTTTCTTTTTGGTTTATTTTTAACCCTTGTACTTTTAAAGTAGCTTTTAGGCTACTTATTTACATGTTTAAGTTACTTCCTGACAGGAAAAAAAAATAAAAAAACAAACAAACAAACAAAAACCAACAAAATAAAAAAACACCATGAAAACAACACTCAAACAGTGGTACAGATTTTTCCCAGATAAGTTGGTATGGAGGAATATTTAAAAAGTCTGCTTCCTAAATCTTTATCAGCTTCTACCAGCCATCCAATAGTTTACATACAACCTAAAGTTCCTTGTTTCTTCTTTTTCTCCAGCACCATCACCCTCACTACAGAAGTCTACTGGCATTTACTCAAAAATATTTAGCTATAGATAGTACACATACAGACAGAAGTCTGGTCTTAGGAACATAATCTGAACAGATTCTTACCAGGACATGAAGAAATTTGCATAGGATATTCTTTAATCTGCTTGTATTTGGCATATCATATACTCATTACATACAGAATAATCCATTAATTGCCATAACTTAAAATTAAAAATGTAGAGAAGCAGTTGAAAATGAGCAGGAAGCACTTCCCAAAGGCAAGAGTGAATCAGTCAGTGTCTGATACAGAAATACAAGACTAATTAATTGTTTGTGCAGCCAAATTTTAAAAAACACATAGAAACTACAAGAACCACATTTTACTGTAGAAAAACTTGCGAAAATAATAATTAAATCATCATGAGAGGTGCACAAAAGGAACACAGGTTACCTGTATCAATCATGAACGGGTGGGAGTGGGAGAGAAACTGTTTAAACTTTGGTCTCTCATCTAAAGCAATAAGCTTCTGGGTTTTGTTTTTAGCTAGGTGTTGTGATTTGACACTGGCCAAACACTAGGCACGCATGAAAGTCACTCACTCTGCCTCCCCTGCCCCAGGTGAGCAGAGGAGAAAGAAATTTAATGAAGGCTTCATGAGCTGAGATAAGGAGACCAAGAGAAAACACTCCAAGGGCGAAACGGGCTCAGTTTAGAGGTATAGAGCTATTTGAATTTATTATTAACAAAATCGAAGGAGTATTATGAGAAATAAAATAAGACCTTAAAAGCACCTTTTCTGCCCCCAACCCCTCCCTCCTTTTCACCAACAGCACAGGCAGACAGGGTATGGGGGTTTGGGTCAGTTCATCACCTGAGGTTTTCTTCTGCTGCTCAGGGAAAGAGTCGTTCCCTTGCTGCACTGTGAGGTCCCTCCCATGGCAGACAGTTCCCTGTGAACTTCTCCAGGTGGTTCCAATCTCATGAGCAGCAGTCCTCCCAAAACTGCTGTGATGTGGGTCTCTCTTTCCACAGGGTGCAGTCCTCCAAGGACAGGCTGCTCCATCCTGGAAGCAGGACCCCTCTCTCCACCAGGTCTCCCATTGGATCACAGCATCCAGTGCATCCTCCAGGCATCACCTGCTCTGGAGTGGGCACTTCCCCATGTGCTGTGCATGGATCTCTGCATCCCCCCTGGATCCCCATGGGCTGTGGGTGGATCTCTGCATCCCCCCTGGATCCCCATGGGCTGTGCATGGATCTCTGCATCTCCCCTGGATCCCCATGGGCTGTGGGTGGATCTCTGCATCCCCCCTGGATCCCCATGGGCTGTGGGTGGATCTCTGCATCCCCCGTGGATCCCCATGGGCTGTGAGTGGATCTCTGCATCCCCCTGGATCCCCATGGGCTGTGCATGGATCTCTGCATCCCCCTGGATCCCCATGGGCTGTGGGTGGATCTCTGCATCCCCCCTGGATCCCCATGGGCTGTGGGTGGATCTCTGCATCCCCCCTGGATCCCCATGGGCTGTGGGTGGATCTCTGCATCCCCCCTGGATCCCCATGAGCTGTGGGTGGATCTCTGCATCCCTCCTGGATCCCCATGGGCTGCAGGGTCACAGCTCTCTCACCATGGTCTCACCACAGCCTGCACAGGAATCTCAGCTCTGGCACCTGGAGCACCTCGTGTCCCTCTTTCTGCACTGACCTCCGTGTCTCTGTGGTGTTTTCCTTCACGTGTTCTCTTATTCTCCTCTTCTCTGTCTGGAATTAAACCTGTGCCATTATTTCCTTTTGATTTCTTCTTCAGAGTATTATCAGAGAGGCATTGCTATCATCTCTCATTGGCCCAGCCATGGACAGCAGCATGTCCATCTTCAGAGCCATCCAGAACATGCTGAAAGGTTCTAGGCATCTCCTCATGGAAACCCCCTCTGTGGGCCCCCTGCACCCAGAAACCAGACCGTGCAAAACCAACACACTACTGTGACAGTTTCTATAAAGAATTACTATGAAAAACTAAATTTTGTTAACACAATTCTTAGGAAAGGAGCAAGTATCAAAACACTTCTTTACGGTATGTAAACAAAAAGTAGTAAGAGCTCGGAAACAGGCTCTTGTCATATTTGAAAATTATCCAAAATTTTTATTATCTAATAAAAGAAATACAGAAATGCGCATATTTTTTCAACAGAAGCCTAGAAGATTTCAAAATAATAAAATAAAACCTGAAAGATTTGGCTTTCTTAGAAAAATAAAATGCAGGAATTGGAAAGTCTTATAAGTGATTAAAGCACATAAGACCTGGAAAGTAGTAAATTGATTGTTAATTGGATGTTGACTTCTAATTTTTCTAGATCCTACTTCCTAGGACAGTGAGAGAAATAGTATAAAAACATTCTGGTTTTACATTGAGTAAACTTCTCTGGAAAGGGCCTCGGGGTGCTGGTTGGCAGCAGCTAACATGAGCCAGCTGTGCCCAGGTGGCCAGGAAGGCCAGTGGCATCCTGGCCTGGATCAGCAATAGCGTGGCCAGCAGCAGCAGGGCAGGGATTGTCCCCCTGTATCAGCACAGCTGAGGTCACACCTCGAGTGCTGTGTCCTGTTCTGGGCCCCTCACTGCAAGAAAGACACAGAGGTGCTGCAGAGTGTCCAGAGAAGGGAAATGGAGCTGGGGAAGAGTCTGGAGCACAGGTCCTATAAGGAGCAGCTGAGAGAGTCGAGGGTGTTTAGTCTGGAGAAAAGGAGGCTCGGGGGGCAACTTATTCTCTAGTACTCCCTGAAAGGAGGCTGTACCCAGGTGGAGGATGTCCTCTTCTCCCAGGTAACCAGCAACAGGATGAGAAGAAATGGCCACAAGTTGAACCACAAGAGGAGGTTTAGATTGAGTATTAGGAAAAATTTCTTCAACAGAAGAGTTGTCAAGCATTGGAATAGGCTGCCCAGGGAAGTAGGAGGGGTCACCCTCCCAGGAGGTATTTAAAAAAGCATGTAGATGTGGCACCTGGGGACACGGTTTAGTGGTGAATGTGGCAGTTCTGGGTTAGTGGCTGATGTCGATAATCTTAGATTTATAGAATCAGCATGATGGGAAGATACCTGTATGTAGGGAATGTAAGTACTTTAACTCAGCATCAGCTTCTACAACAGAAGAGATCTAGACATGTTACCTACAACTTCTTGCCCTATAAGCCCACTTACTTCAAAAGATGTTACACTGCCAAATTATAGCCACAGCCTTTTAAGAATTGACAAATATTTGAAGAAATCAGGTCTTATTCCAGGCAGCCTATAGTCTTAAACAAATAGCTGTAAATGTTGCTCATTGCTAAGTAGAAGTTACATTTACAATGAAGGCTACTCATGAGATGTCAATCACTGTGTCTATCTCAAGTTCACAGCTCCTCTCTAAAAGATTCAACAAAATAATAGAACTACCATAAGGATACACAATACATTCCATAAGCTGGAAGAGTAGCCCATTGCTTTAATTTCTCCATGTTCTTCACTGCACCTTGAGAAGGGATAATTGCATCAAGTATGTACAACATTACTTCCTATTGACTGAGATTAACATTTGCCCACTTGTGCAAGAAGTTCTTTGTCTTCTCAGGTTTCTGTCACAAAACTAGAGGTAAACAAAAGGCATAAACCAGGAAGAGGGCAGAGGTAGGCACTGCTTAATCTAAAGAGAGAGTTAAAATCCAGTTTAAGCAGTCAGAACATTGGTTTAGGTTTCTGTTTAAAGAATTTGAGCTCAGTTCTAAGTATGCTCAGCAACAGTGCTCAAACTCACTGCCAACATAATTTTTTCAATATTTAAAATATAGTGCAAAAGACATGTTGAATGAGAATGACTGTGTTTAATTAAGTCAGAGTGAAAATGCAAACATTATACTTGGTCATACATTTTGCTTCACAAATATTTAAATGCACACATCATTTTCTAATAAAGAAGTTCAAGATGTTTTTATTGCATTTTAAAATTATTTTTTGTTAGACAGCAGGTTTATTGTGAGTCATTGACTGCACTTAGATGCCACAGCAGGAAGCATGTTCAAAGATTCAGTATTACATTCACAAGTTAAAAAAAAAATTGCAATAAATCGAATAAGATTAAACTCTCTGGTGAATCCTAAAATACAAAGATGATGAAGTTGCCAAACACACTTATTTGTAATTATTTGATTAGATTTCAAGATTAATTATTGAAACAGTAAGAAATTCAAGTAATCGTTAGCACACAAAACAAGGACTGTGCTAGTGTCGTGAAGGAATCCATTCTCCTTCAGTCATGATCCAGCAAATTTCAACTAGCTGTCTGAACTTCAATCTTTTCTGGCTGCATTCAATTCTATAACTGTTCAGCGCAAATTAGGCCATCATTTTTAAGTAAAGCTTTTATACTTTTTATTCATCCATAACATCCTCATTCACAGGCTAAACAGAGAAAGAAGGTCAAGGGTAAAAGGGGGTGCAGATAAGTTGAAGACTTCAATCAGAGCAACATTTTGTTCTATGATGGTGGGACAAAAAAAATACCACAAACCCCAATATTCTATTTTACATGTAGGTACCAAAATCACTACCACTGATGCCTTCTAGAAGTCAGAGGCATATGGACTTCATGCCTGTGAAGCCAAGATTTTTTTGCAGGATTGATATTCTGGGTACAATTACACAGAGCTCTAAACCAGCTGGTTTCTATTTTGTTCTAGAAAAAGGATAAATTTGTCATTCCTAAAACTAAAGCAGATGAATCCGGAATCTGTAGTCTGGGGTGCTCCTACCTACACCTCAATCACTTAAAAATTGGACATTCTCTTGTATTTTACTTATAGTTCATAAAAAATAACTAAAATTAAAAGGATGAGGAAATCAAAGACCTCATGAAAGGAGAAAACTTGTGAAACTTGGTTATTTTAAATGTTGTTTCTCACAATTGATGTACTTTTTATGCGGTCTTGATATCTCAAGTCTATCTGAAAAAAATTCAAGCAACAAATTAATATTTGAGCTGCAAGTTAAAACAAAATAGATATTGACAGATTTAACTGAAATATTGTAGCTAAAACTTTTCTAGCGTGTTCTTACCAGACAAAATGCTGTTCCATAGCTTTCTTGTTCCATTTTTGTCTCTAAACCATGAAAGCATGTTAACATGATTACACACTTGGATACCATTGATTTAATAAAAAAAAAAAATAAAGCCTGTAGCACTTGAAGTATTTCCTCATTTTAATCAGCTTTCTAATTCAATAAAAAAAAAGTGATTTGGAGATGGGTTTCTTTAATACAGAAAATTGAAATTTTGTTTTATAGATGGTTTTATTTACTTCTGAATGGAACTGCACCAGTTCTCCCAATGCACCTTTTAAATTTCTAACTAGGCCAATATACAAAACCAGAAAAAAATATGACCAATCACCACTATTGATTACATGAACATTAAAAACTAGAGAAGTGGTAAAGGATTGTTTTTATTTAGTAATAGGATTGCTTGTTTGATGCAGAACTCTTATAAATTATTGAGGTACTGTGGCATTGAAGTCAGGCTTTAGAAGTTACAAATATAAAGAGGTTGGCACATGGAAACACTGTGAATATTATATCCTAATATATAAAGTATCAAAAAAAAAAAAAAGAACACAGAGAGGCTGTTTTTTAAAAGGTTTCTGTAATGCCTGCAGAGGAAACAAAAGGCAGAATGTAAATAAAGTAGTGTGATCTTTTCCAGCTAGCACTTTCATTAGTCACACATCGTCATTCTAGGAGCTGTTTCTCAGATCAGCAATGAATAGTTTAACTGCTACCTTTCTTCTCTTTCCATTTACAAGCACTTCTCTATGCCTCAGTAAGCTTAATGACCTAAGGGTTCTTTTTGCATGTGCAGTTGTTTTGGGTGTTTCTGTGTGTTATTTTAGGAGAGGGAGTGGGATGCATTTCATTATTATTTCTTAAAACTAACAAGACATAGGAAACAGGTCCAAAAAAGCTTATAAAAATGAAAGACAAGATAGCATTGTTTCTATTCATCTTTTCAATGGTCTTGGGGTACATAAGTGGCATTAAAAGTATTTAATTTTAAAAATAACTCTATCATTACATACACCCATTACAAATCATGATCCTCATGGGTCTCTTTCAACTCAACAAATGAATAGATGTTCCTTAATAAGAGGAAAAACCCAATAAAGAATTTTGCTACTTAATGCTTCAGAGTATGATGAAGTTCTCCGGCCCTTAGGTCTAGTGAAAGTGCATTAAGAAAGCATATGCATACCTGTCAGAAATTGCTATTCAACAACACTGGCCATGCTGCAGCCTATAAAATATAGAATTTATTTGAGTTTATACATACAGCTTGCTTCCTGTCAAAAGTGACTTCAGTTATGCCTCTTAAACTTTTTTGGAAAGGGCTACATTTGTGTAAAGCAAAATACTTCCAACTGAAAAGACAATCCCCATTAAATCACACTTGAATTTTCATAGGGCTTTCCCTCTGAAAGCTTGCAGTGTAAATGGTTATGCTACCTACACCCACTACCTACCTAGCTTAAGACAGACATCTACTTCTGAGATGATTTGACCTTTCCCTTTACAAATTGTGTTCACAGAAATAAAGCCAAACCACAACAGATTTAAAGGGAAATGTCAAGTCGTCTTTGCTTCACGCAATTTCAGCACTGTACCTCTTGACAATCTAGCCAAGTCTTCCCACTCTAATGAGACCAAAACTGACTTTCTCTCACTCTCTTACTCAGTGAAAGTATGACAATACCTACCTTTAAGCATGAGGTTAATTTCATTCAAATGAACAGAGATCACCTCCCTTTAATATTAAAAATTTGCTTCATTGTTTTTGCCAACCAGACAGATTTTTTTACTAGTTTAGAGTCTTATCCCAGCACCATGTAAGGGAAACTCCTCGGTCTTGCTCAAAACAATGTAGATTTTACCATCAACCTCAGCAAATTTGAAATGTCACCCTAGGGTAACTTAGCCTTTGTGCTATCTTTTTCAAAGTCACTGGTACGATTTGAAATTAATGGAAAATCAGGCATTCAGAATGCTCAGGCAGCTTTTGAAATTTCAGACCTATTTCTAAGCAATTTAGTTCAAGAAAGAAGAAAAAAAATCAAAGTGAAATTATTCTCAGAAGTTCACAGCAACTTTCAGGCAAAAAAATAAAAGCATGTAATGGATACAAGTTACATGAAAGTACGAAACAAAGAGGCATTTCTGATAGATGTCAAACCACAATAGACACAAAAGCATTTTATTAGATAATTTTTCTACCCAACAGCACCCAATCATTAAAGTGTAATATCAGAGCCCTGCATTTTCTACCTAGAAAAAAAATCTGTGTTTGACCTGACTGAAATAAGCTGCTGGAAAATAGTACAGTAAGAGAATACTTCTAGAAAGCAGATTTCTGTAGAACTCTCTCAGTGCTAGTTCAGTCACACATGGCCTTTTTGTACGTGTATTTTGAGCACTTCTGGAAAGTAAAACTGTTTTGTAAACTGGCTTTAGTTTCATGTAGTACTGGAAATTGTGTGAAAAAATTGTGTGAAGACAAACATACATATGTGCAGTACAGTGTGTCTCTTCCTACATACAATGAAAGGAAGGGAGGGAAAGAAAAATCCCTTGCTTTCTCTTTACCTGGTGCTGACTTACTGCTGGATGAGAAATAAAAAAGGAGTATTGAACAAAAGGCACAGAACCTGAGTTTCAGGCCTTCAGATGGGATTTCTCATCTTCATACATGAGGTACTCCATATCAGGAAGTCCAACAGATGGAGAAAAAGTCAATATTGAGACACAGATGGAGACAGCAGCACAGGCATGTAGATATGACTATCTACAATGTCAGTCGTAGGTTCTGCCACTCTTCAATCTCAAGTGCAAATCTGCACTTGAAATTAGGAAAGGTTTAGCAAAGGCTTGAACACAAATGAGGGTAACAGCTGTGGCGACTCGAATTTAGCCAAAGCAGATAGAGCATCTCAAGCCTTTCAAGACTTGACTACAAGGCAGAGAATTCAGCAGGAGATGCATCTTAATTGAACATCTTCCAGCCTATTTATGTCTAGAGACTAGACTTAAGGAGAAGTCATAGTAAAATGAAATAGGAAAGCACCTTATAGCAGGGGTAATTAATTCAAGTAGTGCGGAACACAAGAGAGAACACTGGCTGACTAAACAGGGAATGTGTGCACATCTTGCATCTGTGCCTGTTAGTGCTACATCTTATTATAAAGTGCAGTCTGTGGATATTTTTCAGCTGGAAAAAAAACTAAAGTATTAACCAAAACCCTAGTAATTTTACTTTTTTTTTTTCTCTTGTACTTTCCTGTCACAAAAGACCAGCAATAAAAAAAGAGGGTTATTCCAGGTCAGCGCTGAAATATAGTACAGCAGTCTGCAAAGCCTTACTAGTAATTTCTTGAGTTTGAGCACTAAATTTAGTTATTTATCAAAAAAGCTGTAACACACATCTATTCTCTAACTTCAATAAGTATTACTTTTATATCCTCCATAGTTCTCAATATCGAAATTTTTCTACTTTTCTTTTTGTACAGGCTCTTTAGAACAGTGATATATAGTTCTTTTAATTCTACTTCTCTGCTACAGAAGAAATTACAGCTTTTTCAGCATTCCAATGAAATAATCTCCTTACTGCTTTCCCAAACAACCTGTCAAAACTTCTTGTCCTACAAATGTAAGAAAATGACAGTCTATACTGATTTGAAATTCCAAAAGGTGTAAATTTCTGATGGGGGTAAGGGTAGGGAAGACACCAAAGATGATTTTGAAGGTTTATCTCAAGAGATTAACTACTTGTATCACAAATACTGTGGCTTCATGGCAGTTAAGTGGCTCTTAGTGTTTTGGTTTTTGGCAACTTCAGTAGGACTCCGTTCCAGTTCAGAAATAGAAACACACCAGAAACAAAAAATGAAACAACTTTGTTATTGCTATTATTATTATTATGAGGGGAAAGTGTTTGCAAATAACTAAAAGAATTACTACTCTTGCTATATTCCTGGTTGCACCAGTCAAACAGAAGGATGATGCATCCCCAAGGGGGCATTTTGAAGTCATTCAGTATTCAACATTACTAGTTTGTTATTCTGAGAATAAAACATAGTACTCCTCCATCCTTGAAACCTAGTCTGCACATTTAATGTGTAGTGCATAAAAGTAGTTTAGAGAACTACGAGAGAACTGCTAGGAAAAGTGTAAATATTATCTGTGTTGCTTCTTTCCAGAGCTCTACTATTTTCCCAGTTTCTGTCTACCCATCCAACATTTTTATTCAGTTGTAACTAGACACAGACATTAGGTCTTTGGTCTATCATGCCATACTCTCTGAGTTCTACATCTGGTGCTACAATTGTCATTCCATCTGCTAGTCACCATGAGACAATCTGGCCCTTACTCCACATTCAGAGGCTATTGTACCAAATCATACTTATCTCAAAGAAAAAGGAATATAACTAAAGTATTCAAAAGAAAGAAAAAATAAATTAGAATAATCTGTTTCAAAATTCCTGGCATCATCTTCAACAACAATCATTAATGAACCTTTAGAAGGGCACATCAGAATTATAGTGAACAATTTAAACAGATTTTGCTGGTGGTCAGTGCTCTTTCAATATGGAATAACTGAAATAGCAGCTTCAGTAAAAGCAATAATGTTGCAATTAAAATTAATAATGACACACATATATAAATGAATGGTTTTAGACATTATGTTTTTGGATAGTGGGGTCCATTATACTTGCTAGGTGTAGTGAAACACCAGCAGAGCTACACACACTATTTATGTACATGCATGGCAAGTTACTGTGTATGTGCTTGAGCAGTCATTTGACTGACCTACAAAAGAGTATTGACTGGGAGTACTGAGATAGCAAACTAATCATTCCTTTTATGTATGTGCATGTGCAAAAATTAATTGTATAATAGACTGTAAAGCTACATTGCAGCAGATCACAATGATCTTCAAGACATCGAGACAAAATGGATACACAACACATAAAAATATATATGTATGGAAAGAGCAAATAAATTACAAACTGTGTCCTCATCTGGACTGATAACTTGGAAACCACAAACTTGTGTCCACCTGCAGAAGGAAGAACAAAGAACAAGAAGATTATTTCAAACATCATTGACATATTTAATTTTCTAAGAAACTGACCAAGCTTGACACAGGCTGTATAAGACAAGAATATAGTAAATAAAGAAGTCTTTCATCAAAACAACTTAGTATTTTTCAAAACTATATATTCCTACATTATTATTCTTCCAAACAGGGCTGGAATAAAAAATATAGAGACAAACAGAACATGCAAGGGTTAGAAGACAATGAATTGCCAGGCTAGGTCAAAGTCTAGGAGTAAAATTCAACAAGAAAACCTTCTAATAATACACACTACAAAAATGTGTGAAATTAAAATCAGAGCAAAAGTGATCTTAAAATAAAATAATGCTAATTCAGTGAAGAATTTTACAGCAATGTATTTAAGACTATAAGAAAGCCCAAATTTAGCAGTCTAACATATTGAATATAATTCACAGGAATTCAGTCTCAGCCATAGAGAAAGATTCTTCTACTATCCCATAATCCTATTTGTTCACATAGTGAAACCAGTCATACACACACAGAATGCACCCAGATTTTCCATTTACCTTTACAATAAAAGGATAAGAATCAGAATATTTATTTTTTTTAATTTAACAAAGTTACTCTTAATCTCACAGTAATACTACCACCATCCCTTCCCCTGATCCAGCTACAACTCAGGAAAACTTACCATAAAGTTATAATTTCTGGTTTTAAAATTACACTACAATAATCTGCAATGTATTTTCTCACAGAACAATATTTTCTGACCTGAAATACTGCCTTAAACAAAGAATTACTGCAATCTTTACTTTCACCAGTGAGATTTGATGATGAAACAGCATACAAGCATTCTGCAGAAATCTGTCCATTGCAGCATTAATGAAAACATATAATTATGTTATAATACTATTGCTTATGTAGCAATATCTTCTCATGTTACAGCTTTTCATAAAGTTTATGGTCATTTGATAATGACAAGTTACTTATATTTAAAGAAAAACTGTATGTCTGTCTCACCAATACAAATATAACTAATAGTACAATATAACTAATAGTAATGTAACTAATTAGTACTACTAATAGTAGCACAGTGGGGGAGGAAGGAAATCACTCTAAACTGTGCTACACTGCAAGTATGACAAGACTTGAGTAAGAAAGCCAAAATTTTATCACAGTACTATTTTGTTCCTTTATTGATAGTTTCTTACTCCAGAATAATTTTTTTTAAGAAATTTTTTTGTCAACCCAGAAGAATACAGGTAGTTCCTACATTTAGAAATATTTATAGAAGCATCATATTTCTCCAAAAGGGAGCCTGCAGGATCCATTAACCCCTATTTAATACCTACAAGCTAAGGAAAACCACAATAACAGTGGGTAGTCCTAAATCTGTGATATTAAAAAAAAAAAATCCTCTTTTTAATGAATCAATAATAATTTAGTTTATGTTATAATTTTGGCTTGCTGGATATTAAAGGCACTTAAGCATAGGAATAACTGCAGACCAGTTTTTCATACACCTTAGTACCTACCAAGCCTAGGTTTTTTTGCAAACATAAGGTTTACATTGTAATTTTCTCATCCCTCTCCACATCTGAAGCTTCACAGGAGTGAAAACAGGGGCTGTTTGACAAACAATATAGACGACAAGTTTTGATAAGAAACAGTTTTGTCTGACCAACAAAGTTTAGGATTTTTCTAACAGCATGCAAAGAATAAACCAACATTAGAAAAACCCAAGTTTGCCAGCAATTTAAACAAGAATATAAAATTCACTACAGGATGAGCTGACATTCAAGGATCAGTGGTTAATACAGGCAATTCAATATTTTCTACAGAAGTAGGTTTGCACACTGGAAATGGACATGAACAAAACTAAGAACAAAAACCATCAAACAACCTAAAACCCAGGTAAGATTAAAAAAAGAGAAAGCAATGAATACCTTTAATATCTTTTTTACCCAGTGTTCCCTAATCACTGCATATGATTTTGCAACAAAACTTACAAATCATTTCTGAAGCAGTGTCATAATTTTATAATAGTTTCCTAGAGAAGACTGGCTTTATTAACTCTGTGCTCTTGAAGGACAAGAAGAAGTGGGTTGCACATTTCTTAACAAAAAAAATGTGCTGTTTGAATCAATATTTGGGAAAAGGGAGATTTAGCCTCTTAAAAGCAGGGAAAAGGATAGCAGATGTATGGACAGCTTCTGAGATTGGTTTCAGTCAAAAATTCGATGCATAATTTCTATATAAGGGAAATGGGCAAATATGAATGTGTAATAAATGTGCAATAAATGTGTGTAAATGTGTAATAAATACTATTACTCATACAACTTAGTAATAGTCAAGAGTGTTCAGTTTTAATACAATAGAATATTTTCTCTAAAATGTATTTTTAACGGCATACTATCAAGAATTAACAACAAATGCGTGTGAATTTACTGAACACAGCAAATGAAAATTCTTTTTAAAATGCATATTAAAACTGTAGGAAAACAGCTATGCATTTAATAACCATATAATGAATTAATGAAATAGATGCATGTATTTTCATATATTAAATCAGACATAAAACTCTCTATTTAGTCATACAATAGCAAAACAACCAGAAAATGTTAATAAACAATGCAGTATTTAAGATAATATAACAACTCTTAAATTTAGGAAGCAGAAAGCTACGGTGTTTCCATGCTTTCCAAAGCATAATAAGTACTCAAGTAAAGAATTCCTTATTTTTAAATTTTCATTTATTATTTAAATCACATAGAGCGTGAGAAAGCAAATACCAAATTGTAGATTCAATAATCACTCCATCAGCCAGTAGCTCCAAGAGAGATTCTCTGAGCACCTTGTACACAGCAGAAGAAAAATCTGATGTGGCTCTTTTTTGGGACTTAAAAGTGTTACCTTTTATGGCTCAACAAGCTAATTTATCCAAAAATGGCAATCTCAGTCAGTAAACAAATGCAATGTTGCCAGCAACTTCATCAGAGTTAATGTTTAGTTTATTGCCATTGTTTCTAGAACATTCAGGAATTTTCTTGCCCTAATGGGACCCTACAGAAGTCTTACCTGCTCCACAAATTTTTGCAGGTATTGCTTAATTAAATTTTGACTGCTGGAACCCATAGGCAGCCACATCACCAGTTAGTCCTGGAGTTGTACTCAACAGTAAGCATTATGAAAATCTGTTTTCTTATGATTAACAGGAAATATTAAGTTATTTTCTGGTTAAGAAAAACCAAAAACAACAATATTCAATTAATATTTTGCATTAAGGTTCAGCAGAAAGGAAAGTTTCTTAATTGGAATGGTCATGAGCTAGAGAGAGGCATACGTGTTCAAAACAAAATAGCATAATTAAGTTAAAGTAAGAATTGAGTTTTTTCACTGAGTATGGAGGGAGGAATTTTGAAGTATGTCAGCAAAGAAGCATGTTAGCCATTAATAGCCTAATCTATTGATCCTAGTACCTAAATAGACATCTTCAAAATTACCTGAAAAGTTTAAGCTTTACTTACCTTTCCACATAAGTTTCCAGTAAGATGCTAAACTAACATGCTCAGATCAAAAGGAAACGTTATTAATATTTATCTGCTTTTAAAAAAAAAAAAATGGAGTGCAAAAACCAGTCATCAGCAAAGAGTCATCTGGGAATATATATAATTATACCCCCACAATACAAAACTGAGACTACGTTACTGACATCTGTAAAATATAATCTGTGCCAAGATTCTCTGCACTTTCAGGATTTTTCTCTATAAACTATCTGACCTTCTCCTGTAATAGAAAGTCATGGAGCCTTTAGAAATGATGAAAAATATTGGACATCACATGAAACCAAATTTCTTGAAATAAGTGATGGTTAGTGTAGAATTTGAGAGAGTTTCTATACACAAAACTCAGTGCACTGCAAGGAAAATTAGAAGAAAAGGACAAAAATGTGAAAGATGGTCAATTTAAATTGCAGTTATTTGAAATAAAACTTTAGAAGACCATGAAAAAAGGAAAAACAAAAAAGATGCTTATCCACATGTGCACATTGACAAAATATTTCCTCATCCAGCTATGTCTCTTCTACATATTCTATTCTAAACTATTTAGCTTCTATTAAAAGTTCTCTAATTACAGTATATGGTAGAAAAAATATTTCTTTGCAAACTTTATGTTTACTTGCTAGAATTGGGCTGCTAAGTAGAAACCCTGATTTATATATCAGCCTTAGCTTCTCATCCTTGAAGAGGCATTTGCATCACTAAGCTGGGTCAGGAAAATTTACTTTTAAATAAATAACTGCAATTAGATTTTTTTAAAGTCACTTTAATTCGCACCAATCAAGAGTTATAATTAGAACTGTTACCTTTTCCCTTCTACTTTGTGAAATTCTTTGTGACATTTTTCATAGATGACTGTGACACCATTGAAAAAAGTTTTTCAAATCCACCTCAAATTTTCCCCCTTGCCTAGAGTAATAAAACCACACAGCTAAAACAGAATGTTTTCTGTGTAAGTGTGGCTATATTCCAAGACTCTCACACAGAAGAAAAATTTAAAATAAGTTTACTGTTCTTAAAAAACAGATTACCTGTGCAATACTAGGAAATGTAACACAAACTGTCTGCCTCAGTAATATGGGACTATTTTTCTTCCCTCAATTATATTACAGCATCTATAGACCTATGCTATAAATCTCACAAGAACAGAAATTGTCCTCTGCCAACTTTCAAGCCTGCACAGATTCCTAAATATTTCCAATACATCTGGAGAATCTAAACAAGTTATTTGAAGTTGTCAATATTACAAAAGCTAACTTGATACATCTCCTCAGCTCATCAAGCAACCTAGGAACTTAGTTAAAAAACTTAGGTGACAGAGGTTAGAAGGTATGTTATCAATTGAAAATAGGATCTTCTGCACAAAGAAATAAAGGTTTTCCCACTGAGTTTCTAGATCCTGACAAAATATGAATCTTTCAAGACCCAGAGCTCATTACTTTATCTTTACATTGTTATTTTTGACTGAATTACCGTAAGGACAAAAATTGTTCTATCATTCTAATATATCCACTTGCTGAACAAATCCATCCAGCCTCCTAAAAAAATGCATTTGTAGCAAGTTTTTGCTTAAAGTACCTGTTGCAAAGATCAAATGAACCAACTCTATTTTTGGTTGGTTGTTTATTTTTTATATGACTGTGTCGAAGATAGAGACAAAAGGAATAGATTAACTTACCTGACTTGGAATAACACTATGACTTAAATTTTAACAAATATCTTTGACCATTCAAATGTTCTGGTTTGGTTTTGGTTTTGTATTTCCAAATTGTATTTCCTTTATCTTAAGTTTTAAATGGCCATGGCTCTGTTGTAGTTGGTTATCAGGAAGGAGCTAACAAGGTTCTAACAATTCATCACTTTGTTGTAAGGTGACTCAACTGTCAGAATATTTCATAGAGAAAAATATTTGAGGGAAAGTTTTCAGTCCTTCTCCATTCAGTAATTATATTGTGCATATCCTGTATAGAAAAGCAAGATCTTTCTTTTTTACATAACCAACCCCTAGGGCTGAGAACAATTTGGCCACTTTGATCCTGGACTAGGTCTTGGTGGTTTGAATCTATATCAGAGGTACTGGGAGCAATCAATTTTACTGTTTTTTTTTTCTTTTCTTTTTTTTTTTTTATATATGGAATATGTTTTGAACACTCATTTAATTCGGTCATATTTCACTAACAAAAATATGGTTGCCACCATTGACCTATTCTGTGCTTCAGTCACCATTTAAACTGACTGGGTATACTCAAGCAATGGAAAAGAAACAAATGCACAGTCAAAAAAAAGCTATCACTTTTTTTGTTTCAAATATAAATCGAAATAGAAAATTCCAGCCATTATTCAAATATTTATTACCACCTGCACATATCATTTACTATAGCATACCTACAATAAATTAGCCAAGGATTCCAAAGTAGTTGTGATTTAATCTGTTCTTAGTCAGAATGACTTTCTAGTGACAACTTAGTCAAAATACTCAAAGAAAAGGGGACCATTTTCAATATTTGGGGCTTATCTTCACATGCATCATGAAAGGAATCTGTATTCCTTCTCCTTTAAAAAGATGCCTGGAGTGTAGCTACATTTCTTAGTCCTATTTATTCCAGATGCAGCTGAATGGAAACCCCAGTAAAAATAATCTATACAGAAACCTTTTCCAGAGGGACAAGTGCAAGTCCCTTCTTCCTCTAAGCTGAACTCCCACAGTCTCATGTTGAGCTCTCATTTCCACCTTTGCAGAAATATATTAGTCAGAATGACAATTGTGTAGCCACAGGTGTAAACCTTCAGCAACCAAGGAGTTCTGTGAGTTAGCACAGAACATATTTCCTCAGGTGCACAGAAATCCAAATATCTTTCTCCTCTCTCCAACTCTGACCACTTGTCACTCCCTACAGTTTTTTCAGAAGGAAGGAACATAGAAGAGAGTTCATTTCTTGGTCCCTGAAGCAGCACACTCTACAAAGATACTGAGTGTAGGGATTCATCCAACAGCAACACATTCACAACTCTGCTTAATATCACGTACTAAAGATCACTTCTAAATATCATGTACTGCAAATTTAGCAACAACTCTTCATTGCTTCTACCTAATAATGTGGGATTTTATTAGATTTAATTGTCTTTTTTTTTTTTCACTGCAATGTCGTGCTATAATGACTGCATGTTTCCTCATACAAAATGCAAAACCACTGACAAATCCAGTTGTCAGGTTATTCTTGATATATCAGAGTAAATATTGGTTTCCATGGCACCAGGACATACTGAGAGCTCTCTCTTGTTTTAAATACTCCAGGGATTTTAAACATCATCTTCAGTGTCAAGAGAAGATTGCTACTAATACTTGACTGTCATAAGAAAAATGCAGTGATAACCGGTGGCAATCAAAGTAATAAAATAAACCATGATCTTAGTTTGTTTTTTGCTGAAATAATTTTGAAAGCCACTGTTTAAGTAAACTCTCTGTTATAATTAAACTAGAATTCAAAAAGCCATTTTAAGGAATGGAGAAAAATATATAGTCCTCCCAGAGGAGATTGAAAACATTATTTTTTCTTTTAAATGCTTGCTAAATGACATCAACACAGTGAAGAGTGTACTTTTAGAACTCTTCTGGGAATATTGACATCCCACCAGCTGCAAACAATGTCATGATTTTAACCTTGAATTGAATACTTAAAGTTGTAAGTCTGTGCACATTAAGGAGTGAGAAAGGAGCTTCACAAATAATTTTAATTCACTACTATCGTTCCCCTAGTTTATTGATAGCTGTATTCTTTTATCAGGTAAAATTTAGAACATCTCTCTCTACGGGCAGTGTTCCATCACAGAAACTGACATTTGTGTGCTGGAGCTGTTAAAGCAAACAAAGCACCTGAGGTTATAAATTGTGTGTTTTTCATTCATAATGCAAACACATTCATTCCTATTGAAAACACACATGTTTTCAATCCCTTCCTTCCTTCCTTCCTTCCTTCCTTCCTTCCTTCCTTCCTTCCTTCCTTCCTTCCTTCCTTCCTTCCTTCCTTCCTTCCTTCCTTCCTTCCTTCCTGCTTCAGTTAATTCTTTCACATTTTTTCATTAAAATGAAAATACAGGTTTACACTTAATTAGACACAATCAATAGTGTCACAACAAAACTAGATTTACCTTGGATCCAGGTAGTACTTTAACAAGCATAGCATTTGAATTTTTCACTCAAATTTTCATCATAAATCCAATATACTACAAAGATGAAAGATGGGCACAAAATTAGTATTTTATGCAGGATTAAAGGAAATTACACAGTTGCATCTCTATACAAATACCACAAAGATACATCAAAAACTACCATATTCTGCTAAGGCATAAATCTAATTCCTAGCTGAAGAAAATCTCTCCCTCAAGAAAGTAACTCAATTACTCTGCCTCCTTTGGTGATCCCCAACAAAATACATCAACTAGAAAACTTCAAATTAGGCAGAGTGACAGTCAAAAATAATGAGAAAAAAAAGCAGGTTGCAAAAAATAAAAAACAAAACAAACAAACAAAAAAACCTGCATTCCACTTCTTTGGAACAAAGGAATAGAGGAATATTTTCCTCCTATTTATACTATTCAGCACATTATATTTATGTGTTATGTTAAAAAGCAGTATTATTTTTAAATCAGGAATGCATCCATATTATCAAAATCTTGCAAAAGGTCCATTTTGAATATTCAACCAGCTTTTGAGTTCTGGCTATTTCAGTGCCAACCCTTGGAATTTTGAAGATCTCAAATACAGAGTACGTCATTCATCTTCATTGATAGGAGATATTTCTACCTAATTGGGGAAAAAAAAACACCTTTCTTCCAAATAGCGTACACACAACTCCAAAATGCAACATAGAACTAAATGTCAATTAGACCTCCAAGAATACGACCTCTGAGGGAGTTCTGCATCAGCTCCTTGGCTAAAGGAAAGGAACTTTCTGTAAAGTTTTGGGTTTTTGCTTAACATCTACCTTAGCCAAATCTTCATCTTCCAAGGCTTGCAAAAGTTCTGCATGTTTTCAATCGTGTTTGTATAATATTCACAAGCACACACGTGCTTTATCTTTTGCCAGCAGCCTTCGTTTCCATCAATTTGTAATCATATACACTAGCCCTGTTATTTATTACATAAAATATATGTGTATTGGCTAATCAAATGCTATTATCATTTCAGATCCTTCATAAGATATGGGGCAGCTTTTAAGCAGTACATACATCTGAAATGGCAGCTGCTCTCTGTTCTCTCTTCCATGCGAAATGCTGAAAAGAAATCTCATTTTGGGCTACAAGATGACTCTTCCTCCTTTTGATGGCAGCACCAGATTACACAACAGCTTGATATTTCCTTATTTCTTCTTTGGCTAAACAAGATTCTAAAAATAAATTTGAATTTAACATGAAAGTAACATCTTTCAGAATTTCTCACCTAAAAGAATTGGAAGTTAGACACTTTATTTGCAGAATTTTAATTGAAAGTGAGCAGAGGGGTTTAAAAATCTTCAAATCACGGAAGAGAGAAATGGGAAATAACGCACTTCCAGAGAAAAGGACAGGACAGTTAACTTGCAGAAGGAGACCTAAGTTCATGTTTGTCTGCTTATTTGCTTCAAAACACAAATTGAGGTCTGCCACTTTACTGCTGAGTGCTAATGAGCTCTGTTAGGTATTCTACATGGCTGTGCGCTGCAGAAAGTCTTTTATTACTAAGTAAATGTAAAGGACACCTCAGGTTTTCACCTCTTGCACAGGTGACCTAAAAAATGGATACAAAGTAATTTTCTCCATCTTAATGAATATTCATTGAAACTGTTTCTGCAGGAAAGACAGAAAATCACAATAATATTCTGTGTACACAAATAAATGAGATGGGGTTATAGAAGGGTTAAAATCTTGGTTCTATTTTATTTTCCAATAAAGCAGAATAAAAATTTGAAATTACCTCTACCAAGATCTGCATACTGGAACTGTTAAGCAAAATAATTTGAAAACCAACAGAGCAGATATTTATAAACAAATAGGGACCACTGAGTTTTCTCTACTTTGGAAAACAATATTTCCTGGTTCTTACAAGATTTAAGTCTCTAGCTGAGATTATCACTGGAAGTCCCTGAAAAACTTATGTCTGGTTCTGCAATAAGATGTTCTGACAGAGGTCTTCACCAGGTACACTCCTTATTCTTTTATTCCTCCTATCACTGTCCTTGTCTTTTCAATTGTACAAAATTCTTGTTTTGTTTTGTTCCCCCCCCCCTCCACGGGACGCTGGTCATTTTCTTATGGAAAAAAATCCCTTTTGCCATATGAACTGAAGTCAAAACCAATGTCCCATTTAATCACCCTGTTAGTTTAAGTAGGAGCAATATTTACTTGATCTACCCCCACAAAAGCTCAGTGGACTCAAGGAAATGTTATGGCAACTTCTAGTCCAAGCATCCAGGTGCCACTCTGGCAGCCACACTCCATCACCTGAGCTGGGACCGAGACCCCTTCCCACCTGCACCCCCATACTCACATGGCTGGACCAGGTTTCCTCACCAGCTCAGACCCAGGTTTTCCATGGCAGAGGCTCAGATGTTCAGTTCCTTCAAAACAATTTAATTTCAAACAAAGAACGTCTATTTTGGAAATTTTTCACAGTGTACACTAAAATATTATTGGAAAGATATTGCATGAGACTTTGTTTATCCTAGTATACATAGTTATTTTAAATATTCTTCTCTACAATGACATAGGAAAGTGATTTGGATGCTAACTAATCTGGACCTATTACAATAAAGTTTGAATTAAAGCCTTGAAAGTAACATCATTTAGAAAGGGCATAGATTTGTGAAGGAAAAAGACTGAAAAAGAATTAATAATAATTTCTCAGCCCAAAAAAAAAGCCCCATGATTAAATAATTTAAACTTGTTTATTTAGTTAAACATAGAAAAACTGAGTAAGAATTCACTGTCACAAGATCATAACTTCCTTGTCATCATGGTTGAGAGGATTAGAACAAAATTCACCTCCTGAGACACACGGTTTGCGCAGATTAACAACAGCTGGCTTTTTACTCGAAAGGAAGGTCACAGAAAGTGCCAGGATTTCTTCATAGATCTCCACCAATACTTTTGTCCCTTACTGAAAACAAAACATAAGTGTTGAAATAATTTTCTGTCTGTGTAAAAAATGAGATTGACACAGAGTAGCTTTTTTTTTAGCCATAAGAAAGTAACCTCTGGCTAACAGCATCCCCCCAACATTCCTACAAATCTCAGCATTATCTGTCAGGAAAACTCTAGGGGAGAAAAGATAGTTCAGTCTCCACATACTTTGTAATTTCCCTGTTTCTTGAGAAAACAAGTAACTGCCAGCCTGTGCCAACTGGAATTCTAGTTCCTGCATTCTGGAAGCCAACACTGGACTGGGAACATTTTAATTAAGCATCCAAGAATCCTTTAACATTAATAGGTTCCTAAGCAGGGTCACATCTTCGCTCATTGCTCAGACAGCAAAGTCTGATAAACTTAGTTAAGACATAATAATGTCTTTAGGAAGCATAATACAATTAGGAAGCCATATCACTTTAGAAATTAAATTAAACACTGATAATTGAGAGTTACCACTGTCTATAGCACCCTGATTTGTTCAAGATCCATTATTTTCTCTTATAAGCAAACACATTGAAAAAAACACAATGTAAAAAACACAACCCAAAAAACACAATGCAACTTGAAGATTGGTAAAATCTGAATTTTAATACCTGTATTTAGAGCACAGTTATAGGCAAAGTGTATCAAAATTCTTCCCTTCCAAAAGGCAGAGGGAATTCATCCAGATAATATCTCAACAGGTAACCTGGAGAATCATTGCTAAAGATGTACAATTTTTACATATTTAAGATGTATGAATATTTTTCATGCACATTTGTGGAGAAAGATCTACTTTATTCAGACCAGGGAAACAAGAATTATGTGCTTGAATTAATCCTTGTCATTTGTGGTTTACTGGCTTTGAAGACTCTCCATTATAAATAAATGTAGAAGATGTATGGACATGTTCTCAGATTGACTGCTGATATAAGTGGGCACAACTCCACTTCTATTTAATGGCATCACGACAATTTATTCCAACACTGATTCTGGCCTCTTGCATCTCAGTTGGAAGCAGCCATAACACATGCAGCTTTATATGCCAATGGCAAGCCTCCAATTTTTCTTCCTTCAGAGATAAACTGCCATAGTTTCATTGTAAAGGGTCATTGATATTCTCTGGATCTAGCAGGGAATTGTCTATTAAGTAAACTACATCTATTTTTCCATTTATTGGACTGAAAAATAAGCTGAAGATCTCCACAGATAAATTGTTTACCCAAAATTAACCACATGGAAGTTTGAAATTCAAAAAAAAGGGCCAAGTAGTGTTGTCAGGGATGAAACTAGTGAAAAAAAATTAGTGGATTTGCTTAGAAGTATGCCTTCAAGAAAGCTGTGTAAACTTTCTTCTATAAGGAACATTAAAACATCTTTACATGTTTAGCAGAATATCCAAAGTTCTGAACTTTACATTTAAAGTGGTTAACTCACCAGTCAGTAGATGCTGGGAGGCTCTATTAATAAATAAAGGCAGTAAATGAAACAAGGCTGGCCAACTTTCTGAAAGAAAGCTAAAAGTTAATACATCTTTTTTTTTTTTTTTTTTTTTTGGAAGGAGAGGATGTAAATAACATAATAACGTCAGCTATAAAGAGTCTGGGGCAGGTTTGTGGATTCAGAAATATTGTTACAATACTGAACCTTGGGAGTTACACTCTGTAGTTGCAAAATAAATCTCACATTCTATTAAAGGACTGCATTAAGAGTCTGTCCTGTTTGAGTATGTCTCTAAAACTGTGAATAAACCTTATATGAAAACATCTCATTTTGCAGGAATTTAATGTGAAACATAAGCTCTTTCCAGAAACTTGTCGAGATCTTGGAAACAGACTGACATTAATTCAAAATGTTTGAGACTTCAATCAAATTTTGCAAAGCAATTGAGTTGCAAATTAAAAAAAAAAAAAATTAAAAATAAAAAAAATCAGAAGGCTTTGCAACTGAGGGTTTCACAGATGTCTGGAGATGCTTCAATATTTCACACAGTACTTGTTAGCTTGTGAATTGTTAACATTATGACTCCAGAGAATTTAGATTCTGACAACCTGATTAAAACTGGCAACAGACTCTGATAGACCAATTATGTCTGGCACAAATGTTATCTGCATAACATAAGTAAAACATATTTTGTCTAACAGGCTGAAAATAATTAAATACAACAAAATCCTGTGAATACATCACATCATCCACACCCCTATCCTGCACTCTCTTTCCTCTCTCTTTAAGTTTTCCATTGCTCACCCCCAGTGCATTTCTAATGAAACTTCCACATCTCATGTTGTAACCTGCTGCCTCAGGATACAGCACAAGGGTTTGAGACCCCCATCTGCTTTTCTCTTCACTACCTTCACATATTATTCTACAGCAACACAATTGGATGTCATCCTTTGTAACAGATTCAAACCGCATCAGAGCCTTGAGTTACAATAGCAGTGATGGTGGAAGGGTGGTCACAAACATCACCAGGTGAGAAAACCAGGACATAAACCCCAAACATCCAAATGTACCAGAGAACTGATTCCTACAAGTGATATAGAATTAAGTAAGTACAGTAAAGCTTCCATCACCACGTGAACTACCCGATATTGAACAGTTATGCACTTAAGTTCCCAATGAGGAGTATGAAGTGGTGAGGAAATTAGAATTTATAAAATAATACTTTGGATTGACTGGAGATTAAAAAAAAAAAAAAAAAAAAAAAAAAAAAAGACCATAACAGAGCAAACTGAGAATTATTCGTTCCTTTCACATTTTTTATACTTAAGTTCCACTAAAATAAAGAAGGACCATTTTCTGAACAATGGGATTTGAACACGGGACTTCTCAGCATAATAGTTAAATACTATTTAGAGAAGTTGTGGATGCTTCCTTCCTGGGATTGTTGAGAGTCAGATTGGATGGGGCCTGAGCAACCTGATCTATTGAAAGATGTCCCAGCCTATGGTAGGGAGGTCCCACTAGATAACCTTTAAAGATCCTTTCCCACCCAAACCATTCTGTGATTCTGTGGTCATAGTCAGAATCAATGCAGCAGATCTGAACAAATTATCTCTTCCAGAGATATTTCATGTTGGAGAAGCCATTTGAGCATTTTTCACACAAGAAAGAAGTGAAGACTGACAAATCAGGGTAGGACTGACCCAAGGTTAGAGAATCCTACATATAATAAAATAACAGTGAAAAGGAATCAGATGAGATCTATCCAGATCATGAAATGTGCTATTAGAAAGGAAAGGAGAAATAATCACATTAAAACTATAACCCTTTCAATATGGTTCTCAGTTATCAAGCCTTATACTGCCGGCCTTTATGATGAATTGGAAAGAAAAAAGTTCTACAAACTTAATTTCCAAGACTTCAGTATCATCAAATTAGAATAATCATTTCTTGCCCTCATACAGAGATGAATATACAGCATCATTAAGGCACTTGCATTTGAAACGATCAGTGACAGAACACTTAAAGTAACTTTCTTAAAGAAGAATAGCTTAGCCTTTGAATTTTTTCTTAATGAGAGCTATAAGGAGAACTTTCTCTTGCTCCATAATATCTGGCAGTGTACTTTATTACATTTGAGTTTCATTGGTAACACAGAAAGCAGTTTTTTGATTGATATTGTGAAGCCCTGGTGATTAGGTGAAACTTATTTTACCTTTGGAAGGTGAAATAAAGGCCTAGTGAGCAGCCTGTTAGGCTGGGAGGTTTTTTTGTGAGGGAAAAATCATAGACTGGCTCTGGTTGGAAGGGTTGTTAGAGATCACCTCGTTCCAACCCAAGTGCAATGGTGAGGGACACCTTTCACCAGACCTGGTTGCTCAGAGGCTCATCCAGCCTGGACTTGAACACCCCCAGGAATGGGGGATCCACAACTTTCCTGGGAAACCTGCTCCAGCACCTCACCACCCTCTCAGTAAAGATTTGTTTCTTAATATGCAATCTAAACCTACTCTCTTTCAGGTAGAAGCCATCAGCCCTTGTCCTGTCACTACAAACCCTTGTAATAAGCTCCTCTCCATCTTTCCTGCAGGCTCCCTTCAGGCACTGGAAGGCTGACATTAAGTAACACCAAAGCCAAATTGCCTAAACCAGACTGAACAAAATAAATTCTCTCAGCCTTTTGTTGTAGGAGGTGCTCCTTTCCTCTAAAGATATTCGTGGCCTCCTCCAACATGCAGATGTCCTTTCTGTGCTGGGGACCCCGGAGCTGGATCCAGCATTGCAGGTGGGTGTAGAGGACCAGACCTAAGCATGTTCTGTCCCAGACATCTGCAATATTCCATAGGAAAGGTGATCAGTGGAGACTGTCCTGCAGACATGGAC
Source organism: Cinclus cinclus (assembly GCF_963662255.1). Classification (NCBI taxonomy): domain Eukaryota; kingdom Metazoa; phylum Chordata; class Aves; order Passeriformes; family Cinclidae; genus Cinclus; species Cinclus cinclus. Next base: position 65,078,214 of record NC_085050.1, on the reverse strand, counting down.
CAGCACTGGTCTGAGCCAATTTCCTGTTCTGAATAGGAATTCGTGTTCAATCCCCTCTTCCCCCTCACTCCCTGGAGAAAGGCTGGCTGTGTGAAAAAAACGTGTGAAAAGTATAATTTGCATAAGAGGTGTGTACCAAGTTAATTGTTAAAGGAAACAGATCAGGCCCCTCCCTCCCTCTCTTTCTGTGGCTCCCCTTCTTCTCCCTCCTTCTCCTGTCTTTCCTTCTCCTTGTCTCACAACCCCAGACCATCCCTGTGGCAGGCTCTAAGGACTGGTGATATTACCAAGCTCCATAGTCCCATACCTATCCAGTATAAGCACTTGGGAAGGTGAAGTATGCCAGGAGAGGATACTCCTATCTCTCTGAGAAAGAACCTGTTTCCATTTCTTTCCATCTTTTAGATCCCCTGCTAGGTTGGCAGGCATCAGCTTTTACTCTTAATGGAATATTTTTTCATAAAGATCGCATTTTCTACAGAAAATAATGATAGAATTTAGTCAGGATGTCAGGAATGAAGACCACATGGTTATTGTGAGAAATAACATTTAACCTTTCTCCTGTGGCTGATGAAGGCCAATGCAGTATTTTATTATCAACATTGGCAGGTGATTTATTACCACTGTTTCTACTCCAGTAAAACCACATTAAGCTGTGCTTGATGCACCATTTGTTATCTTCAAACTCCCTATACACTTTCTGCATGCATAATCTCAACCTTCTAAGACACTTCAACAGAAAATGGTAAATATTTAAGTCATGATTCCAAATTCATCAAAAGATTAGGAACTGAAATACAGCAGCTAAGTGCAAGACTAACTATGCCAACATAAAACTTAAGTCTTATAAAGAGTGACGTAATACATCTGAAACAGCAGCCAGGCATAATAATGCATCAAGGTAGATTCAGGTGTAACAGAAAGTAAATCGTTAAGAGACTTCAGAGGAGTACAGAACTTTATAGAATTATCTCTCACATCAGATATCCCAATGCCATTTGCTTATATAAAAGTAAAATTTACATCAAGAAATCTATGAAATAATTTTTCAGATACAATTCTACTGCAATTTATGCCTAGACTACTTGAAACACAAAGAGTGGAAAAATTTCCATCAGGGGTAATAGAACCAAGTATTTACATTGTATTCAGTAGTCAAAGGGTCTTAGTCCAGTATTAACAGAAACAGAAGGTTGTACAGCTAACTTTTCTGTCCTCTTCTGGTGATATCTTAGTACTCTTCATAAGCACAATCAGAATAATTCCTAATTTTGTAAAAAAATAAAGAGATTTACAGGAGAATTTAATAAACACAGTATGAATACAGCTGGTTGTGAGAGATACAATTTTTAGACACTCACCATTTTGTCCATTAGGTGCAAAAGGATAAAACAAGAATTCTGGCAATTTTTGCATCACTATCTCCTCTTGGTTTGACTTCCATGAAATTGTGTCATTACATTTTCTTTAATTTCATAGGTGAGGATATATGACCAAAATATTAATACAAGGAAAATAGTATAAAAAACTTGTTTCACTGGTTTGATTTTGTTGCACAACCTTTTTATTTAGCTTAGTGTAACATACATGGTAAATAATGGTTTTGCCTTTTTAGAAGTGTATGGGGTTTTTTAAAGAAATTTTGTCTGTTCCAATCTGAATTGTGAATCTGAGAACACTTGACTTCAACGAAAGCTCAGATCAGAATCAACACTGGCACCCACAGTCCCTTAGGAAATGAAAAGGATATCATTAAAACTAGAAATGAAGAATACTTCACCAAACACAGCTTGTCTCTTATTAGATATAGGGGAACCCAACCATAACACATGAAGCAAAACCCACCTTCTAAAAATTTAGTTGCACAGTCAACAACTTTTCATATCTGTCCCAGGAAAGTCACATTATGTATTTCTTAGTTTTGCTTGAAAATGTACAATCTATCATCTTGAGACTTAAGGGTTTTGTGACTGCAGTTAACAAGAAAGATGAACTCTTTTTCTGAAAAACACTCATGAACTGAAATTCATAAAGTTAATCAAAGCAAACAAAATCCAATGAATTTTGTATAGTCTAAGTAATAATTCATTCAGTCATTTTGAAATATTTTATCTCTTCTGATAATAAAAAAACATTAGCTATCATAACATAAAGTTTTCCTTTATAATCATGATATCTCTTTTATATTATCATAAAAAATAGTAGAGACATTCCTCTTTTTACTTTCAAAATTAAAGAACATATTTTATTCAATTAGAAAAAAAGATCGGAGAACAGAAGGTGTTTGATTTTCTCTATATAAGGAAATAAGGTTGAAGGTTTTCTAATCTTTTTGTCTTACTTTCAAAGGCTGATGAGGATTGTTGAATAACAAGAAAACTTCAAAACAGAAGAGTCTCTTCTACCTTTCTGTAACAGTTTCTTCTGTTTGGGATAGTTATTTCTTCCCTGAAATGAGTGGAGGGAAGATTCCACAAATACTTTGCTTTTCAGGCTCATTAGATATGTATGAGTTCATTATTTAGCAAACTGATGAAATATTTTTTTTTTCTGAAAAGCTCAGCATGGCAGTGTGATATTTGACTAAACAAGTCAATTAAACTGAAGAAGATAAATTACATTCCAAAAGAAAGGTAACATTAGATAACTACCACAAATTCCTAGCAATTCATTAGAGTGCTCCTGAGTTTATCTTTCCCAATTTAGTATGCAAGGAGAATGTGATAGTAATGAAAACAACAGGGATTATTTATTTGCTTAATCAATCAGTTTCAAACTTTTGAGCAACAAGTTTACTCAAGTTAATTGAACTTATAACTTTGTCAAATCCAGGCCTAGTGCAGCACAGCCAAAATCTGCCAGTCCATAAAGTAGCACACAAGGCAGGGCTGCCACCTATTTTATGGCTCAGAAGACTGATTTTCTTAGGACCATTACTAAAAAAAGAAAACAAACTTATGGTATCCTCCTACCCATCCTGCTGAATTGAAAGTATTATTGTAGACAGAAAAATAGACCTAGTCTCATTTTTAAATTCAGAAGCATATAATAAATAAACTCTACTCCAAAAAAGCTTCTTTTCTTATCATCACCTAACTTCTGGAAAGAGTTTTTTTCATCTTCAATTGTTACAAATTGTTTTAAATAATGGTTGTGGTTTTGATGTAAATCAAATTACTTATAGGCTTGCTACTTATCACCTTGAAGCTACCTAACTGTCTTGTATGGGAAGAGAAAAAGCCAAATTATTTGCAAATTACTTCAGTGAGTGAATAATTGCTATTATTTAATTTTAAAGTGAAAAAGGAGAAAGTGAACCAATGAGGAATCCGTTCAGCCATCGTATGGTTGTCTGGACACATCAACCTAACTTCTGACCACTTGACCATTGAAAATAAAAGCTAGGGGAGAAATTGAGTGCAGAAGAAAATTCAGATAATTTTGGTTGGTATAAAAATGTTGTCACTGATTCATAAGCATTTCTCATGTGTTCTGGTTGGCCTGTGTGTGTCCCATCTTTCAGCAGAGTCTTTGTGAGTAATTTTCCACATTCACATTCTTTTCTTCAGTTCAGAATACTCCATTGTTTCTAAAGCTGTTTGGTCTATTTTATTGTACATAATGATAAATTCCAGCACTTCAGTAGATTTCATCAACAGTGATGCTGCTGGAGAAATTTGTGCAAATTTCACATTTGGGTGGTGGTTTCTGCAGGATCAGGGCTATAGTTTGCAGTTAGAGCTTTATGGGGAAGACTGATTATGTCTGACATAATTCCACTATGATTTTATCAAGTTCAGTAACACAACCACAGTTTGAATTTGTAGTCCATTGCCACATTAAAGTAATAAAATTATTTTTCAGAGAAATTGGAATTTCAGCTTTCCTAGAAGCATGCAATCCTTTGCAAGGCTGCACTGTCTGTCACATGGTTCCCATATAGCTGCATGGCATGAGTTCTACTTAAACAGAGTACAAATAGAAGAGAACCTGATCAAATAGGACTTGGCTCAACCACATAAAATAGATTGTACTGCTGTGTTTGAATAATTTAGTTCAATTTCATGAATTAAAAACAGAAGCCCCCAAACCCTCAACAACAAAAGACAGCAAAGGGAGAGAAAGATAATGATTCTACAGGTTGTTATTTCATGCTGGGTATCTAGTACTAGACCCAGGATTGTCAGCTGACTTGGTGTCTCATTATGACAATAAATATTCACAGTGCACGGGGATTGATGCCTACATAGATTGAAAGTAATGATAACTGCTGCAGAGATTCTCAGCAGTCTGCTTTCAGTATAAGATTTGGCAAGCAGATAATCACTTGGTTGGAAATCGCCTGTGCTGATGAATATGCTGCTTAGTTCACTTCCATGCTGAGTTTTATTAGATGGCACATTGTTATCAAATAAATAGTTAACTTTTCAGCAGGAACTAGGTATCATTTTCGTATGAATCATGAATCATTGCAGTTCTCCCCTTTCGATTGTCAAAGTGCAGGGTTCCTCAGTTCTTGCTGTGCACAATTTCCCCCTCTATTAGGTAAAGAGTGTAGGAGACCATAAGACATAAATGAGAGGAGGAATATATTGGGGAACAACAGGAACAGGATGATGTTTACCTGCATCTGCAACTGCATATCCCAGTTACCTCTGCATATTGAGCAGTAAGACAAAGCTTTAGGTGGAAGAGCCATGCAAAAGGGTGATGGGAGTTACTTCATTTGCAGTAAGCAATGCAGAATTATCTGGGCAAGACACACCACTGATATCAGCTGTCCTTCTCTCTTGGTAGTCAAATAGGCATTTGTGTCAGCCACAAAATTGCTACAAGATAGTGCCTGCACAATGACATGGAATTTCCATAAGCTGTGTTTCTCTTTTCTTAATGCATTAAAATTTTTCCCCACATTTACCTTCCAAAACAGGTTCAAGTTTAAAGTTAATGAAAATTAAAATAAGAATTTTACAAACCCTTACTGTCTTAGAGGTACAAAATTAAAAAAAAAAAAAATGTAATTTGATCATTGTGAAAGCAATATAAAAATATTCAAAGTTACAGTTCAAAGTCCTTTTTCAAACTTAGTCTTACTCTAATTCTACTTAAAGGATAATTAAATTTAAAACTTTTGCAATAGGAGGTATATGCCTGCATTTCACCCATTCAAAAGTAATATTGACTTTGCAGCTCTGGTAATAAACAGTCATATGCTTGAATTGCCTTGGAAAAATAATTGTTCTACCTTTAGAATGGAGCAAAAATCATAATTTTTTATATCAAGCATTGTCAATCTGAAGGAAACAGACTTCTCTCAGCACTCTTTCCGGTGCTTTAAAGGTCATTTAAACAAAATAATTGTCTTAAATGCAACATAATTAATTGCAGTTAATAAAATGGATTTTTGGTGATAAGTTTTAGAGGTGGAAAATTGGAACAGTTGCCCAGGTAAATTTCCTTTTTGTGTCGTTTCTTGAGTGGGGTTTTTGTTCTGATTGGGTTTTAAGCAGTTTGTTGCTGTTGTTGTTTGTGGGGGGTGTTTCTTCTTTTGGGTGTTGTTTTGTTTTGGTTTTTAAACAAAACCACTCGTGCTGAGAAATATGTGATTGTCAATTTGCTGTGTTTATTTTTCCATATGCTTCAATTGCAGCAGTCAATATCTGATTTCTGATTTCTGCTGTACCATAACTGAGACAGACTTCAACACAACTCTCACACACCTTTATATATTCTCAATGTATTTGTTTCCTTCGAAAATTTACTCAGGGAATGCACAGAAAAACTCCTGTCTTCCACTAGCCATAGTTAATATCTCATCTATCTGTTTGTTACCAGTGCAAAATACAGAGAGGACTTTGAAATTCTCTGGTACTGCTTTAGCATTTGCTTTCTTATCCTTAATTTTTTTTAATACTGATGTTTGTAGAGCTGGGGTCATGATAAATAGCTCACATGAATGTACAAAAATAGGGATACAAAAACTGTTTTTGCTTGTGAGACCCTTATATGATTTCAAGGTTTTGCTGAATATCTTGATCTATCTCGAATTGGCTCTGGCAGCACAGCGGGAATGGTGCTGGGTGCTGGTAAAAGCACAGGATGCATGGAAATGAGCTCATTGCCTGGGATCATTTTTCTTAAGAAGGTGGTAAGTTGCTTTTATGGAACTGTTATGATAGCAGAACAGAATGTTACAGCAACCTCAATTTTTTTTTTTTCTGGTGATTAGTTTCATAGTATACTTTCCTGCTTCTTAGTCATTTAAGGGTTCCATGTAAGTTATGAGCAGTCAGACAACATTAATTGTGATGTATTTTATGACCATGTATAAATATATATAATGAACATATGGTGTTACTTTGATTTATTGAATTATGATTAAATATTAAACTTTTATAGCTTCATCCTCCATGAAGCATAAATTCTACATCATATTCAATGTATGTTGCTCTATAATTTCAGATAAGAAATATTATGAAGTGTGTAATTTTGCTGTTGAAAAATTGTCACCAAAACTAACCAAAATATTCCAAGATATTACAGAATAATTTGATTTTTTTTTTGTATTAACATTTATAATAAACCCTGCTTCCCAAATAGAAAGACAATTTAAACATGATCTCCATGTTCTAAATCTTTTACTACTTACAATTTGTGTTCAATAAAAGCTGTGAATAATTCTTCCCCAAAATTAGGAACCTGGTGGAATTGATGCTCTTCAGAGGAGGCAAAACCTTTCATAAAAAAGAACTATTTCTTAAAAAATCCAGACACCTCTTCCTGGATTTTCAGTTTGTAATACACATATCTTCCTTGATGATGCTTATCTTTGGAAAGGTAAGCTGGAAGGTGTGATTTCTGATCCCCCTTCTCACTTCATAGCCAGCACCAAAATAGAATAACTGTAGAATAACTGTAAAGTTAAATCGTCTTGGATTCAGTCAAGAACTAGGCTCAACTTCAAACTTGTTTTAGTTTTGTCCACTTTTAACGAAATGGAAAAAGATAAAATGGATTTTGATTAGTCATATGCATAAGGTTTGTTGTCTGTGAGGAATAGTAAAACAGTTCATGAAGAGAAGGAAGAATACGGGACAGTCTGCTAACATGAATTCATATGCCCCAAAATTCCATGTCGAAGTTTTAGACACTTTGAATGTTTCCTTCCAGTTATTTGATGATGGCAGAAAATATTATATACTGAGTAATCATACTTATTATGGTTTGTATTTGGTATGGTTAGAGAAATGTACACAGGTCTCTTGGTATGTGTTCCAGCATAGTTTCATAGGATATCGACACACTACAATTAAGATTACTTGCAGCTGTTCAAATGTGAGAAAGTGTAACAGACTATTTTAGTATAAATATTGACTGTGCAGGAAGTCAGGAATATTACTAAATCCCAATTCATAGAACATCAGAGTTCAGACTCATGTTCTGCAGACTATAGAAGCAAATCAATATTAGATAATGTTCTAATATATCTATTAGAGAGCTATTCCCATAAGTGCTCTCATTAATAATTAAAATCAAAACACTAGGAAAAAAACCCCAAATCTGTTTCTAATGAAAGCCTAGAACAATTAAATGAATAATATATGTCACTAGAATTTTTTACTTGTATGTTTGCTTATATGTCTGTTATCAAGGTAGAGCAATTAAGATAGGTGTAGAGGAAGGTCTCCAGAAAAATGCAAAAACTCCACAGCTCTGGTTAATCATGTGCTACAAGTTTTAGAAATTTACTATATGGAAGGGAAGAGAGGTAATACCATGGCACACTGGAATGATAAAAGTACTAGATATTTAAGGAAAAAGAAATAATTTGGAGATAAGTACTTGTCATTCTTCGAAAAGCCAACAGTACTTTTTTTTCAGGAGTTTTGTTTGCATTTTGCAGGTCTGTGGTATTTTCCTGATTATGCAAATACGTTAAATTACTGCTATTACAATGTGTCTAGCAGCTGGAGAATTTATTGGGACGTTTGTGGAATCAAGTCAACACTATCTAAACCAAAATGTTACCAAATTCTTGAGCATGTTTTGAAGAATACTGCCACAGAGAGGGAAAATAGCCTGAGTGAGTCTTTCCAAAGGAACAGGAGATGAAGAAATACAGAGTGCTTAATGGAAGTCTCACAGAAGTCACTGATTCCTTATTTCAAAATAAGAAATGCCAACCTGGATCTTCAACCAGTAACTGCATGCCCTGACATTTCCACTCTTCCCTGAGTTCCATGGGACTCAGCATCAAACAACTGTCTTCTCCTACTTGTTTTGCAGAAATCAAAATCTCAGCATGTGCTTTTCATGCCATTTTCTGTACTCATCCATTTTCATCCAATACACTTCCTCGTGAAAAAAAAAAACAAAACAACACAGTACTTTAAATTTTAAGATTGCTTTGCTACTTCATAATAGGTTTTATAAAGGAAAAGACTGTGATATCCTGCTTCTAAAATACTATCTGCTATCTGGAGTCAAACTGACAGTTTTGGAAATAATAGCCAGTAACTAGGACATATTTTCTACTTGTCAGATACCCTTTTAGGATAACTTAATAAAGAATTTTAATTATGCAATACCAACTATTTCTACATCAATCTGCTGAAATAAATCTGGAGTCTTACTGCTTCTGTGTGCAATAGTTAATAGGTACGGTATTAAGAATTTATCTGGTGGGTAGGCAGCTCCTTAAAGTGAGATAGATTGATAATTATTTCAATGTCATTCTTTCATCTCTTAGGAGCCTTCTGAAAAGTCTAATTAGGATGACAAATAAGGAAAGGCCATAATGGAAAGATGTCCATATGCAAAAGTAATCGTTGATAAGAAAGCTGGAAGCAATTGAGTTCGTAGGAAAAGGTAATTTTCACTAGCAAGTAAAGAAAAGGTCCCATTATTACCAATCCAATAGAACTTTTTCAGTTACCTGACAAAACAGGTAAATAAACAGTAGTGAACAAAGAACTTTACAGAAATGAAAAACGTGATCCAAGAGCATTAAAGATTGTATAGGATGACCTTAGTATCAGTACAGTTCTCATTTTTGGTGATGGAGGTGTGTTTTTTGGGCAGCAAAGTCCTGATAATGGAGAGAGGCTCTTGAAACTCCCTGGCTAGGGACACTGCAACTTTACAGTTAATTCTCCATCCTGGAAACAATTGCTAGTGCCTCTCTTAAAAAAGTGGGTTTGTGCTATAAGTTCTTGTCGAAAAGTCACTTTCCAGTCCTTAGTCAGAATGGAGCTTATGTTTTTAGCTGCTTGATCTTAAAGCCCTGTCGTGGTTTCACACCAGCCTGCCACCAAGTCCCACGTAGCCACTCACTCCCCCACCAGTGGGACTGGGGAGAGAATGGGAAGGGTCAAAGGTAGACAACTTGTTGGTTGAGATCAAGACAGTTTAATAGGGAAAGCAAAAGCCATGCAGAGAAGAAAAGCAGAACAAGGCATTAATTGCCTGCTTCCCCTGGGCAGGCAGGTGTTCAGCCATCTCCAGGAGAGCGGGGCCCGTCATGCCCAATGGTGATGTGGGAACACAAAACCATCACTCCAAAATTCCCCTGCTTCCTCCTTCCCCTCACTTTATATGCTGGGAATGATGTCACAGGCTCTGGAATGTCCCTTTGGTCATTTGGGGTCACCTGTCCAGGCCTGTCCACCCTCCCAGGCACCCCCAAATTCCTCACCAGTGTGGCAGCACAAGAAGCAGAAAAGGCCCTGGCTCTGTGTAATCTCTGCTCAGCAATAACAAAAACATCTCTGTGTTATCAACCCTGTGCTCAGCACAAATCCAAAACACAGCCCCATGGCAGCCCCTGGGAAGGAAATGAACTCCACCCCAGCCAAAACCAGCACAAGCCCACAGGAAGATAAATTCACAGTACTCATTAATCCTACTGCAAGCAAGTGGGTGCTCAGTAGATTGTTTTGTGTGCTGTAGATCTCCTTATGGAGCAGGGAGCATGTTAAAGAACATGACTGTAATTCACTGCAAGTATTGATTGCAATTGACTCATTAAGAAGGAAATCAATTCCTCTGAAGTTTATAAATTTGAAAACTGGAATCAAATGTGAGTGGAGATAGGGTTTTGGTATTCATGAAATGCATCTAATAATAGGTTCTGAAGACTGAAACTAAAATGTTTTGCACTAAAAAAGACAGGTTCATTCTTAATGCCCCTGATTTCTACATACTGCTGCTATCTTTTTCTTTACTACACATTCTGCATTCCTTCTCAGTAAACATGATTGTTATACTTTGTACTATCTAGCACTATTTTGACATATTTACAGTTCTGTAAATGTCTTGCTCCTTTAAACTCCTTATCAATCCCTAGCATTAAATGTTTTTGTTCCTTTTTCATTCACAAGATGAAATTAAACAATTAATATTTGAGAATTTTAAATTAAGCTGTTCAGCAACCCCCCCACTCTCTACTTCATATTCCATGTAAATTGAACATATAATGAAGGGAAATATCCTTAAAGTATATTTACCTAATCACAAAGCACTATTTTAAATTATAATAAAATGGAGATTGGAAGAAATAAATTTCTAACAAGAAATGACATGAACTTCTGTTCAAGAGATATTTGCTAAATAATTTCTGAAATGTTTTACTTCCATATTTTGAGAACTTTGATTCTAGCGTCAATATGTTTCTAAATGGAAACACTAAAATTTTTGTACATTAATACTAAGGAGTCAAAGATCTTTAAAGTAAAATACATACTTAAACTTTAAAATCTGTTTTGTTGTGCCCTTAATTTTGGTGAAAATCTTTTTCTAGGGAAAAAAATATTTTGGCATTTCCAAGTAAACTTTGGAGCCTTTGCAGTCAGACTTCCTAAAAAAAAATTAATCCCATTCCTCACCACCTTAAAATAGCCATGCTCATCAGTGCTTTCTTGTTCAGTTAATTAGCCTCCAATTCAATTAATTAACCTACACTGGTTCTGCCAGAAGTTGTCTGGGCTGTGGAGTGTTGAACTGGGGTTGTTCACTCAGATCTAGGTGTGATCCTAAGGCCCTGTCATCTTTGAAAAGAAATGGGAAGAAATAATCCTCTGGGGTTTTAGCCTGAGAGTGGACGCAGAGGTTTGGTCTACATGTGACTGACCACTAAATGCTTCAGGGTAGCTGCTGGAAAACACTGAACTCATGGGGTGATGTGCTAATGCAAAACCAGACTTGATTGCATAGGCAGAAAGATTTATAGATTTTTATCCACCACCACTAGTCTTTAAAAGCTACAAATGTCTCCACAGCCACACAGCAGACATCTGGCAGGACACATCTTTACCCTTAAAAAGCCATCTCCTGGGGATATAGAAAAGCACTTGCAAGGAATTCCAGGAAAGTGAGTGTCTAGAAAAAGAATTAATGTTAGACATCCATCTTATGAAATGTTTGGGATCTTAGATTTTTCATGTTTTATTTCATCCAATCAAATTAAGATTTAAGATCTGCCACTCTCGTGGCAGAATGAATGATGTTTGCCTCTAATACAAATGGAATCTATAGTTATAGGATCTAACTTCATCCGACTTCTCTCACTCGGTTCCTACAAGTTTCGTATTTGACATTTTCATTCTCTTCTGTCAAGGAAAGCCCTTCCAGCTTCATGTCATCAGTAAATTTCATTTACACCATCCTTCTTCTTGCATGCCAAGATAACTAATTAAATTACTTAAGATTTATTCCGCTAAGATTCCCACAGCCTGATACTCTCCCCTTTCAAAATAACCAGTTATTATGTCTAATTCAACCAGTTCCTTAAAACCTTGCTATTAATATGCCATTCAGTGTTTTCTCCACTTCAGTTAATTTCTCCCTTTTGACTATTAGTACTTTTGAGTTACTGCTGCAGAACACTGAAGAACCACGCACAGAAGTGCACAGCCTTGGTGGCATCTGCTTTTCTCTAGTCATACACATGACTGAATAATTCTCATCAACTCTGGCTTTTTTCATGAGGAACTGATTTGTAAAACACAGTCCCCACCTCCTCAAGATTACGTGGACAACTCCAGTACACACAATTATGACTGATTTATACAATCTGATTTCTTGATTTTCAAACTGCATCAAATTTAACTGCCATGGGAGTCATAGATTTATGTATGCTAAAATTATTGGTTTTGGAACAAAATAAGCCAATAAAAGTCTTGTAGGACCACTCCGTACTTTATGAATTTTATCTTGGGGTTTTGGAGCTGCCAAAAAAATTAGCTGGTGTTAAAACGTTCCTAACCTTCAACCAATAAGAGTACAATCCATGTTTTTAGCAGCTGATGGCTATGTTTGCATGTAGCTAGGATTAATTACTTGGGAGAATTGCTAGTAGAACCAAGTTGTAGATTTGAATCCCCAGCTGTGTTTTTCCACCAACAATGTAATTTTGTTTGCTTCAGGCACATTTGCAATATTGTCAAGTAAAAAAATTAAAATATTTCCTGAAATTTTGCTGCAAATATTTATATTCTTTCATTTGGGTTTTTTTAGATATAATGAAGTCACAAAAATTAGTTTATCTCTCTCTGAATACACTACAACAACAATGTCTTGTGCAAGTCAGAAAAAGTGTAATAAAACATCTTTCTCTTGAAAGGATGTTTTTTCCTTTTTTTTTTTTTTTTTAATCAGGATTGAGGCCTCCTAAAGATACTAACTGGGAATAAAAGTTATATGAGAAACAGGAATTTTTAATTTTCATCTTCCTAAGCCTTTTAGAAATAAAGGGTTTATATAAACCTAGTTCAGAACCACCATTTGGCTGCTGCTACAATGGGCTTCCATAACATGGTAGCAGCAAGAATTTTTTCTGGATGTCTGTGTGTTAAACATGTTTGGGATTGATAAGAACAACTTCTACCCTAACTCAGTAGTTATGGTTTTCTTCCCAGATATACCAGCAGCCTAAAAATCAGACAATTTTTATGGTCAGTGCATTTTCTTTTTGACTTTGGACCTAGATGTTTGTAGGCTTACAAAGCATGCAATCCTTCCGATTTGACATTTAGGTATAAAGCAGAACTGGGCCAATGATCACTTTGTTGAATTATAATTGTTAGATATAATAATATAATCTATATATTATATAATATAATATATAATATATAATGTATAGGTATAATATCATTGTTAGACTTTGGTTATCTCACCGTAACTCTCCAGATTGTGCAGCTGTAGCATGTTTTAAGTTATAACTTGGAGACCACCCAAGGAAGTGAGACCCCTCCTCAGTTCTTCCTAACCTACACGTGACTTTCTTGCCAAACAATCAGAAGTGCAGCAGATACTTCATTCCCTTTAGTCATATGGTGCAATTAGGCCTTTCAACTTCAATGCTGTATTTTCAGGAAGGAAAAATGAAAGGCATTGTTTTAAAATACTTTCAAACAATGACCCTGAAATCTTAAAAAAACTGGGAGAGATGAGCTCTCTTTCTTTTCTATATATATTTTCAGTTGCAAAATTTTGTCTGCTTAGGACATTCTCATCTGACAGATAAGATGTTCAGAGTAACAAGTGTGATAGATATCCCCAGTGTGACTATTGTAAAAACTTGGCATAAGCAGTAACATACTGAACTGAAATCTGTCAAAAATCCATGGAATTTACTAATAGAATTTTTTTTGAGGGGGTGCATTGGAGCATTTAGATGATTCTTCTAACTTTTTCTGTAGATAATGGGTTTAAGCTTGTCTCTTTAGGTTTTCTTTTGCTCTTTTTAACTCAGTGTCTGTATCTGACAGCTATTAACTCTGAAGAAGCTACTGAAATAAACAATGAGAAAACAACTCTATTTTTTTTTCGTTTAGGAAGACCATTAATAACCATACTTTGCATTCATTATATTATTTTTTTATGTTTATACCACAGATCTTCATATTTCATAGAAGATGACTCCATGATAGAAGAATACAAATGCAGCAGATCTTCCCTTCATACACTGAAACCTGAACTCTTGCATTTTTTTTTTTTTTTAATTAAAGAAATGAAGACCCTAAACAGATGGTTTGGTGGTGGATCAGAAGTGAGGGTGGAATCAGGTCCTGAAGTGGATCTTTTTCTAACTTTATGGGAAAATTAAAAAACAGAAAGTCATGTAGTTAGGACATTAAAAAAATAGTCTTTAAGCTCCAGTGCATTTGATGAAAGTTCATTACAGGTGAAACTGTAGATGAACACAAGAACTGACAGGGAGCAATGCACAATGCCAGAGCAGCACTTAGATGAAAACGTACAAAATAATGAGTGTGTTTTTCAGTACCTCTGACTGGATGCTCAAAGCAAAGCTAAAGTCAATGCACTTTACAATTTATCACTACAGGCATGTATTAAACACCAGTTCCAAGCATTTCATGTATTGAACTAGTTTGTCTCCTGGAGCACAGTGCTGTTGTTCATGGAGAATGGTAGAATGAAATGAGTGTTCTCAGGGAAGTGATCCTGAAAGGCTGGATGTCAGTACACACAAGATTTCTTGAAACGCATTTTGAAAACCTGCGAACATTACGTCTACTTTTCCAGTGTCTATGTACAGTCACCTCAAAACAGGCTGCCTCCACAAAATACCTTCCTCAGAAAGGCTTAAATCTCCTGGGACTAAAAAGTCCACTGAGCTCTAGTGAATAATTTTAGACATAGCCCAGCAGATTAGCTTCCCTCCTACAGATTGTACTTTATTGTCAGCATTTATTTGGCAGGTTCATTTGACAGTTTTAGAAATTCTGTTCATAAGGGAATTTAAGAAAAGACTAATAGGCCTGCTCCTTGGTTTTTTTTTCTAGACAAAAATCTCGACAAAATAAGAATGTCTAATTCATGGAGTGCTACATATCAAAAAGTGAAATTCTGCTTTTGTTGTGTAATTTCAGGAGCAAGACCTTAATTTCCGCAGTTGTCTTGGATGTTCACTGGACATTTTCATTGACTTATTAAGTGAATGTTGAATCCTTGACTTAAAAACCTATGTAATAGCCTGAAGGACAAATAGATTCAAAAACTAAACTTTTAAAATTACCATTTAATCAATCACAGACACTGGGGGCATTAAACATGCGCATGACAGTCTTAACACATACGATGAAAATGGCAAAAAAAATCTGTGATATAGAAAATATTGCAGATCCCAAGTCAAAAATAATTTAAAGAACTGGAATTTAGGTTTCTGTTACTTTGTCTGCTTTCATACTGCAAAGAGTTATCTTTGTTTCCTTTGATGCAGTTTTCCATGCTAACAATGAAAATGGCTTGAGGCAGGGATAGCTCCAGAAGTACCCTTAGTAAAACATAAGCTTACCAGTATTTCAGACTTGAAACGCCAGAGTCAGTTGCCTAATTGCATTTGATTATCATTTAATTCAAAAATTAACTCTGTTTTCCTGTGTACTTTATCCACTTTTGCAGAAGGACTTTAAGAGATTGTATGCATAAAGAATTTTTGTGGAAATAATTGGGGTATGATTTTGGACATGCATAGTGTTTTTTTTTTTAATCAACCTCCAAACACACAATTTGATCTGTGCTTCATCTACAAAATCAGAACTTTGAAATGCCAGATGATTGGTATTAGCTGTATAGCCAAAATTTAGGCCTAAGATAAAGAAACAGAGGGTGCATTTTAACAGTTGTGTGAAAGACCACTTCAGGCCAAAGGGTTTCCTTGTTTCCAAGCCAAATTCCCTGTTCTCAAACATGCAAGAGAACCCACTGAAGCAATGACATACCTAACACATAGCTGAGGACATGGAAACACTGAATTCCACAAAAAAGTACAGAATCAGCAACACAAAGGTTAAGCTGGAACTGTAGTTGCAAGCTTCAGCATCCTTCAAGGTGAGCACAATTTTTCCACGGTCAAACATACCAAGAGATGCTCACTGGGAAAATAAATGAGGTAACACCTCGGTGTCAATTACAAGCACAGCTAATGACAATCCTACAATGGTCTCTTTTCAGAGCTGTAATTAGCTCTGAACTCAACCAGAACCTTGTGGTATCTCTCAGACAATGCTAAGAGATGTGGCCTCTGAACAGACTCCAGGCAGTTAAAAACCCAAGCAGACTTATATAGCAATGGGTTCATAAATGGATTCCAAATTTTAGGAGCTTGCAGCACAGGAGCCAAGTTCACAGCGGTTTTGAAGATTCTGTTATTTAACATTGTTTTGTTGTTGTTGTTTTTTGGTTTTTTTAACACAAGGAAAGCACACCGTGGTTTTGAAGATTCTGCTGTTTAACATTGTATTTTTACATAAAGAGAGCATCTAATATGTATATTAGGGGTTTGGAGTTTTTCTTTAAGTCATAAAAGTGAGAAATATTTTACCTTTATTACTTTTCACTAGCCTCAAAGAAATTGAAATCTCTTTCAAGAACGTGACTTTTGTGCCACAAATTAGGAGAGTCTGAATCAGATCCTTGTTGACTCTCAAGCCTGCTTTCAAGCTCCCGGGGTGATTCCATCAACACGGAGCAATCCCTGCACAACCTTGGATGCAGTTCTCTTTTCCAGGCTCCAGAGGTCTCTGCATATCGCTCTTTAGCTCGGCAGGAAAGGAATTTCGTGGGAGATGCTGAGGACCTGCCCGGGAAAAGGCTGCTGGAAGCAGTTCCCACTCTGACAGCGCTGTCCTGAGAATTTAGTTCTCCTAGGAATTTATAGAAGTGAAAGGGAGGGAGGGAGATTTATATTGCAGCATTAGCTGGCACAAGCATTGCACAAGCCGGAGCTTTTTGTCCTGAGAATTCAGGTAATCACAGCTGTCAGCATTCACCTAGAAACAGTGCAAGCTGGTGATGTTAAAGGATGGCTGTTAATCCCTACCACCAGAAATTTTACCTGTTTCACTCTGACCTCAATCACACCTGTTTTGATTTCTTTTTTTTCTGCCTTCATGGTTAATGATTTGTTTTTTCCCATCAAAAAGAGCATTTCTTACTTAAATTATTATGATTTAACTAACCATGGAAGAATTGGTTTAGAATTGGTTTACAGTAATTTGAATAAAGATGCAGTTTTTGGATAGGTCATATCTTCCCTCTGTACATTGCTTTCAAGTCTTTTATAGGCATCTGCTTCCTGACTGCTGAGTGCATCATTCCTGATTGACACTGTATTATTATTTCTAATATACTGAACATACAAAAATGTCATATATATATATATATATATATATACCAAGAAGAGATTCTAAAACCTGTAATAAAATATTAAATTCAAGGAAAAATCCAAGAAATCAACTGCTGGTCCTAGCTGACCTGTGTCCCTGCCTGTGGTAGGGGGTTGGAAATAGATGATCATGAAGGTGCTGCAAACCCAGACCATTCTGTGATTCTGCGGTCTTAGGGTCTCCTCAATACCTCACACCAACTTTAGATTCAGGACTCAGTCTTGGCTATGGACTGATAAAACCAAATAGATAAATAAGTAAAGAAGATAGGATGAGATATGGGCATAGTCAAGAACATTTGTTTTTCTTGAGATCTTTTTAGGGCATTTTGGACTTCATAACCACTCACATTATGACACAAGTGACTTGGCAGAACTTGCCTTACTAAGGCACCCAAATTCAAACTATAAACCAGCTTCGCTGAAGACACAGCCCCTGCAAAGATAAGAAGTTGGCATTTGGTTTCATAACTTTTCATGTACCACAACCATTAGAAAGAGAAGGAAAAATCAGGTGAGCCTACTATTCTACTGTAGCTTAAAGAATGGTAACAGACTTATAAATAATATATTTATGTTACAATGATTCTTTGAGATGTCTTTTCAACTCTCTATTGCTGCTTTGACCTTAGTTTTACTCTTTACTGAGCTGTGTGCAGAAGATTAAATTCTCCCAGTAAACCTTGCGTGCCTCTTCTCTTAGATTCCCCTTTGGTTCTAGGAATCAGGAGAGAGGTATAATAATGGATTACAGAAGACAGAAAGGCACATTTTTTAGTAGCTGTAGTTTAATAACATATAGAAATTCTTTACTTTGAGAATTAACAATATGCTTCTTTCTTCAAGTAATATAAAACAAGGCAAGTCTTGGTTTGTTCTGGAAAAACTATGACTAGTACCTGTTTCCTTATTATTTTTCTGCTCTATCCCTCTAGTCATCTCTGTGACCTCCTCTGGACTCACTCCTGCAGGTCCATGTGCTCCCTGTGCTGGGAGCCCAGCTCTGGATGCAGTGCTCCAGGTGGGCTGTCACCAGAGCAGAGCAGAGGGACAGAATCCCCTCCCTGCCCTGCTGCCCACGGGGCTCTGGATGCAGCCCAGGACACGTTTGGCTCTCTGGGCTGGGAGTGCTCACAGCTGGGTCATGCCCAGCCTCTCCTCCAGCAGCACCCCCAAATCCTTCTGGGCAGGGCCGCTCTCTCCATCTGCTCATGCCCAGCCTGGATTGATACCTGGGATTGCCCTCGTCCAGGTGCAGCACCAGCACTTGGTCCTGTTAAACCTCATGAGATTCCCATGGACTCACCTCCTGGAGCTAGTTCAGGTCTCCCTGGATGCACCCCATCCTTCAGGTGTGTCAACAGCACCACCTTTATGTGTATACCTAGCTTCTTGAAGAGATCAGGACAGCTGATACGTTTAAAGAGATATTGTCCACCTCTGCACTGCTGCTGTCTTAATTTCTTTGTGCAAAGATTGTCTGTCACTATATGGCTGCAGAGGGATTAATAGTATAAACCTTTGGGAATTTACACACAGTAGAAGGAGTTTTGCCCTTCCTCTTGTCAATAATCACAAGTGTTCAGTCTTCATGAATGATTCATTAATACAGGGATTTTTGGCCGGGTGCTTGTTTTTCGTTACATTCGGAAATACTTTGTAAATTATACAGTATAATTTACAGAATAATTGAAAGTATAAAAATATGGATTAAATTTGAAAATGCTATACATAGGCCATCAGAAGTATTTAGATTATGAGTTTTATTATTTGGTTGAGGAGTCATTCAAGAAGTCCAAGACTATCAATCTCATGTTTTGTCCGATTCCCAGTGAAAAAGGTATTTCCTGTAGGGATTTACCATGGTCCACTTACATCAGTGAAATAGTAGCACTCATATGACTGTAAGAAAATATTATTTAAAGGGAAAAAAATAATAGTAAAGGCCTTTGGGTTAAAAGTTGATTATATGACTGTTTATACACCTTGATAACTAAGAATTAGATATATTCCAAGTTCAATAATCTTTTGTTCCATAGAATTCATGTTAATAAAGAACTGAACATTTTAGCTACTCACCAGGAATTTCTGTCACAATACTATTCAGGATCTGGTAAGTTTCTTAGTATATATTTAGTTTTGGACAATTATATATTGTAAGTCGTGTAAGGCTCTCCTGAAGTAAGATAAAATCCTATTTACAAAAACTGATTTTTTATTTGTTTGAGTTCCTAATGGAGTTTCTAATGTTCTTATTTTACCTGGAGGTTTTTTTGCTTGGCTTGTTTTGCTATTTTTACTCAAATAGTTACATTCAGTGTTAAAAAATGTTATCCCCTATTGCCAGCAAAGAAGCGTCTCTTCAAAAATAAAAAATAGCTTTTAGTTCTTGCATTTTACAGTGGCATTAAGTTTCTCTGCCTTTGACCAGAGGCTTTATTTAAAGATTAGGAAAATCCTTCATCTTATGTTGTGTAAATGGCATTCACAAAATTCTCAACAGTAGACAAGAACTTTATTGTTTGTACACCATGTGTAGTACTTAATAAAATTATTTGATACATCACTTTTGAAGTTTTCTCTTACAGGGAGCAATTAACTGTTGTACCTTAAGTGATTGATAAAAAATCATTTTAAATTATCTTTTTAGTACTGACCTACTGTAGAAACTTCATCATCCAAATATTCTTTAAATTCTTCACCTTTGATGGTGGAAAAATACATTTCATTAGTGGAGAAATAAGTCTCATTCACTTATTTACCCTTGCACTCAAATGGAATTATATATAACAGAAAGAGATTTCCCTATTCATTTTTTTTTCTTTTTGTAGTGTTCAAGAAAAAAAATCCCTCAAGATTTTTGTTTTGTTTTAGATGTGTAATAAGGAAACCAATCAAGCATTTCCTAGAGTTCTCTGTACTTCAGGATGTTCCAGGTTTTCCTCTGGCACAGCCCCAGCAATGAGTAGCCTCCTGCCATTGGAGGGAGCCACAAGCACTTGTTCAGAAATCCTCTCTCATAAGTCTGTGGTTTGTAAACAACTTTTTCAGCACTACAGGAGTTGAATTATACACTGGAAAGCTTCATCACTCTCCAATTTTCTTAATAAAGACAAACCCTAAAAAATAATGACCCACTCCTTATGATGCAGTGTAGCTACGTTTGTTTTGAAGTACTAAAGAATGTGCTTTAAGCTTAGACCAAGCTGTTTTTGCTACTTATTTTAATATTTTATAATGAACAATAAATTTATTTCATAAAGCTGCCATACATGCATTTTATTTTTCTAAAGACATACATAAAAACCATGCGTTAATTACTAATCGAATATGTTTTAAATGTGTGAATTAAAACCTCACTCTTCTTCAACATCTGACTTAACTCTACACTTATACAGAGTAGAAATAGGAAGACAGTAATATTGAAAATTTATTGTATTTGGAGTTTTTAAAATATGATTTTATTCTTAGACCAAGATGGTATCTCAATGTAGATTTTACCTTTTGCATGGCATAACAGCATTGGCCATACTGTCAAATAAAATACCAGTTTCTCACTAGGTTCTGCAGCACATAAGATCAGTTGAGAACCCACAACGCCCATTTCCAAATTTCAGAAATTGTGTCATATTTTTGCCTTAGACTACAGTTTTAATTACATCTAACAAACACTTACAGGGCCAAGAGAAACACAACATATGTTACTTTCTGCCTTATTTCCACATCATCAAGATGAGATTACAACATTAAGAAGTCTTAAATTACTCAAATTGTCTCAGCCAAATTCTCTCTGTTCTTAAAGGAGTCCTTTCATTCTTTGCTAAGTAGATCAGCTGAAGTTCTGGGTTAGCTGTATCAGAAAAGCAGGGCAACACAGACCTTGCACTTTTTAAATTAGTCTTGACCTTTTATTAGCCAAGTAGTCTGTAGCAGAAAGTTTCACTTCAAATAGGTGACAGCTATTTGTTTGCAGCATTCCAAGTTCAACAGCATAAAATTGATGTGTTGTTTTCTTCTTTCTATTTGGCATTTTCCAAGAAGCTAAGCAGCTTTCTCTCTCTCTGCCTAACTTGCCAGGCAAGTATTGTGTGTGTCCTCACAGACACCATCTGTGAGAACAGACTGTCACTGCCCTTGAAGTGCTGTGAGACAGGCAGTGTGCAAACTACCAGCATATGCAAGATTGTTTGTTGTGCTGCCTCTGCTTTTCATCGGGTCTCACTCTTTCAAAATGTCCTGGTTTAAAGAAGTAGCCTAAGTAGGAAGATTTAGGAAAGGAAGTTTAGGACTGTAAAATGCTCACACGTCGTATCCTTAGCAGTCAACCCAACTTATTTAAGAAAACTCTTGGTATGGTAGGATAATTCCAACTGGAAGGAACCTTGAGAGGTGTGTAATCCAACCTTCTGTTCACAGCAAGGACATCTCTGAGGCCAGACCAGCTTGCTCGGGGCTTCATCTTGTCTTTGCCTTGCACACCCCAGAGGACAGAGTCTGTACAAGTCCTCTGGCTGGCTGGCTGCACTACCTTGTACCCAAAGTAGGAAAGCCATGAGACAACATGTGCAAAAGCAGTTTAACTTTCTTTAAGTATTTTGGAATTATACATTCAGGCAACTCTACTTTTCTGATCTGCTGTTTTTTTTCATATGGCATTTAAAATACCCTTACAAGGCACTCCGTAAGAATTTTCCAAATTTTTGAGGATAAAGACCAAGGTCGTTTTTGAGGTTCTTTGAGCAAAAACCTTTCCTGTTCAGAAACTTTCTAAGTGACGCTTAGTCCAGTACAATAAACCAATTTTTGAAGACTAAAAAATTGCCAGCCACATATGTAAAGAAAAAGGACAAAACATTTCTCCCAGGTGGTTGATGGCCACACTCAATGACTAATCTGAATAACTCAGATAACATCATAGAGTATCCTGAGTTGGAAAGGACCCATAAGGAACTGAACTCCTGGCTCTGCACAGGACCATTGCAAGAATCACAGCGAATTTCTTGGGGCATTATCCAAGTGCTTCTTGAACTCTTGCAAGCTTGCAGCTGTGACTTCTTCCATGAGGATCTTGCTCATTTGAGCTACGCCTATTTTGATTCTCAGGGCTTTTTTGACTCAAATTTTTGAATCAAGATAAGTTAACAGTGGAAAACAGAAAAAAAATCCTACTTAAACTCAATAAAGAAGGCTCTGTATATATGTTTAACCCTGCATAAATTTCTCAAGAAACAACTGAGGTAAGGCATTGATTTATAAAATGTTGTATGGGGGTTTTTTGTTTGTTTTTTTTAATATATAATCACACTTCAAATAGCCTGATACATGTTTGAGAGGTTTTTCTAATGCCTTGTGCAGGATGCATTTCATAAACTTGAACTGTTTTGTAAAAGTTCAAGGATGACCATCATTTCCAGTGTAGAATGATGACTAAAATGTATTTTGAAAGCAGACTGAGTGGTTTGCTCTCAGTTACTCATACATTATAGTATTGTCTTGGGTTACAGTGGAAGGTCTAACCACAAGTATGTATTCTATTACCACCTACATAAGCTGTTAAAATAGATGGGGCAGTGCTCTTTATCTTCTCCATGACTCAGCCCTGATAACTCCCTCTGGGGAGCAGCAGTCACCTCAGATGTTTAAGCCATAAACTATAACACTTCAGTCTCCGACACCCTAAAATAGTCTATATTCAGTTGATTTTCACCTTGCCTCCTCAAGTCTAACGTTTTAGACCTGTGTGTACTAAAGAAAAATCTTTTATGTCAAATGTACCTGGTTTTCTAATAGTGTGTGATATTTGATGACATTTTAGCAATGTTAATTAAATTGCAATGTCCGCTATTTTTTAAAAAGTCAATGTAACTTTCAAGGAGGGCAAAGTTAGCAAGCCAACAACCAATTGCTATAACCTATTTCTTCAATATTACATGACAACACACTGTGGTTACATGAAGGCATAAATGCTTTTGGCAAATTATTTCTTTAATAATTTAAAGATTTTTCAAACTACTATATCAAAGTGATACCTCTGAGTATATAAATTTTAAGAAGTAAGATAATTAAAACATGCTTAACTAATAATATTGTTTCTTAGACTGAATCTCTTTTGAATGAACCCACTCAAAGGAAAAAAAAAGAAGATTTAATTAAGGGTGGTTCTTTGTCATATTATTACTTTCCCACAAGACTTATTTAATTTTAATTATGTTATAATGTGCTTAATAAGAAGAGCTGGGGTTTAATGAAAAACTTGTCATAAAAATAATGCTTTAAGGGGGATCTTTTATTTCTTTTTAATACCAAATATAGATATAGCATGTAATGCAGTTGTACTTTGTAGCCCTGAGCAAAATAACATGTTGCTACACTGCTCATTTTCTTTCCATAAAATAATTTTTCTTTTGAAGGATTCACGCTGCTGTACTTGTAAGAACTCTCTTACACAACTAAAGAGAAATGTTGCAGTTTTGCATCTACCCAAGAAGTTCCAAGTGCCTTTCGTTATTTCACTTCTCACGGTGTCTCATACTTTCTCTCCCCTTTTCCACATGCATGCCACTGTTATTTTCTTTCCATGGAGCATAAGAATCTCTGCTGCAGCATAAGGGATAGCAGAAAAACCCCTGGAAAGGCTCCATTAGAAGCTATTATAGCATTTAGTGGCTTAGGTGTTTGGGTTCTGTGGTAGTGGAACAGGCTGAGAGCATGAATAGAGAAAGGGAAGACACTTAATGCATCTTCTGCAGAGGGGAAGGGGAGGAGGGAGGCTGAGAACTTCCCCCAGCTGCAATTGCAAAAGCTACACAGGAAGAATTCTTCCACGCAGCAACACAGCTGGAAAACCAAGCAGCTGGTTAAAGGCAGAGTCTGGTGGAATCAGTACCACTTTCCATCATGGTCTGCAGCTGGACATAAGGAGGGATGAGATGGAGGGCCTGACATTGGATGATGGACATCTAAGGTCCCCAGTTTATGCAGAGGGCCTCTAACAAAGGCCTAAAAAAAAATCTTCAATTAATGGTGATTCCCTCTCCTGCCTTACAAGTTTGGTGTGCTCTAGTCAGATTTTCAAAAATTGACATGAAGACACATTGCTTGTAACACAGGAAATAGAAAATTCTTAAGTATTGAGGAGTATCAGTGGAGATACAGTGAGTGGAGAAGTCTATTTTCATGTGTGTGTAGGAAACTTCTGAACAATTTTATCAGGGATCACACAAAAAGAGATAAGCCTCAGGCACAAGCATGCACTAAAATAATAGATGAAATAATAGACTGATAAAAACATTATGTGTGAGGAAATCATACTTCAGTACTGTGCTAACCTGCCAACTGGATTGTTCTTTGGGTTGAAACCTTAAAAAAAAAAATAAAAGCTCAATATATAATAGATCTTACCTTCTGCCCCATTCTGCTTTCTACATTCTTCAGTTTGAAAAACTAGAAAAATGTTTGAAAAAACAATCTCAAAAAAACCCAAGCACCCAGAAAATCCAAACCAACCAACCAACCAAAATAGACAACATACATAACTTCTTTTTTTTTATGTGGTTCTTTGCTTTTTAATTCCTTCTCACACTGTTAACAAGAGGAAACCCTCAGAAGAACCAAGACTTGTATCCAGTGATTCCAGCAGCACAGTTAAAGGCTAAGAAATTTAGTTATAGATTTCTTCTCATGCAGATCCTTTCTCCTAAATGTGGATCAAATATAAAATAACTTCATGTCAAGATCTCTGTAGACTACAGGCTTTCACCAAAAAACCTTTTTCTCCCTGACAAAGAACTCTCTAACAAGACAAGTAACTCCAAAGTCTACATTTCCACTACACTGCTACACATCTCTCTAAACTGGAAGCTGAAGAAATAATTCTAGCGAAATAGGCCAGAAACTTCCATACACCTATAAGGGAGATGCATTTGCATGAATGAAAATGCAGATTCTGGCTTTTTTTTTTTATTTTTTTCATCTCCCTCTAATTCTTTTCTGTTTCCTTCCCTCGGATCTCTATTTCATCTTGCTTCCTGCCTTCAGGTCACTTATGTTTTGCACAGACCTTGTCAATACCCCAGCCTGGACTCAATGTGATTTAAATAAATAATAACTGAGCTATTCTTTTAACTCACATTAAATGAATGAGACAAGATAAATCATTTGCCCGAAGGAGAACACGGTGCTTAAAAATTTGTAAGTCTGAAGTACAAACAGATTTTACTTGTGAAAAAACATTATTTCCAAACTTCTAGATTTCTATATTGTTTGACATAACAAATTAGCAACGATGCTGACTACTCTCAACGTTGACTATTGTCAACAATAATCTTGATGTTGTTGACAAGTAAATCTTATCTGTGACAATATGACCAGCATCTTTCAAAAGCCAGAGGTTTCAGAAAATTTGCTGACTGCTGAGATTTAACAGTGAATACAGACCACCCCAGCTGGCACTAATATGGCAACACCCAGGCTCCTTTCTTGCAAATGGTTACTTTGATAGGGAACATGGTATCCAAGACATAAAATATTGCAATATTGTCTTCACATCATTATTTACTAAATATTTAATTTGATGGAAACTGTGGTATATTTATACTATACACCTTTACCTACATATAATAGGGATCCAAGTAGACACGTGTAGCATTTGAAGAGGTGTGGCTGCCAACCACAGTTGCACTGAAATCATTATATATTTTTCTCTTTCCCAATCTCAATGAGGATTACAAGGGGCTGCATACAGAAAATTCCTGTATTCTTCTAGTAGGATATACCAAAGTGGTTCAGATATCTAAACTCTTGGTTTATTTTGAAAACATCTCATGTGGACATTTAAAATACAGATACAGGGAAAAACTAGACTATAAATGCTTTTCATAAAAAAATCTATAGAACTCTGGTACTAAGTAGTTCCATTATATCAGCACAAGATTTATATAGATTTTCTCTGCTTGCCTTCATTCCTTGATGGAAAATCCCTGCCAGTAAATAGCAAATGCCACACAGTATCTGATTTGGAATGTTATCAGTAAGAACAGTGCAGCCAGTGCTGAATTACTGCATTATTACTATCAAGATATGAGATGATACTATCATTCACCATGCACTCAAATTATTCAGGCCAGTTGAATGTCATATTTCCCATTTGCAATATGCCCCTTGTCATTGTACAACTATTCCAATATTTATTCACCCTATCTCTACATATCCTAGCTCATTACATTAAAAATCACAATTTCTGTGTATCAGTCCCCTAAGTCTTTCTCTGACATGCTGAAACATCCTACTAAAATAAATCAGAATTCTTCTCTGAATAAATAATTCATGTACACATTGTGCGTATTTGGTATCAAAGCAGATAAAGTAAATGCACACTACTGTCAAAGCAGTGTCTGGTATCAGCACAAAATCTTAATAATATTAAATAAAATGCAATTTACAGTGTTCATAAAACTTCTGTTTTTAAAGAAACCTCGGAACTCTACATCCTTCAACTCTGTAGGTTCTTTAATCATAAAAGCTGCATGCCTTTATGTAATAAGCCTAATTTGTGATGTATTTTTAGAGCTTTTCTCAGGAATTTTCTGTGTTTTGCACAGCTGTGCTGTAAGTATTATTGTATAAACCATAAGAAAAAATTCAGATGACTTTATAAAGATTTGACATCATTAAGATAGAGCATTTTGTGATTGTATTTAAGGCATTCCAGAATGGCAAAATCAAAAATATTTAAGCTTCTAAAATCCCAAGAATTATTAAGTGAAAATGTATCAAACCAGGTAGTTAGAAGTCAAGCCTATATGAAAACAATCTCCTGCCAGCTGATCTTTCTGCACATGCTATTCTTGCACAGTTGTTCTGTTCTAGTGGTTGATTTACTTCTAGTCCACCATATCCAAGGCTCAATCTTACTTTATGCTTCTTCAATTGAACTTTTCATAAAAGCTGATTTCAGTAAGTTTTTCTCTCATTACCATATTCAATACTTTTCTCATTGTAGCTCATGTATCTCCCTATTACCATCACCACATAACTCCTGAGAGAAGTGTTAATCCTAAGAGTGCTCTGTATCTGTACATAATTATATAACCAAATGTGAAAAGAATTAATATATAGATCATTAAACATTCATAGAAAATAAGAATCTATTTAAAACTGAGTGATGGCAATTTCCATAAATAATGATTAAAAGACAAAGAACTGAAAATCCATTTCCATGTCATGGTCTGTACTTTTGTAATGCCTCTTTTTTTTTGCTGCATTTAGCACTGCTGCCAGTTCACTGTCAGAAAGAGAAGTAGAATGCAATCATGACATATCATACATTGATAAATTCCATCCAAATTCAATCACAATACTAATCTTATTACCTGCCAACATCCAATGACAAGTATCTAATACAAAGCTACCACACACTAATAAAAACTGAAGGGTTAGTGAAGTGCTATCACCCCATTAGGGCTAAGGAGGGTCTGCAGCCTTGTGAAAATCCAGATCCCTTGAGCACAGTGATTGTGTAGTACAGGTGCTCTACCCTACCAGGATAGAGAGCATCACGAGTAATGTAAATACATGAGCCCAAGGGACCAGAAGGAATGCGTTTGAATGCATTTATCTCAAGAAAGATGGTCAATATTATTGTCATACTTTTCTCCATCATTTTTGAAACATCACAGTGATGGGGACAGGAAAAATATTACACCTATCTTGGAGAAGAGCAAGAAAGAGGATCCCTGGATCTACAGGTGGATCGGCTTCCACCTAATTCCCTGGATATTTACAGGGCAAATCTGAAAGTCATTTCCAAGGATATACAGTACAAAGTGATGGTTCAAGACAGCCAATACAATTATCAGGTTCAAATGCTGCCTGACTCCAGTGATGAGACAAATGGGTTTATGGATATGGGGGATGCAAGAGACATATTTTTTTCCCATGAAAACAGTGAGGCCTTTGCCACTGTCTTCCACACTATCTCTGTATTCAAGTTGGTGAGATGCAAACAAGTTGGATATCAGAGATATCAGGAACAATAAATAATTAAATACTGTAAAAAATAAACAGGGAAAAAGAAGCAAAAACCTCACAGTAAGTAGCTGTTTAAAGGATACCTTTGGAGAAAACTACTTTTTTATATATTTTTTTGTCCTAGCCTCAGGTTTGGACAATATGTTTCAATGCAATGACATTTTATCTGCTTCTCCAGGAGTAACTCTAGGTCTATTATCAGTCTTTTATCCTACAGTCTCTCTTCTGCCTATTTTAAGAATTTTATTATTACAAAAAAGTCAATTTATAAAATCTACTCTTACAAAGTATTATTTGTATTTTAATGTGTTATTAAACTGTACCGCTGTGTTTTCTGAACATTTAATACAACACGTAATCTTTACACAAAAGAGGTTTCACTTAAGAAACACTTCAGTCTTGATTCATGCTCTTCTAGCTGTTTGACTATAGAAATGTCTAGGTCTTCAGCTTAACTAACATGTAGAATAGCACCAGTTAAATACTTCAGACTAATCTCTTAATCAGTTAAGTATGTGATATTGTCAAAAAGAAGAATCTGAAAATTCACCTATTGAAATATCCTAGTTGCTTTTAAATAACAGAATCAAAATCTTAAATCAAAAAGTCAATCTAATTGAATGAAAACCAAGCCCATTAAAAAAAAAAAAGAAGAAGAAGCTAAATCAGCAGCACAATGAGTTAACAAAATACTCAATCTCACTAACAGCTTGCCACTCACAAAAAGCCATTTTGAAAAACCAGTAAACAATACATATTGGTCAATCAACAAATTATGCAATCAAGTCATAAAGCTGTAAAAAAAACATAGTTTACTGAAGACTACCAGAGAAAAGGAAAAAAGCTCCCTTAGCTAAAAGCATGATACATTTATTTTAAATGTCATTTGATATCTCTTTCCACGCTTTCAAATCTCCAACTGCAGGAAAAATAGTAACAATAGGCTTGATTATTAAAACATATGAAAACACAAGAAAATTGGAATGTGTGTTGTAATTTGATGGTACAGTGAATTACTTTCTGGTGTTCTTCCTTAGGCTGTCCTAAATGGAATTGCTGTCTGATCTTTCAAACTGAAGGCATATAGAAAGAGTGAATGCAAGCTAAAGGCCCTTCTTAAAGCCTCTCATCACTCACAGGTCTCACTGACCAACTACAACCAAAGTAATCTGAAAATACTGTGAATTTCATTCTTGACCTTCAGAAAAGGAAAATTTAGAAAAAAAGAGAGAGAGCACAAGTCAGAAACTCAACCCTTTTACCTTCAGGAGAGCAGAATGCATGCTCATTCAATGTAAAAACTTGAATTTGGCAGGGAAATGAAAAAAATAAAAACCATTCTAAAGCACTCTTACATTTCATCTTGCATGCTTGAACGGGCTACCAAGTCAATATTTTCATAGCTGTGAACCACATGTAGCATGTGCTTGTCTGGACACACAAATAAGGAACATGAGCAGAGGAACAGTGGGTTACTGAGGCCATGACAATAAATATTAAAACAGGTTTACATGGGTGTTTTTGGTAATTTCTTTATTGGGTAAAACCTTTTCTCTGCCGAAATTGTTATTTCCCAATGTAAATAAGCAAGTTTTACTACTCCTCTTTAGTTGGTTTTTTTTTAAATTTTAAATTCATGACTGGTTCATTAGCTACAAGTAGAGTTAATAATCCACTGTGGTATGTTTTACCTTGAGTGTCAAAGTTCTAAGCTTTTGCTATGTGCTACTATAACACACAAACTCTTCTGAAATGATACATAACAAGACAGCTCTTTGTAGTGTTATATCATTTCACTTTTGCCAATACATAAAATAAATAAAAGTTCTGTGCATTTTTTACCAAGAATGCTGCTGTTAAGTCGCTCTGAAACAGCATTCAGATATTCATTAGGGCACTGATGGTGGTGGGTTATAGTTATGCAGTGACTGACAAAAATCAGACACCCAATCTGATATCTAACAGAACAGTTTTAATCCAGGCCTCCAACTCTGAAATAATGTCCTCTTAATAATAATGTGAGCATTTTGTGAAGCTTAAAGCTTTCATTAAATCTACTCTTTACAGTACCACCTTCAATATTGTTTGAAAACTTTGTCCTTCAGTTCTAGCTGTATCTTGTCTCTAGTGGGATGTGTTATGACAGCAGCAAAGAAGATGCTGAGTTTGACCCACCTGTCCACTCCTAAACATTTAAGATCTCAAGTGCTATTGTAGTGTGTATGACTTGGATTTTATTTCATTAGTCTTTTTACTTCACAGGAAATAATATATATAAACATGTTTTTTATAAATTGAACCAGAATAAATTTACAAGACCAAAATATAGATAATTCTGTAAGATAGCAAAGTTCCCTAGTCAGTCAGAAAGTTGCCTGGTACAAAAATATCCAAGCCAAATACTATTTTTTTCCTGGTACTCTTCAGTTCCTGATCCTGAAATTCAGTATGTAAGCCAGAAAAGCTGCCTTGAAAAGGGAGGGGATTTAAAAAGTTACAACTATCAATTTTTCCTTCTTAACAAACTGATACAATGTCATCAATTCAGTACTCTAGGTGAAAGTTTGCAAAGATCAAGAAAATAAAAAGCAAGTTGGTGGTTATGTTTCAGAGGTAATGCAATTCTTAAAGCTGTGATAAACGTCCTCTTACCATACCTTTGCCTTAAAAAACCCCAAGCCTGTCACTGTTGTAATTGCAAATAGGAGAAAAATTTTAAAAAAGCACAACTGAGTAAAAGAGTTTTTATATCGTCATAGTTTCAGCTGAAAGAAAAAAAGTTATTGCGTTAATTTCATTGTCAGATTCTGAAGGATATATAATTCAGAATAAAACCATAAATAGATTAGATAGATATAAAGGTGAAACTATGAAACCATAAAAAGAGACATTTTATTAATATTTTTTGACATTTTTACTTATTTTTAGATCTTTTAAAGTACTGTAAGGAAATATAACGTTCAATATTCAATATTTTATCACAATTCACTCCAGAAGGAAGGTGAACGCATTCATCCTAGGCAAATGAACATTCACTGTCTACATGCTTTAAAACCTGATTCAAAAATTGTCTGGCACTTCTATTGCAAAGACCACATGTAAAAAATTTTAGGAGGAAAAAAAAAATCAGTGTGTGATATTTTCCCCTTTGAATTATCTTAATTAGTCCCATGGGGACCTCCAGGAAGGAAGATTTGCTTGTGGTTACAAAAAAAAAAAAAAAAAAAAAAAAGGCTCCAGATCCAGTGTTTGGGAAACAGGGAAAGCATTAGAACATCGACAGTGGGAAAGGATCTTTTGAGCATGTGAGAGAACAAAGAAAATGGGAGAAAAGGCATTATGAGGCTACTTTGTTTTATTTTATTTTATTTATACTACTTTATTTTCTCTGTGAAGGGACTGTCGTGGTCTGTTGCAGTCCACAAGACAAGAATCAATGGACAGAATCTCATCTTTGTGGAAGGAGTTCAGAAATGGTTTTCTGCATATTGAAACAAATATGAATAATAAATGAACAAAATACCAACACAGATCAGTATTGAGCTCTGAAGATAAGTTGTAATGTTAACTCTACATCCTTTTCTGTTGGTATGACAGTACGTGAGCAGATGAGAAGGCAACAAGTGAAAAACTTCCCTGTTCATGGACATGTTCTATTTTCCTGCATCCACCATTCTGCACAGTAAGCATAAGGTGAAGAGATAGAACAGGAGCAATAATGGTGCTTTGCAGAGTGGAACATCTCTATTAGAGCAAAACTAGAGCTGGTGTCAGCACCTATCTGGCTGTCTTGCAGCTGAGCAAGCCCTAGAAATGGGTCACTCAAGATTTTTTAATGCACTCCCTGCTTTCCAAATGAGGCAGATATAGGATGAGCAGTTCTGTGCTATGGATATCACTTTGCATGTTCTGCAGTGAATATGATAAGCTCTGGAGCAGCATCCAGCTCAATACTCAAAAGACAAAATGTGTTCTTTGTAGTTGTTACTCAGCATAAGCAGAGAATGAGTACAAAGAAATACAAGTGTATTTGGAAAACCAGGATTAGCAGGAGCATTCTGTCTAATGAACAATGCCTTATTATCTCAAGTAAAGGCACTGTGTAAACCTTTTCAAACACTCATCAACTTTATCTTACAATTAATAAGAGGTTTTACCCTAACAACTCTACTGAAAGACTGCATTTTACCTGATGGCATTCATGGTTAAGAATATTCTTGTGGCATCTTCTAAATGCCAGCCTAGATATGCTCAGGAAATACCCACACCTATTTCTGACAGCACTGTGATTCCCAGGTGTAAGTGCAATGCAGATTTACAATGAGACTTAGCTATTTTTCTTTTCTTAGCTGTTTTGCTGAAGTGTGCAACTGGAGATGAAGGTGGTAAAGAGAGTCTGAATTCCTAAGAATAATTATTTTTTTTTCTACTTCTGCATTCTACATTTCTGACAGGAGAATTGCAATCATTTTATTCCCAAAAAACTTTTACAGAGAAATAATGTAAATGAACCCTTGCAAAGGCTGTAGCTTCTGAGACTGTATAGTAAGGTGGCAGAGTATTAAAAATGAGAATGAATCCAGAGATAAATACTTTTTTCCCTCTGACTGCCATCCATTACAATTTTCTCTCTGCTCCCACTGAAAAAATTATTTCAGATTGGAAAAAATATATAAAACAAACAGGTTGTTTTTCATACTGGAGCTAAAATTCTCAAGTGTTTAAGCCTCAATCTTTTCCTACTGAAATGAATCTAAGCCTGAATCTGAATGAGTTACTCCAGGGCAAAAAAAAATCCTTCAAAATTTATTCCAACAATCTTCAGCATCTCAAATATAGAAAGGAAGATAATTACAGAAAGCTAAGTAAGGGAAATGAAGAGAAATTAAATGTCTGCATTTAGCACATGCTACACTTGAGTTTCATGGCTCTTCAAGTGAAGAATTACAGGGGTCGCATCGCAAAATATTTTGTTTCTTCTTTTAGTTTACTCAAAAGTGTCTGATGCTTTAAGTTTAAAATAAACAGCTATATGTAGTTTAGTCCTTCAAAAGACCTTATGAATTCTCCACTAAATTTGAACTGCCCATGGCACTAAATCCTAGCCCCAGCCTGCGTCCCAGTATGTAAATCAGAGACATTCTGAGCTTGAACTACAGTCGAGCATCATCGTTTATAATTTTGGTTTGGTATGGTTTGGTTTTCTGAAACACAATTCTTACAATTGCAAGACAGTAAAACAAAGACTAACCAAAGATACAGGGCCAAATTCAGCTTCTGAGAGACAAGAATTTTCAACATGTTTGGATATTAGGAACTATCAGCCATTTGGAAGAGGACAAAACTTTTCATTGTCCCAGACTCCCACAGTAATTCTGAATGTTTATGTTTTCTCCTGCTTTCCCAATGAGACTCTGCTGCATAATTCTCATGTTCAAAGCCTTTCTACCTCTCAGTCACATTGAGCTGTTGGATCATCTGAGGCCATGTGTCATGAGAGAAATTTGTCTTTATATGAATGGCATTTCTTTCCCAAACCTAATTTTTGTTCCTGTAGTATTTTCACAATAAATTGCCCAGGAATATGTACCAATTTTCCAAGAGCATTTTCGGTCACATTGCCAATGATTTGGCCCATGAGATGTGAGTTTCCAAGGTCACGACTTAAGACACCTCTTTTTTTTTTATTCTCTATCTACTCATTCCAGAATTGCTGACTAGAGAAAAATGTGCTTTTGTGAACCACGCAAGGCATCACAAATATGCATGATGCATTCTGCAGTGCTCAGAAGTTTCTCTTTGCAGTGAGGTATCATTCTTTTACAGGTTTTGGAAATGAAGTCATTTGCATATTTTGCAGAATATATTTTTGTCTCAGAATGATATCAAATATGCTGATGTGTGAAAATGGTAACAGACCCTTGGAAAAAAACCTTTAAGGAAACAGATGTTAAAATTGTAAATGTGACTGAGTAAGTGTAAAGTATTTGAGATTTTATGGGAATAATAATCTACTATAATGAACACTATGTTCCTATACATGGGTGATTATAAATAGAACATCTTATAGAATATTCTCAAATTAATTTTTCTAATATTTTTCAACAAATTGATTATTTTCAGAGCTTAGCATGAGTGGTGGTTTAGAAGTTGTTGTAAGGGAAGATTATATGGCTTGGAATAGAAGTTTTATTGTGGGAAAGCAACTTCTAATGCTGCTTTAAAATCCTGTGGTTTGTTTAACAGTGGCCCTAGCAGGTGGCATACGGCTAATACTGAGTCTGTCACTATCTCCAGGGTGCCAGACATTCCTTAAATTTTCTGTGAGATGAATTTTTTTGTAGACTTGGATTGTAAAGGCACACGAGCATCTGCTGCCTGCTCAATCTCATTATCATCAACAGAGTTAACTCCTACAGCTTTTAGCCCAGCAGAGCCAGGAGCTCAATTTTTCTTTCATCAGAAGCACAGAGTTTGACAATATCTCTTAAAAAAATACTCCTTTTGAAGACAAAGGAATATTATTTTGCTGTAAACTAATGCAAAATTTAGATGGCATATTATAAATTATAACCTCAATTCAGCATGATTTCTTGAAAAATAATAGTATTTTTAAGATGAAATATTAAATTTGGATTAAAAAATTCGTTGTTTTTTTTTCCTTGGTCACTGTTTAAAAAAAAAACTAATACACTGAGACCTAAACCAAAAGATTTAATCCAAAGTTATCTGGAGTGCAAAGCATTTTTTCAAATTGACTTTTATGTTGCCATCCGACACCATAGTATTTAAATGACTTGAAATAAAATCATGCACAATGAAATCTTATAATGTGCTAGCAGTTTGAAACTTTTTATGTTCCCTACTTTAGACATATCTTTTGGTTTTATAGAATGGTATTCCTTTTTATTTTTCTGTTGCTATTAAGTCACTGACAGTTTTAAGTCAGAAACATGAAAGGCATTGGAGGAAGTAAATTAAAGGAAGTGTTAGTGTCCCCTTAACCTCTGTGCACTGCTTTTCTTGGAGACTCTTTAAACTCAGCATTTCCCAATAAATACACACCTGTTTTTTACCACAGGAGAATTAGAACAGAGAAAAATTTCCTAATAATCAGCTGTAGCTGTTAGAGAGTTTCTAAAAAGATGCTTGGTGGGGAGAAAAGAAAAAAAAAAAAAAAGAGGGAAAAATCAAGTGAATTATTGGAATATTATTTCTGTGTATGACCTTGGGCTCTCAAAGGAGACACTAGGGGACAATGTGATGCTTTAAGTCTGTGAACACCCCATTTTTCACTCCCCAGGCAGCAAAGAGCTTTGTAATGTAAAGCACAGGTAGACAAATACATCACATCCCTGGCCAGTCCACAAACCTTTGATACCTGCAAGATATCAGCTTTGACTCCTGATGTTCAATCTTCCTACTATTTGTTATCTATTCTGTAATTCCTCTGTAAAAAGTGTTAAATCCAGAGCAGGCATAAAACCTGAAATAAATCTTCAACACATGTCCCAAAAATACACTTCCTTAAAAAGCAGGGTCCAGAAATGCTCCATCTGAAGAGCTTTTTGAGCAAGATAAAAAGCGTGGTAAAATGGCAATGCAGGATGCTTGAGATGCCATGTGTCACTGCAGTCTACTTCCATGTGTACCATCTCCAGTGATGTAGAGAGCAGCATGACGTAATTTTAAGATGTCTAACTCTGTTAAAATAACCAAACCAAACCACTGTAACAGCTTCTGTTTTGCAGGCTTATGAAAACCAGTTCCTCTTGGTTAGGGACGAAGCCCAGATGTTCTCATCACCAGGATACTGTAGGTGAGGCAG
Organism: Cinclus cinclus; assembly: GCF_963662255.1. Classification (NCBI taxonomy): domain Eukaryota; kingdom Metazoa; phylum Chordata; class Aves; order Passeriformes; family Cinclidae; genus Cinclus; species Cinclus cinclus. Next base: position 65,042,170 of record NC_085050.1, on the reverse strand, counting down.
TGTTATGGTCTGGGTAATGCCATTTCCAGGACAGCTGCAAATACTGCCCAGAAATTTGGCATATGAGCAGGAAAGGTGTTACCAATTTTGAAGAATCTGGAGAAGCACAGACATCTCTCTCTAGGAACTAGTAATCTCTTTGTTTGCTTTTGCAACAGCTCAAACTGGGACTAGAACTCAGCCTACAGAATAAAAAAATTACTTTCCTTTACAAACATTTGTGGAAGAAATGTTCCATAAATGGAACATCTTGTTGCATGAAGTTAAAAAAAAAAAAAAAAAAAAAGGTTTCATACACAATTCCCTTTACTGGTTTTGACCAGTCACAAAGAACAAGCCAGATGTACTCAAAACAGTGGTTTTACATATTTCTCTTCATCAGAAAATGTTGAGAGTGACAGTTATTTAAAAATTTTAAAAAGGAATGCATATGTACTTAGAATATGTAAATGCTCCCAAGAACCATATATGTCCAGCATTAATCTCAGATGTCTCATTACAAATTTAATGACTAACAACAGGACTTTTAATGAGCCTTTGAAGGGAGGAGCAGCTGAAGGAGAGCAACTAGAACTTGGGCAGGAGAGAAGCTGAAGTAATAGTGCACTTGGAAGCCTGTACTTCCAGGTTTTTGGAACAGCTGAGAAGAGTTGCCTGAATAAAAGGACAGTAGTTTGTTTCTACTGGCCTTAGGTATAAATCAACACGTACTGTTTATATTCCCCAAAATGGATGACCACAACAATGCAGAAATTTTAGGAAAATTATTACAATATTCTTTCCAAAGTAAAAAAAGTAAAAGTAAAACAACATCCTGTTTGTCTCACTACAGACATAGCTGATATAGATTAAAACCTTTCAGAATCTCCTTTTCAGCATGGTGGACAGAGGCTGATACCTTATTTCCATGACTTTTTAGCAGTTCAGACCAAGAAACACAGTGGCTACATGCAAAGAACAACCTTATATTTGGGTTTGGATTAACTAGACATGCATTTAGGCACACAATTCCGAGAAAGTAAACATCTGATCAAAACTCTTCTGCAAGATCCTAGTTTTTTTTCTCCATCATATGAATTCTCCTTCTCTCTCTGTTTATAGTTTACAAAAAAAATGCAAAGGTCTAGGGAAAAAAAAAATAATAATTAGACCATAATATAAAATAAATACACTGAAAGGAATATTATACTTATCTATAACTAAAGGTTCAGTCACATGGAATACTCCAGTTACTGAGGTCTTTCTTTCATTAACATCAGACTTATGTAGATAATTGTATGTTGTTTCTCACAGGATTCTTACATTGGAGACTTTGTTTTTATTCAGTTCAGGATATAAGTCAGACAGCCACTGGAGCTTTCAAACCATTGCCCTAAGACTAAAAACATTTTTCATGAAGCAAATCTGAACATCCAGCTTTGAGTTGTAAGTTTTCCTAATATCATGGATCCTGAGGCTCTGGATTCCCTAATGTTGTTATTCTGAGTGGCTGCTCCATAAATCAAGTAGTAAGAGAAAAAGACATTGAAAGGGTTTTCTTTAAAAAGTCAGAGAGATTCAGTAAAAAAGCCTAAAGAGATGGTCAGGCATGAAGCCAGAAAACTCTTCACAGGCATATTGTTATGTAACTCTGCCTGGCTTTGGCCAGTACTTCAATGTTATAAAAACACCCAATTTTGATGAATGAGCAGGGTTCTAATGATTTTTTTCCCTGAATGTCTCTCAAAGTGTTCATTACCCGAAGGAGATTTTTGTAACATTGTTGAAGAAATATGGTCCTTTGTTCTATACATATTTTGAATAATCTCTCTGTGGAAGACAAATAGTGTGCCATTAATCACACGTGTGACAGTTTCATATCTTTAACATCTTATGTTAGAGATGAGAAAATGTGAGGCAAGGGTTTAAATCCCAGAATAAGTGTTCTGCATGTTTGTCATATGTACCTGCTCTACCTCTGCATCTGGTGTCAATTTAGTAATATGTGATACAGAGAATATGTAGAGTGTACTGTTCAATGCAGGCATCAAAATCAATTATTCCTATTTTCCATGCCTAAACCTATTGATCTCACAAAAAAAAACCCCTAAAAAGTCTTGCAAAATACATCTTTGAAGATGCTTGTATTTGTTGGGTTTTGAAAGTCACTTAAACTATGCCATTAATACTAAATTTGAGAATTATTTGTATGGTGTGTGTTCTTGCAGTGGAATAGTAGAAAGGACACACTTGCTAAGGTTGCTCCTGATTCATGATGAAGCATTTGCAAGAATTAGCCCTTGGGGAAATACTCTATTCTAAAGCACATAGTATGTGGTGTATGGCTGAACCACAGTGTATCTCAAACACTTCCCCAAAGCACAAAAGGAAAAAAGCCTTCCAAGGATGCCATCTTACCCTCTAAATCCTTTAAAAGCTCAACACTTTTCAAGTCTTTTAAAGTTTAATTTTAAAGTTAAAGGGTTTTATCCCTTTTAAAATTTGTTCTGACATTTAATTGCTTCCTACTCATGAAGTGTCTTACCCCAAGCCAAGGACATGTCAAGTCCCCCATTGCAATGTAGAAGAATTTCAAACATGGGTAGACTCTATCAAGTACCCACCTATGCAATCATATATTGCAAATACTCCATTATGATGGATCCATTATAAATCACTCAAAGAACAGATGGGTTAATTGTTTTCCTGAAACATGCATGAAATTTGCTTTTCTTATAGCCAAAATCTTTCTTGATTTTAAAGCTAGCTGTGCTGCTGAAAGTCTTCTGTAATTTGCTAACTACATTCACAGCAGTCTACATGCAAAAGATACGTTCTAATTTTTTGTACCTGTACTTGACTTCTGCATTTTCTTTATATTTAGTAACTACTAGGAACATTTATTTTCCTACTTCACACAATTGCCATGGAAAATGTTAGATTTGTCTTTTGTTTGTTTGTTGGTTGGTTGGTTTGTTTTTAAAATTCCTTACCCCTCAGAAGATAATACATTCTAATTATAACTTCCAGAATGGTCAATTTGCTTCTGACTTTCTCTTTAGGCACTCAGAGCTGTGAATAAGAATGCTGCTCATGAAAATGATCTTAAGGTCACTCTGGGATCAAAAGTATGCTTAAAGTTATGCTTAATGCATCAAGTTTTGGTTCCCATTTTTTTGACATGTTGATAGCCTTTCAAAAGGTGCTTTTTGAGTTTTTTAACTGCCTTATTATTTATGTAATTTTACCTGTGTTCCCTTTTTTATGTTTTGGTGAAACTTTTCTGGAAATTTTCCTTCTATAATTTTGCTTGTCAATTGAAATATATATAATTGAAATCTGTATAATAAATAATTTGTAAAATTGCATAATTGAAATTTGTATAATTGAATTTTTCAAAGCTTCGTAAGTTTACTGAATGCAATATGCAGGTCGTACTAAAAGTCCTTCAGTGAACGTGGAATTTCTGAGAAGTCTGCACATGCTAAGGAGAGGGAAGAGGTGAAAAAACAAGCATTCCAGAAAATGTGTACACAAAAAGCAACAGATATATAACAAACATGCTAATTGTTACTGAAAGAGGCTGTAACATTTCTTTTGCAGTCTTGATACATCCCTTGTCTTTCTCTTGTCTCTGAATCTGGAGAGATTCATAGCCCCTTTCTGGTAAAGATGATGTCAAACCACAGGTTTGTCTAGGACTCAATGTGATACCAGTTTTTATGTGCTGAGGATAGAGTTCCTTCATTATATTCCTGAATCCAGATGCTGGCTGTTTTTAGTTTCCTTTTCAGACCAAAAAAAAAAAAAAATGCTATTAATGCTTCTATCACATTCTTCATTTCATGCAAAAGCAACAAAATGTCATATTTCTGCAGTTTTTTAGATAAGGAAAAATGACCATTTGTGGAAACAATAGATATTGTAAAAGGCAACATGCTCTCTCAAGTCTTATTACAGTGCTATAGAGATGCCCTTGTTCAAAGTAGGTAAAAATGGTGATATATACACAAAAAGTGGTTATCTTGTAGCATCTGAATATTTGGGGTTTTTTCTAATAACTCTCCCAGGCAGGAATACAAATGCCATTGATATATAATTTCTGAATCTGAGCAGAATATTATAAAGGGCTTGCAGATTTCTTCAAGACTTCAGATCTTGAACTTACGGATGTTTCTTGGTATATTATAGGAAAAACTTCCTTTATTGGGTGGCAGAAAAAGATAAAGTAAGTATAAGCTTTCTGACTAGATTAAAAACATGTTTAAAGTTTATAATTTCTGTAACTAGAAACTTCCTGCACAAATGAGTAGCAACGTAGGGATATACTTTTATTTACTCAGACTAGAATTTCTCTCATTTCAGAACAAAAAAGTTATCTTGCAAGTTCTACAGAAAAAAGGAGGTACAAAACAAGAGTAATGTTTCTACAATCAACCTTTCTTTTTTCCTGTTCCTAGTCACACTAATTGGTTCTCTCATTTTTGCAAGCAAGAAAAAAAAAGGACAGCAAATTTACTTTCTACAAGTGTGCAGGTAACTTTTTAAATGAGCCCATTGGGCTAGAATTTGCTTCAAAGGCATGTAATTAAGGATCACATAATAACTGTCAGGGTAGAAATGATGGTATAAAAAATTTTCACTCTTACCACTGTCACTGAATTGCTAAAAAACAGAATACAGATTAACTTCAAATCAATATACAGGAAATGCCCATTGAAAAATATCATTTGCAGCTGGGTGTATTTAAAAATGGGAAAAATAATTTCTACACCTAAATATCCCTTTTTCTGCTTATTAATATAGTTAATAGACTTTCATATTGGCTTAGCTTTGAATTTTAATTAATTACATTTCTTCTTCCCTGACTTAGGTAAAAAGTTGCTTATACCTATTGAGAAAGATTGGATGCTATATTCTGTCTTGTTCCTGTGAAGTACTCTTAAATAATCACACAGCTTTATTATTTCTTTTTCTTCTATGATATAATGTCTAAAATAAATCATCAAAATTTCTACAGTACGGAGAAGTTTTCATTGGTGCCTGATCATTTTGCAAGATGAATAGCAATTTATTTTCATAGCCTATGACTCACTTGTGATACTGGTACAAAGCTTTCAGCATCACGTTGTGGTAGCACAATAAAGGTTATAGTTAAAGAACACTTATTAAATAATGTAAGAGTTGCAGTGAAAATCAGAAAGGAAGAAGGAAAGAAAGGAAATTAGGGTGTTTGTTTGCTTGGAGGAGGGAGATTGTGTAAGTTTGAGGGCCATTTTGGTTTTGTTTTGTTTTTTTTTTTTTTTTTGGTAGCTTTCTTTCTTAAATTAATTCCTTGAAAAAAAAAAATAAAAATTGAAAGCACTGGATGTTTGTTGGCCAAGTCTGATGAATTCCCTTTATCATGGTTATTTGAAACTAGCTCAAACATCAAGCATAATCTTCTTACTACATTATCTTAAATAATGCTGAATTAGCTAAAATTCACATGCTGTAGCAGACTGAAAATGGAGAGATGATTAAAGTTCAGCTCCTGCTCCTTGAACTATTTGCCCCCAAACCAGAAATTACAGTTACACAGCAGAAAATATGAATCAACAATAGAGAGTTCATACTAAACAAAAAAAAAAAAAAAGACAACAAAATACCCAACAAACAAACGAAGAGCTTTTCATGCAGAGAATAATATGGATAATATTGTATTATTTATTTTTGTGGTTATAAAATAATGGGTTTTCCTTAGAAAAGAGGAATTTCCAATATTCAGTGTGCCACACAGCTAAGATGAAGAGGTCTGGAAATTACACAAAAGCTTTTCAGCTGTCTCAAAACATAGCAAAGATCACAAATGTGACCAGATTTATGAAGTATCTGTAATAATAATCTTAAAAGTTCTTCCTTCTTTTAGAGACTTAATGCATGTTAAATTGTATGAGAAATCAGTAGGAGCTGGTGCAGACCTGTGTGCCTCTTAATGTCTTTTCAAATATTTTTTGTAAGCAAATGTATACATGTTATGCATACACTGCATAATTTATAAACTCTTGCTTTTAAAATTTGGAAAATTTTAATGAGACAAGGTTTATCTTGAAACTGGTTTATGAAACCCCCCTTGAAGAAATTTTGCCATGAAGTTGTTGCATGTACTAACATAAAATAATACTGGTAAATTAATCCTTTAACACATAAAGACATTTCCCTCTTTTCCCCTCTTTTTCCCTATAATTCCCCTCCTCCATTTCAAGATATTCACTATCTACTTCCTTTAATTAATCTAAATTGTTGCAGTTCTTCAAAAATAGCACAATTGAAAATGAGTAGTAAGTCAAGGGACTTAACACAGCTTTTATCATAACGAGTTCTCTGTATTTTAATCTTAGTGGGCTTTTAGGAAGGGAATGGTGGAGCTATTTTCAAGACTGAGAAACAACCTTTCCTGTGAATAAATATAATTCGAGGGGACAGAGTTGCTCTGCAAAGCAAAATTACCTGTAAAGGTTCTGCCACCCCCCCCCCCCCCCCAAGAAGTAAAGAGATGGGTTTTTTATTTCATAGTCAAATTCATTTGGGCTTCCAGAAGCCTTGCCTCTCCTTGGCTTCCTAAGCTACTGCTGTATGCTTTTTTTTTTTTTTTTTAAAATAAGATATATCAACTAGCACCTCAAGATAAAAAGGAAGAGCATTTGTTAATTAACTGAGTGCTACATCAGATCCTGGATGGGGGAAAGGACAGCTCTCCTGTTATTAGCTTGGATTTTCTTTATCTTATTTGCAGGTCAAAATGTGGTTTAGTAAATTATAAAGGCTCTATTATCAATCATAAACATTCACTCTCAAATTGTCATGACACATTAAATCAAATATTCAGTAACAAAAATATGTAAGTATTGTTGAAAGATGCTTAGAGTGCTTAGAATCCTTTGCGGATGCATAACAAAGAGATTTTGAGAGGTGCTAATGCGCAAAGCAGTTTCAAAAATGAAGCTTCATGTACCTCTAAATCTTTTCCTTAGGTTTGAATGAAAGAACAAATGCAGAATATCAAGGGTCTGTTTTGAAACTTTTAGTCCAGTCTATTATAAGCAGTGCTCATTTTTTTCTGATTATTCCACAAGGGGATCATTTTACTGAATGTCTGAGTGCAGAAGTGATGGTGGGGGCAACAGAATAAGCACCTTGCTGGGGCAGATGCTAAGGCAGAAGCAAATAGCTGAATCTAGACATATCCAGGAGGTCAGAGAGCAGGTTTGGACCTAAATACCCTTTAACCACAGACACTGCAAAACAAAGAGCTTGGCAATGAAAGATGACCTTGTGCTATGGAGGAGGAAGAGTACTTTCCTTGGGATATATCATCAGCTGTAGAATTTCTGTGCCAACACCATCCAGGTCTAGCAGTTGGTAACTAACCTATTTCTGTTTCTCCTGTTCTACCAGTGCTGCCGAGAAATAACAGTTCTGAATTTTTATTTTTTTGTTACACAGATGTGTGTTGAACAGCCCTCGATTTGCAAGTTTTTCCATGAATTTTGACTAGGTCCTGTTTGAATCCGTTTATACCTTTGGTGACTGTAGCGTTCTTTGCCAAAGACAATTTAGTTACCTCCTTTTCATTTGTACAGAATGTCTTTGCAGTAATTCTCTTGTCTTCCCCTGGACAGTCTGCATGACACCTGAAAAAATTAACTGCCTTAGCCAATCCCCTAATTTTCTGTTTAAATACTCTTAATTTTTAATGTAGTTCACACATTTACTCAGAATCATCACTAGACAGACATTTTTGCTTTGCCAAAAATATCAAATTTGAAAATTGTACAATCACACTTAGGCTTTTCATTTACATATCTTCATTCAGGGTTTAAGCAAGAAATGTATTGCCACATATGAATTCTCTTATCAGCTCCTCCTAACATACAAATTAAGGATGCCTCAATATTACTGTCTGCATTACATTTTTTCCTAACACTTGTTTGCTGGTTTTGGCTGGGGTGGAGTTGATTTTCTTCCCAGTGGCTGCCATGGGGCTGTGTTTTGGATTTGTGCTGAGCACAGGGTTGATAACACAGAGATGTTTTTGTTATTGGCGAGAAGAGTTTGCACAGAGCCAGGGCCTCCCAGGGTGAGGAATTTGGGGGTGCCTGGGAGGGTGGGAGGGGACACAGCCTGGACAGGTGACCCCAAATGACCAAAGGGACATTCCAGAGCCTGTGACATCATTCCCAGCATATAAAGTGAGGGGAAGGAGGAAGCAGGGGAATTTTGGAGTGATGGTTTTGTGTTCCCACATCACCATTGGGCATGACGGGCCCCGCTCTCCTGGAGATGGCTGAACACCTGCCTGCCCAGGGGAAGCAGGCAATTAATGCCTTGTTCTGCTTTTCTTCTCTGCATGGCTTTTGCTTTCCCTATTAAACTACTTTTATCTCCACCCATGAGTTTTCTCGCTTTTACCCTTCTGATTTCGTCCCTGATCCTTCTTGTGGGGGGGGTGAGTGAGTGGCTGCCTGAGCTGAAAATACAACAAACACTTGCCTTTAAAATATACCTGTATTTCACTGAATGCACATATAATTTCAGTCTAATTACTTCTTCCTCCATCAGATAATCAAGTTAATTTTGTGATTTGATTATATCAAGTGCCACAGAGGTTGTCATCCCTAAACAAAAATAGCAATAATTTTCTCAGCACCCAGGCTACCAAAAAAAATAAATAAAAAAATCCTCTCCGTTTTTCGAGGTAAAAAGGTGTTTTTTTGTTTTTTTTTTTTTTTTTTTTAAAAAAAGCCCATTTTTCAGGCTGATTTGTGTTCCACATCCTTCTTGCTTTCCAGCAATCGATCCCTGCGGTGGCAGGGAGATGCCATCCGGCCGCCCACCAGCAGGTGTCTCCCCTACACGCGCACTGAGATTCCAGAGGGTGGGATGCTGGAGCACATCCACGTCCATAGGGGTTGCGCTGTGAGGAGTGCAGAAGGGACACAGACACCGTGTGGTTCATTTCTGCCAGGCTAGAAATACAGGGAAATATAATATAATGTAATGTAATTTCATACAATTCACGCTTTCCTGGGTCCTTTCAAAACTGAAATGTCATAGGAGAAATTTTGGGGAAATAAGGTGTAATTGTTACCCCTCCCACACACACCCCACAGGGCATATTAACAGCTTTTTGCTGAGTATGTGCTGCAACAGTTATGTCCTAGAAAAAGCATCAAGCAGCATGGCTGAGATGGCTTTTAGAAGTAAATATGCCATAGCATTTCTCATTGTACTCCTAACTACTAAACTAGTTAGTGATGTGACTGATCAGAATGGGGCTTTCACATTTCCACAGAACTTATTTCTTTATTTAATTAATCTATTCTATCAACTATATCTGACAGCAGCAATACTCTTTAGAATGGCAAACTACGAAACTACGAAAAGCAATGAGATTTTAATTAAATGAAATTTATTAATAAAACCTCTGTTTTATCTTGTTTCCAAATTATTCTTAAAACATAAACCCTACCTCATTTGCAAATGTTAAACAATAAATCATTTCAATATTCACTGGCTTTATAGCTTTTGTAGATCCACTTCTGACTAAAATTTTACCTATCACTACCCTCAGAGTTCTGTCTTGAATTTTGTATATGAAATACACCTGGATTTCTGAAAACCCAAGAGAACAAATAATTGTGCTTCCTGAGACCCTGGAAACAAGGAGAATTTGTCTGGCTACAAAGGCCATGGGAAGAAGTGCCCATGCAGAGAGTGTTGTTAGCAAAATCTGAAGGAATAACATCTGCATAAAGCCCCCAAGAGCAGGGGGATGCAGGAACTTGAGCTGGCCTGGAAACTGTAAACTGAGAAAGGATGTGATTAGCGTGGGAGGAAATATGGGACAAAAATATGGGAAGGAAGTGCTGAAGAGTGAGAGGAGCTTTATGAGCTCCCAAGAGGGCTGGTGAGAAGGAAGTCTGAGATGGGAAAATTTGTGTGGGAAGGTGCTGGAATGAGGAGGAGGAAAAGGGCATAGCAGGTAGGACAGGAAATACTGGGGGGTTGAGACCCAGTTCAATAGTACAAGGAAAGGACTGGGATTTGGGGCACGAATGGTATGAGACCAAGAGATGGATTTGTATCTTCACTAACTCAGTGCCTTCTTTTTTTTAATGTTAGAATTTAATTAATTGCTTTTAGATTTATTTAAAACCTCTGTATAGAAGGCTTCAGAATCTGCAATGGAATAGTTGGACATAAGTTCATACAGGCCAAGCCCTGAGATATTGTACCTGAATAACTTAATCTGAAGTGTGAATTATGGTACACAACCTCCATTGTAAGCCTCAGATCCACAATTGCCATCAGCATGGTCTTGTTATAACAGCTTGTAACAAAAACACAATCCTTGAAGCACCCGATATATTTACTTTGTCTCAGAGTGGTAATAATGGAGAGCTCTCAGTATTTTGTGTTTTCATTCAAAAGTCAAGAGAGTACATTCTAATCATACCCAACAAAGCACAACAGCTGAAAGTGGCAGCAAATATTGTAAGTTTGTTGAATAGGGCAGCCTCAGAAAAAGAAAATATCTGTTAAATTCAAATTGGAAAACTATTTTGATTCAAAAAATGCTTCCATGCAAACCCAAGAATATTTCTATTTTGACAGTTAAAGTATTTTTTTCCTCAGAGTGATCCTTTCAATTTTTAGCTGCACTATTTTTAAAAAATGCAACTTTTTTTAAGACAATTATTAAAAACATCAGGGTAAAGAAATTATTTTGGGTCAGAAAGCTTCCCACTACCCTTCAAAAATACTCGTGATTTTCATTCTGGCTACTGAACTAAAAATACCAGTATTTGCAAATATACTGAAAAAGAGGACAATAGCAAGCCCATTAGCTCTGGGAATAGCTTAATGCATCTCTCCATCTTTCACCCCTCCCCACCCGCCTTCTCATCCTTATATCAACACCAAAACAAAGAAAAAACAAACAAGCTTTTATGAGTTCTAAAATTATTTAAGATCCCCAAGTCTGCTCCAAAAATAATTTGTACATTTGACAGCAGAGATAGCAAGTGACCTCTAACAAACCATCTGTGAGGACACAGCAGGAACAGGACAGCAAGGAGCAGAGCAAGGCCCTTCACAGCATCCGGGAGGGGAAGGAGATGGAACCAGAGACAAGATATATTTTCTGTCTCAGAAACCCACACAGGAGAATAGCTAAGCACAGAACAGGTCCAGAGACCCTCGAAGAGGCAGGGCTGGATATCATGGGCTGAGCTTAAATGAGCAGTGAGACCAGTCAGGGGATGGTAAATCCCATTAGCACCCTCAGGGTTCTGACATTATTCAGCAACAAATGAATTGTGATTTATCACATGCTTCTTTGAGAAGCTCAGAGCACGTGACTGTTATGATTGTTAGCTTCAATAAGAGTGAAAGTGTTTCTTATTTAAAATTTGTGACCTGCTAAAGGTATGCATAAGTCATATGTCTAAAGTCAAACCTAGTGACTTTTTATTTAATTGGATTTGGGACTGAACTTTCAGCTAGGCTGTCAAGTGCAAGGTATTAAAATGCATTGGAGCATTTTGGAGTAAACCGATTATTTGAAAATTCCATAAGGGTGTATTAAAAGAGTGCAATGTTTAGCCATTTTCAAAGTTAGTCTGGCCACTCTATGCATGCATAGGACTGGATTAGTAAAGCTTTGTTTAAGTGTCTGCAAACAAAGGGGTGCGAAAAAGCAAATATAAAATGTCTAAGCACCCAATATCCTTTAGGAGGTAAATTGATAGATGGTTTTGAAACACTTAACCAGCAACCTCTCTGAATCTCTCAAGAGCTGAATATCACTAAAACTTGGTCAGAAGTGCAGAGGCTACTTTGAAATATAGATTTATTTTCTTTAGCTGTTTCCACCCCTTTCTATCTTTACTTAAATGCAGGATGATTTTCAATAAGTGTTGTTAATAAGGAAATACTTCACTGTTCTAAACATTAAGAACCTTCCTGGAAACTTGTCAAAAAACCCTCACAAGTGTTGCTTTTTTTTCTTTTACCTCACACTAGTACTGTTGCAAGTCTCAGATTAAGCTCATAAACTTTAATCATACATTACTTCTTTATAGTTGCCAGTGTCCAAGGCCTAAAGAAACAGGCAAGATACTTCTTTGTTTTTCTGTTTTATTTTATGGGTTGTTTTGTTTTTTGGTTTTTTTTTTTTTTTGATCCTGTCTTTTCTGTTTGCTTTTCTTCCACTCCAGATCTCTTGACTGGGTTGAATACATGATCCAAATAACAGCTTATTTATCATGCTGTTTGGTGATGGATGCTTGGTGATTGCCTGCCATTCTTTTCTGACTGTAAAACTGAATTAGATTCTACACCGTGCAAATGTACACAATGCACATTGTAATGACAGCTGGTGGAGAGTTGCTGTAGCCAATTCTGGGTCTTTTTCCAGTCACAACTTCTGTTTCTTGTCTTCTGTGTTCAGTTCTCTGCCACCCCTCCTCCCAACCAGCACCTTAAAGAAAATGTAATAAGTACCAGGCAAGGGCACCAGCTGGTCCTATTTTCTGTCCACAGATATTCATAGTCTCTGACTGGAGTCATGGTCCCCTAAAAGCCACACTTACACACGAGAAGGAAAAAAACTCACTGTACCTTTTTCATCACAAAATGTTAAACAGTTTAGAAAATAGGCTCATGTTGTTCCTGTTCTAAAGGTAAGACTTTTCAAAATATTAATTCATGCATGTTCAGACAGAGTATAAGCATGTAGCAGCATGACTTTGGTAACTTTTCCACACAACTGTATTTTCTTGGAAGGAATGAGCTGCTCTCTACTTGTAAATAAAAGGATTTAAACTTAGAAGTACTGTTTTTATTGGTTTTAAACACCAAAGGTGTTCTTAATAGTTATGGAAGTTTGTTGTACAGTAAGGAACTACAAGGCTAGTAGTCCCATGAAATTTGTGCATGGAACATAAAGGAATACAACAAACATCATTTCAATCCATCCTCTTTTTGGTTTTGTTTGTTTTTTTCTTTTTTTTTTTTGATTTGTCTCTGCTTTCTTTGTGGACTGCCATTTGGTGGGTTTTTTAAGGTACAAGGCTCCTTTTAAAGTTCCTTTGTCTCTAAACAGAGGGACAGTTTTAGACCTTGGATTGTTTTCTCATTTCTACTAAGAAGTAGATGTGAGACGATCCATACAGGTTCCATTTTTGGATTTCCCAGTGTAATACCACCCCATGTAAGCCTACTGTTTGTCAATTTATGACAGTAAATACCTTGAGGTGGCTGCATACGTCATGGGCCAAAGGCATGTTGCAAACTGCTGCAAGGTGTCTGACCATGATTGATTTACTGTTCAATGTTGTTAAATAGATTCTCTCTTTTTTAGCTGCCAGTTTCTTACACTTATTCAGACAGCAGCTGATCTGCTTTTTCTTATTCTTGGTGAATTATCTCTTCATTTAAACTGCAAAAATGGTATGTATTTCTGAAATTCTGCAATAAGTTGTGTTTACTTCACTGCAGGTCTGAGGATAAGTCTTACTTTCTCCCCACGTTCATCATTAGTGTAAAGAAATGTTTCAAGAGCAATTTTTAATGCCTAAGGTCTTTAAACCTAAGAGCATTTGTGTTTCCCTCTAAGGCAGCTTATTTTCTGCCTCTGCACTTTCTCATATACTACAGAATATAGAAATTTTACCTATATTCCTATTCTGCATAAACTCTTCTTAATTTTCAGGGGCACATATTTATAATTTGCAGTTGTGATAAACTACATATTTTTAATGTAAAATAATACTATTTTTTCAATGACTTTGAACATTAAAAAAGCCTCATCTTAAAATAAATCCTCCAAAATAGGCAATAGCACTCCTTTTGTAGAGATCATTTTGCCTTCCTTAATACAAGAGTATGGAAAAGAAAGGAAGTATGAATTTGAATCTGCGAATCTGCAACTCTTATACACTTGGTTTTCTGAGGCCTTCTCTTTCTGCACATCCCTGGGTCTTCCATGCAGTACTATGCTTCTCAGTGTTGTTTTTTTTCTTCCTTTTTTGATCCCTTTTCATCCCTGAGATACAAGAGCTTCTGACACAGTCACCTTTACCAGCTTTGTGATCATTCCCCTACCCACTGGGAATTTTGCAGTGCTGCACTCCACTGCTTATGTTCCATGTTACGGAAAATCATGTGTGAAATGAATTTGTAAAACTTGACAATCCAGCCAACTTATCCTGTTTTCTACAGTTCCAAATACCTCAGTTTTCTAATAAAATAAACTTTTATTTCATTGCCTCTGCGTTTGTAACTTTTATAAGGAAAATAGACATGTAGAGTATTGGATTAAATGTAATTTTTCATTAAAACATTTCAGGAAATAAAAAAAATTAGTAAAAAGTGGTCCAAGATGGGGAGGTAGGTTTAGGTTCAAATGTAATGATCACAATGATTTTCTTGTGTTATCACATCAGTTCTCTTTTACAGTGTCATACTGAACATAAAACCAATTGGGGTATCAATGGTTTTAATTTCCTGTTCTCTGTGACCCACTGATTGTTTCCCCAGTGGTTGCTTTTCACCAGATTCATTGTTTGATAAGTTCACCCAGTACCAAATTTCCTAATATTATATATCTTGGTTTCTGTATAAGCTTCATAATGCCCACACTTCCTTATTTTATGTGAAATAGATGCTGACTACACCAAGAACAGATCACACACTGAAAAATTTACTGGTCTCATTTATCAGGAACATTTCTCTCCCTGATCTCTTTATGATCTTCACAAATATTTGCAAAGGTAAAGCATGAAATCCAATGAAAGGGTTGGAGGGGATATGAAAAGAGAAAATTTGTCAGTTTAAAGCCTAACATCCAACAATATGCTCTAAGTTGTCTGCACCACGTTTAAATTGAAAGCAAGGGAGCAAAACATTCAGAACATACAGACGATAAAGAACAAAACAGACTATAAACGGGAGACAGCTGTTGATAGCAATTCTGAAACTATAATCTTCCTTTAGTATATCTAAGACTGAGCAATCATTTCACTTCCCTGACATTAGCAAAGCATAACTCTGATTCTCTGAAAACTCTGACTTTGTTCTGATCCTCTGTGTGTAGATTTCAGTCCTTAGTGACACTGTAACTACTGCCTGCATTAAAAATCAAATAGACAGTTATGCTGCATGCATTGTCACAGGGTACTGAAGATAAACATCTCTGACCTATAAAAACTGAAAAGAACAAGGAATGTTATCTGCATTATAACAGGAATAATTAGTTAGAAATGTCATAGAAGTGGAGCATCCTTGTCAAGCAGGAAATAAATCCTCCCAACTTGGCATTACCTCGTGTATTCCTGCTATTCCAATAATCTTTGTATGAATCTAAACTTCTCTGAGTTGAGCAGTTATCCTGGTTTATTCTCTCACGAGTATGTTTAAATGGGCCTATGTGAACCCAAAAATTCAGAGAGAAAAGAGTTGGAAAGACACTGACACATCCCATTTTAGGGAGGATTGTGCCAGAACCTCCAGGCTGTAAAAACACTCATGATGGTTCAGCATCATTGCAAAAGACATGGTAACTTGGGCCTAAATCTAAAGCAGCAGAGGCAGCAGCAGGAGGCATATTTGTTGAATATGAAGAGCAGATTCCATTCCCATAGATATGAAAATAGAAAGGAAACATGAAGGAGAAAGCTGTGGGGTATGCAGGTGGTGTAAGGCAATATACTCACTGAAATGAGAAACGGGTCTTTCAAAATGTGTGAGAAATAATCTTATCAGGACATAATTTTATTAAAGTGTAAAGCTTTCAATCTTCAGTTAAAAACATCATTACAATTTTATTCTAGCAGAAAACCTCATCTGATAAAATCCCAAATGAGCGCACTTTTATTTTTTGTTACTGTATGTATTCTATAGAATGGACATTTATATCTTTGTCTTGGCTTGCTATAATTCTTCTATAAGCAGAGAAACAAAAAGCACTTAAACCCTACAGTTCTATGCTCAATTGCTAAAAATAAATAGATATCCTTGCTGTAATTTTATAGCTACAAAAATGACAGGATACCACCCAGTGCTTACAGTAACCTGGGGGAATCTATAAGCTTGGAGCTATATACAGCATTTCTCCAGCTCCATCTCTCACAAAATGACAACCCATAGCTTCAGTGACAAGGCCACTGGAGGATTTCTGCTTTGAAAGCTGTACTGTACAGCCCTTGATTGCTAGGGAGAGAGGTTCCACAAGTCAAAAAAAAATAAAAAAAATAGTGGTTTAATTTGAGAACTTACCTTAATTGCTTAAACATTAGAGATGAGCACCACCCAAGACTTCTGCATGAAAATGGCAGAAGCAATACAGGGGATGGTTGTGGCCAGGAGGGGTTCATTCCCTCCTCCCAGGTAACCAGAGACAGGACAAAAGAATTGAGCCTTCAGCTGCACCAGGAAAGGTCCAATCTGGACAGCATGAGGAATTTCTTCATGGGAAGAGTTGCTAAGCATCCGAATGGACTGCACAGGGAGATGGTGGAGGCACCATTCTTGAGCATGCTCAAGAAATGGCACGGCACTCAGGGCCACGGGCTGGTTGACACAATGGTGATCAGTCAAAGGTGCACCCAACCATCACAGGGGTTTCCTCCAGCTTAAATGATCCTGTATTTCTCTAATTTAAATATAATCGAAACCTTTCTCCAATAGCTTTTGCCAATGGAGCCCGTGCAAGGTACCCATAAGTGTGTGACGTCTTTGATTTTACTTACAACGCATTCATGTTTTTGCAAAAATACTTCAAATGCTAAGTATCATTTGGAATACAGCCTCCTGGTCATAATATCCTTAATTGCCTTCAATATTTGAAGAAATTACAGTCATTTATGGTGTATGTATGTTATATATATATGTGTGTGTGTGTGTGTGTGTGTGTGTGTGTGTGTGTGTGTGTGTGTGTGTATTTCATCAAAATATTAATGATAAAAGAAATTAAAAGTAAGAAAAAACCTAGTTGTTTTAGAATTAGATTTATTTTAAATGTCTGAAAAAAACAAGAAATAAAGCCTGTTTTCAGACCAATATAAATTTTAAAACTTGGGCAATATACCAGATATGGAGATTTTTTTTCTACTTAAGTACTAAAACATCATTGATGAAGCTCTTTAGAACTGGGTCTAAAGTCCAATAAACATGAGCAAATCATATTTTTTTTTTTTTAATGAAGATACTGATGCAGTTACAGACTTTGCTTCTTGGACTAGTAGTTCTTTAGTTTTGCATGTTTTGTCTTTTGAGGCATTTCAGGTACTTGGGGTTGTGTCTGAGGCAAGCTTTTAGAAATGACATATATTAATCTGGGCCCTTTAACATCTCTGTGATGCAATCAGGGTTATCAAGAAGTTTAATTTTCCTCTCCTTAGCTGCAGATGAGCAGATAAAATTTCATTAATTCTATTATGTTAGCTATTTTTATTTAATTACTATGTGGCATAGATAATGTGTTTTGGACAGATTTTGGAATTAAGAATTTGGAATTAAGTGACCAGGAAATAAAATCAATTAAGACTAAGGCAACAAAAGAAAAAAAAACAACAAAAAACCCCAACCCAACACACAAACATTTTCCAAGCTCTTTAAAAGCAGAAACAATATAAGTTGCCTCTAAATAATTCACATGAGGTGCCAGGCTGCTTCTCAGAAAGCAGCATTTCCATTTTCATTTGCAAGTTTCCCCAAATGTTTCATTAAAATTCAAAGGCTGTGCTAGAAGATAAACTAACGTACTTTCAGGTACAGAGGTTTGGTGACTGGGTTTGTTTTGTTTCTTTTGTTTTTTTTTTTTTTAGTTTTGAACAGGTTACCTTCTTCCTTTATCTTTTTCAGCAGCTGGCACTTATAAATGGCACCATTTTTTAAAACTGCTGAATTTCCAAATTCAGAACACTAAATAAAGGCTGGTGACATGTGACAGTGGCACATTCTGTTCTCCCATGGCCTTTCCTCCACTGTTTTACCTCCTCTCCTGCTCAGTCCGTGGCCCTTCATTGCAGAGCCTGATTTTCCTGGTGATGAAGAGATAATGGACCCTCTGAGAAATAAGACACCATATAATAATGGTTTACCCTACAGAAGTAGTCCATTTTAATTTCATGGTTGTTGCATTATCCCACATGTTTTCTCACAAGACATTACATCAGGATCACAATAATTCCACCCTTGGTATGTACATAAAGCAAAATTAGCTTTAAAGTGTTATTGTTTGAACTACTTTCTTTCCTTGGGTTGTATGAAGCATAAATTTATAATGAATGAATCTCCCATTTTCACTCCCTTTTCCAGATACAAAAGCATTTTTATTCTACAACTGTGTGTATGCTCAAAGCTAAATCTAAAGGCTTTTGTTTCAGAATAAGGAAGGGACCGAATACACAGCATACAGGGGCTGATATTGAATAGCAAAAATTTTGAACCAGTAACATTGAAAAGAGAGGGATATTCATGAAAGAAAGAAAGAAAAAAAAGAAAGACAAATTTTAGCAAGTTTTTTCCTTAAGATGTATTAAATGTATTTTATTTCTTTGTTTTTTTTTCAGAAATCCTGTCACAAATGGTTGATAAGGCTTTTTGTTTAGGCAATGTAACTAAAGTTTTGATTATCCTTAATAAAAAATTCTGAAACTTTTAAAATCATCCTTACATATTTTAATTGCATGCAAAAAAATTATATCCCTCCTTAAAAACACACATATTTCTACTACTTATGTAGGCCTAGGAAACTCTGTAATGAAATTTTTTTAAAGATAATTTTTGACATTTGCAGTATCTTGGTGGATGTTTTATATTTCAACAGAGCTCTGAAACGAGAAGCTCTTTTGACAGTGAAAAATTTTGAATGGGCTGGTGCATGAGTTTACTTTAGTTATTGACCAGTATTATGAGCTATTGATCAGCAGCATGGGTTATTGAAGTCTCAGGAAATAAAAACAAAAACAGTCAACAATAAAGCACCACCAGAACCCCAGCACAAATATTTAAAGTAACTCCTCAGAATTATAGATTACCCAAAGCTCAAACTGTACAATCCTGTGTTTGATTCAGTGCCATGTCTCTGGCAGTGGTCAGGATCAGATGCTTATCAACAATAGAGCAATGTTGCCTGAGGATATGGTCCCCATTTTGAAGGATTTAAAGCCTGGACTTCCTAAATTTGAGTTGTAGATATGAATTTCCAAATAGTTCTTGATAGACTTTCATGATTTTTCCTAAACACTTTAATCAAGGGGGTTTGATTTACAAAGCTATGAGCACCTACATGGCTGCACTGTGTATTTGCTGTTCGAATCTACAACACTACTGGCAATATTTTGGCAATGCCAGTTATGAGGAAAATATGCAAATTCAGTTAATCTGGCATGACCTCAAAGAGAGACATTCTATGAGCAAAGGAAAAGGATATACCAAAAATTTCACACTTACTGTCGCAAGTCACTACCACGAAGGCAAAAAATTTCATAATTGGGGTATGAAAATGAATGGTGTGAGGAGATTATTCCTGTTGTAGATTCCTTATGCAACCCACTGGTTCACCCTGAATGACATTTCTTTGTTAATGGCACAGTGGTGAGAAAAAAATGGCATGGAAGCTACTGATTGTAAGCAACAAAATGTTGTTATTTGAATGATAAAGTTTTTTTGGCCAGTTTTAAGATGAGAAGTTAATTGATTTTGTTGTGTGACTTTTTAGTTTATTGTAATAAAAACCTCTACATTTTTTCAAGCATTAATTCCTTTTTTCACACCATATCTGTCTTCCTATTATTTTCAACACTCTCCAGTCTGGGGCATTTACAGATCATAAAATCATGAAATACGTGAATGACTTTTTTTTTTTTTTTTTTACACTTCTCCATCTGCTTTGTGTTTTAATATCTTCCAGAGGTTTAGCTAGTACAGGATGTATCCTCATTCTCTTTTTATTTAAATTTTCCAGGTCTGCTCAGTGTCAGAATTCTCAAAAGATTAAAATGACAAGACATTCAAAGTAGACTTCAGTTATGACCACAAATCCCTCAGCCAGGGAAGGAGAAAAGGGGGATAAACTTGAAGCTAAGTCAGAAACCTGCCTTGAATGGCCACTTTTTTCCTGGTTAATCTTTGGATATAACATTTTTATCAGAAGCAAAGGTCAAATCATGTTCCTGGTTGCTGATGCTGGCTGGTCATCTGTTGGTGGGCCCCACATGCCACATCTGCACACATCCCATCCTCTCACTGTAGGTGTGTAAGAGGAGAAGCTCAGCAAGGTTTTATCTTCTCATTCAAGCCAAGGAAATGAAACTATTCAGAGTGCAAAATGCACGCTTTCACCTGTTTTATAATAGCCATTTGAACAGATATGCTTCTTCAGAACTAACCTTTCATAACATTCTGGAACTTTACATTTTCTAAGGTTTTTCAGGAACTTTACAGTAGTATGAAACATGGAATCCCTACAATTTCTGCTGGAATGGGGGGAGCTTTAGAGTGTCGAGGGCCATTTACTTAAGTGACACTGAGACCTTTTTGTCCCCTTGTCAGGTACAGAGCAATAGATTTCCTGTTAACTTCCAGCAAAAACAGTGTAGTGGCTAAACATAAGTAAATAATGTCTAGTGAAAAATAACCCTGTGGTCCACAAGATCTCCACTTCCAAAGTATTTTCTATGATGGCTTAGTACACTAAGATGTAAAAAAAGAGTGAACAAACTAGCAGAAGTGAAAAAAAGATGAAAGTTGCTTACCCAGAAAATAAACTTGCATGTAAGGGGGTACAATGGGTACAATAGTCATTAAAAATAGAAAGATAAATAAAAGCTGGGGTCTCTACCCAGGACATTACTGGTATAACCTAAAATCATTCAATCCATGCTGTATTTACCTACTGCAGGATCTATCCAAAACTTAATGATCCGTCCCTCATTTAGTCTCATCCCCCTTCCATACACATACATTTTCCTCCCTTTCTGCATACACTAGACATAGAGTTACAGTAAACCAGACAGTAATTCCTGGATCTGTTTTTCTATAACCCATTCAGATGCAATAAGATTTCAAATTAACCCTTGCCTACCACCAAAATTTTATAAACAAAAAAAAATTATAAGCTTTTCTTTGATCTTGCTCTGTTTACATCTTCTGAAATGATTTAGTTTAATTTGGTTCGATTAAGACTAAGTAGTTCTATATAATCTGTACATTTTACCTGTTCAGAGCACATCTGTACTCAGAGCTCCAGTTTTTCTAGGCAACATCTTGAATTTGCACATCAGTTCTTCAACTCACTAAAACGCACATAAATATCATGGCATCTCAATAAGATATAAAGGCACACAGGAGGAGGCGGAATGTTATCTCTCTCTTATGTAGGCATTAGCATAAATGTTCATCAGCAGCATAATCTGTAGTTTAATTTTTTTTGTGATAGTATTTCAGTAAAATTATAAAAACCAACTCCAAAGCTACTGAGATTCAGTGAACTAAGAAGGTCTAGATGACAGAAAAATTGTGTGGTCTGATACGCCACTAGAAGGGCAATGCCTCAATATTCTTTGTTTTGTCCCACTCTTGAAAATTACAGGAGTTGGTTTCTCTAAATTATTTTTGTTTTATTCATTTGCTAAATCTTTCCAGGGGGGTCAAGAGCCCTGCATATAATGTTCTCTTCACCCTGCAGAGCTCAAACCCTTACCTCCAAGGAATCCCTATAATTGCTGTGAGGAGGTGCCTCTTTCTCCTGTTGTGGTTGTCTCACCTTGCATAAGAGAAATAATTAACTGGAGCATGAATGTCTAAGAAACTGAGAACAGGTCATGCATTCTCCTTCCTCCTCAGTGCTGGTTTTGTGCTTCTTCCAGTGATTAATGTAAAAAACATTCAGTCAGGAGAGTCTGAGAGTCTGGTATTCAAAAATCCTTTCGCCCTCCCCCTTTCTTGTCCCTGGAGTGCTTCAACCAGATACTCAGGATCAAGCTATGTTTGCATGCCAGTCAAATGTTCACTGTATGTTCCCAATAGAAAAGGTTTGACTACTCATCATTTTGCTTAATATAAAATTAATTTGTGAGAATTTTCTTCCATGTAGGGACTATGAGCTTTAAATTTCTCCCCCCCAAAAAATGGGTGCTTGATTTTAGTCTATATGTCGTCTTCAAATGGGCACAGTATCTTCATCCTGAGATGCATTTTGAGAACTGATGTTTGGAATTAACCATGCGAGTAGCACCTACATATACTTCAAAGGAACATTTTCATACCAGAGACATGCAGGTAGGATTTGGTGTAGTCTTGTCTTTTTATAAAACTACTGGTGGCACTGGTACTTTCATGCTCTTTCTTTTGAACTGTATTTTTTACTGTGATATTAAATTAAACCAATGCCATGAGCTTTATGTTCTGTTTTGAAAAGAGTGAAATGTGTAACCATATTTGTCATAAGCTGAGAAGGGAATTCTCTAGTCTGGAGGAAGTTGCTCAAAATATCTCTTAGTGTCCTGTGCTTTATTACCCATGAAGCTGTCAGCTTCACTGCTTCTGAGGAAAACTGACATAAAAGAAAATTTAAGCAAAATCAAAAGCAGTTGTTTAGGGCTGGGGCTATGCCCAGTCTTCCCATACAGGATATTATAAGCATGTGTTCATCCTTGTTCACAGTGTCCTCTTTCAGTCCTGATCCCTAAGCCATAAGGAACATCAAATAAAACTTTAAAAGGACGAGGACTATAAGCAGAATAATTTCTAGACTTTGTTTATTGATGATGCACAAAGACTTTTAAATGTGATAGTAGAATGTTTTTTTGACTAAAATTTGCAATAGAGTTTTTTTCTTTTGTTCATGAATGAACTCTGATTTTATCTGAGCTTCTTTCAGATCAGTAACAAAAGCTGATAAATACTTACCATGCATAATTATCAAGGTGTGGATTATTCCCTGATGGTCAAAATAAGTCCCTTGTTTTACCAAATGACAGAAGTATTATTCAACAAGAATGTGATGAATAAGGCAGTTTCTGTCTGAAATTGTAGAAGTTTGGGATAAAATCCATCTATATGAGAAATCCATCTACATGAGAAATCCATCTATATGAGAAACCCATCTATATGAGACAATGTTCATGAGTAACTTTGCAGCTGACAGAGCGTGTGTGAGTTATGAATAACAAAGCTCCAAGCTTCAAGGCGATCAAAATTGGGTCCAACACTCTGGTCAATTCTACAGCATAAATATTATTGTAGTAAGAGGGCCTTAGGATCTGTGTCAGCCCAGATAATAAAACCTTAGTGATTCTGTGACTGGAGTCATTGCCTTAGCCAAAACCAAAGGACAGTCTATTCTTCACCCGCCTTCTTAGGCATTAGTAAAATCCATTCTCATTAACTAACGAGCACTAGTAAGTTAGAGTGGATGCCTTCCTGAAGGACCTGTTCACCTAATCACAGTATAAAATGTAAAGACAAGGTTTGAACCTGCTCAGGGACTCCAAGAGCACTTACCAGTTAACATATCCAGGAACTGGCTCACTCACAGGCCGTATCTGCCCACTTCTTCACTATGTCCTGACATTATTAGCTTTCCACCCATAGAAATTCTGTGAGTTGCAAGGGCACTGGACAGATATCTCAGTGGAAGAGGGGAGCAGAGGTCTAGTAAAGAGTACAGTATACAACTGCAAGGTAGATGCTTGCCTACATCTTTTTTTCCTGTCACTGGCAGGGCTGAGTTCTTTATACGTTCAGGAAAGGAGGAATGGAAAAAACCCATTTTCCAAGAAGAGACTAGAAAACCTAGCACTTTCAGCACAGCTCTGTAGAGACAGCAAGTAAGCCTCATTCTTGCAAATAATCTCAAATTTCTAATTTCTTCAGGAATACAGCACGTTCAACAGCTAATACATGTCACAGGCTTTGTTTCCTTGAAAGGTCTGTCGTTGGACATTTGTGAATGGAACAAACTGAACACTGTATTATTTTAATCAGGAATATATTCACACACACACAAAAAAAAATTTACCCAAGAAGCAGTGCATATCACGTCACACATCCAGAAGAACAGAACTGAGTACAGAAGTAAATTATTGCATCAAAAGAGACCTTCCAAACAACTGCACCAAAACATTGTTCCAAATATGAGAGAACTAACTGTAGAATCTGTGCATCTAATTCTTGATTAAGCAAGATCCTTGATCACTTACCTGGTCCTAAGATTACTGAAAGCAAAGGAGCAAATTTAATTCCATAAATTTAAATTGATATTGTATAACTTCTTGAACAGGATCATGTGAGCAAACCTCAGAAAATAGAGACAAATTTTTCTTACACAATAGAAATTTTTAAAGCCACCATGCTGTTGACATCCTCTTTAAAATTAAAAGATAAAGGACAATGAGGAAGCAAATTCATTAATATGGTGGGATTAATTGAAGTAAAGTTTTAAGCTTTTAATTTTGTAAAACCTATTTAGAAAAACACAGTTTGCTTATATCCAGTCTGAGTTGTGCTTTTTTTATGTGACGAGGGGATATAAACTTGGTGAAATAAGCAAGAATGTCAAGTTCAGCTAATACACAGCACATGCTGCTCGGTGCTTCTTTTAAACATTTTATTTGGTGTTTCATAAAGCAAAGACCCCACAGAAAACTAACCAAAGAATTGAAATACGAAACTTCTTTCTCTCCAATTCATTTTTGGTTTGTTTTCAAAGCAATTATACAAAGTGCTCTAATTGTTACTTACTTC
Organism: Cinclus cinclus; assembly: GCF_963662255.1. Classification (NCBI taxonomy): domain Eukaryota; kingdom Metazoa; phylum Chordata; class Aves; order Passeriformes; family Cinclidae; genus Cinclus; species Cinclus cinclus. The sequence goes on along the minus strand of NC_085050.1, from coordinate 65,017,396 downwards.
AGGAAGGGTTTAGTACCGCAAGATGCAGACTAGACCAAAGATATTTTGAGAGTTTTTAGAAAAACACACAGTGATGCCAGGCTGTTACACCTATGGAGCACTTGGGTTTACATGGATTTTACCTCTTGCGGACAGCAGGAAAAATAGAAGTCTGCAACTTTGGCAGTTTACTTTAGATGAGGCATTCCATTTCATATAAATTTGTTACAGTAGTAAAGCAAAACAATGGCGCTTCTATTTCCAAGCCATGTTATTTTTTAACATGTACCAGACCTGCCATGCATGCAGCCTGCCTGCCTGCTCTCAGAGGTTTCATATTCCAAAAGGCTTCCATCCCCCTCTCCCTAATGGTGAAAATAAATCAATTTCATCTGCTGGTAGTTTAATTTCTTCTTCCCCCTCCTCCATTTTTTTTCTTTTTTTTTTCCATTTCCCTCTCCTTCCTTTGTGGGCTCCTTTCCACAATGCCATATGGCAGCTGAAGGAAGGGTAGAGCAATGAGCCGCATTTTCAGCTCTAACAAAAGATGCAATAGTGTCAAAGAGGCTCATGAATGCATGAGACATACAAGTATAGAGAAGTGCCTCCAGTCCTGTCAGGAAGGACTAAAGGGAAGCCTAATAAACCTGACGTTGCTTTAGTGTAGAGAAAGGCAGCAGTGCTTCTCTCAGTAGTTCATCTCGCTCCCATCCATCTCCCCCCAACCCCCTCTCCCCTCCCACCCCTTTGGTTCCATGCCAAAATCCCATTAGCTCTATTAATGACATGTGGTTCAAAGTAAAAGCATGTGGCAGAACAAGAAAGGCACAAAATCAACCATCCTATCTATTCCTTTTTGATACATGTATCACGAGATAGAAGTATTTCAGTAGGGGCCATGTCAGCTTGGCTATGTGAACAGCAAAGTGAAAAAATGCAGCATGAGGCTGTAATCAGTTTCTCAGCTGTCCTAATTCATCTCCCTGAAGTCTTAACATATGAATAGTTGAAACTTAATTTTAAAACGCTGACAAAGTTTTCAGCATTTGTATTCAAAGCGCAGCTTGGGCTTTGTCGGCCCCTCGCCCTCCCCTAGACTTTAAGCTGGCTAAATGCACTCCTGAGTGGCTTTGTGTGGCAGAATGAATGCAGGCTGTACTCCTGCAACCACTTAGGACTCCCTTAATTAAACAAAAAAAAGGCATGACTGAATTCTGCTGTAAGGGTCAGAGAGATAGGACATTTCAGTGCAGGTTTCCTCCTGGAGTATGTCTAAGGGCTGCCTACGATAAGGTTTGCTGTATTTCTGAATTATTTAGACCGAACATGTTTGTAACTTGATTTGCCTTCTCTAAAAGGAGGCATTTCTATAAGGGAAAAAAAAAAATAATCTATTTTGAAACTGAAGTAAATCCTAGCTTTGGCAAGCAAGCAAGACAGTGTCTGTTGTATTTATAAGACAACACTCCATTTTATTACAACAAAGTTGTAGAAAAGTACAAAAGTATTGATTGACTCAATAATAAATATCCTGGTTATTTTCCTTGTGCCTCAGGATACTTCTGTTTAGTCCACTGAAAGTCAACAAAGAGTCCAATTTCATTCAGAAGCCAGCAAGAATTACCAAAGTCTTTGTGTCATTTTAAACAATAATAATAATTTTTTAAAAGGTAATATCTATTTAGAAGCACCTGAATCAGTTCCAGAAATATCAATTCAATCCTTCAACATCTGCACGTGCTTTTCTGATTATCCCCAAATAACTTAGAAAATAACTATTGACCTGCAGCCGTCTCGAGGGCAAAAGAGCAAAGTTGAGAGTTTCTATTGGATTTAGCTGCACTTAAAACCTGGCTGGATTTGCTGGTCATTGCAATCACCCTTTAAACCCCTAACTGTCAGGCAGAGCAGAACTGCAACAAAATAAGTCAGCTATCCAACGTTTCTTTTTCTCTTTAAGAACATCTGTTTACATAGCTCATGTCCACTCAGCAGGGTGTGGATATTGTGGATATTTTACCAGCAGAACAGCGCTTGGGGCTGCTTAGGGATCCAGAAATCTGTCATCTGTTTTTTTGACTTTTTTTCCACTTTAACATTTGTATTGTGTTTAACTATGGGTCTTGCACAATTTCAGTTATTCCATATTTTTTTTTATTATTTTAAAAATTTATTTATTTTATGGCAAATCTAAGCACAAATTCAAATACAAGATAAAGCAAACACCCTCGCCCAAACCCAGAATCTTGGATATGAAGATATTTAATATTTTGATTGGAACTAACATTGATCCCAGTAGTTTTAAAGATGAAATTAGATTTGGACTTTAGAGTCATCGATGCTCTTTTTTACATCAGCCATACATTATTGATTTCCTCCTTAATTCCACCAAAATTTAAGTATCTCTTTGAAAACTAGCCCCCATTTTGTCTGTATCTATATGATCAATGTCTATATCTACATCTGTATCTAATGTATATCTATCTATATCTATATCTATATCTATATCTATATCTATATCTATATCTATATCTATATCTATATCTATCTATATCATCTATATCTATCTATATCTATATCTATATCTAATCTATATCTATATCTAATCTATATGTAGATCATCTATATCTATATCTGTATCTGTATCTATATCTATATCTATATCTATATCTATATCTATATATCTATATCTATCTATATCTATCTGTATTTATATCTAATCTATATCTATATCTATCTATCTAGACTTCTTTGATGTAAAGACTGATCATCAGCTGTATCAGGAACTCAGGTGTTCCATGTTTGTGGATATAACTGGGTCAATACCACGGCTGGTGTGCACAGACTGTGCCAGCACATCCATTTTGGCTCAAGGTTTGAGGCAACACTCTTGTCTTTATATGTTTGTTTGCATCTCTGTGGGCTCATCAGTCAGAGTGACTCACTGTCTGCAAACTAGAAATTTCTATACTCATCCTAGTGAACTCACCTGTGGTTTGGGATTTAGTCCACACCTTCCTTCACAACGTGCTATGTTCCATATGAAGCTAAACTTGGTATTTTGGGAAATGTCAATGTTCATTTTTCAAGAGCACGAGGGATAACTGTCACATCCTTTTCCTTTTACCAAAAGAACATAATTGCAGCATGCTTTTTATATTTAAAGATTATATGCAGAAAAAATGTAATCTTCGGGGTGTTTGTTTGTTTTCAAGAGCACTAGTCAAAACTGAAAATATTTAGCTGGAGAAGTAGAGAACCTCTTGACCTGCCAAAGGCATGCTGGATTACCTATTGTTACCACAGCAACATTTCTTTTGGATTAGAGGTATTGTTTTAACCTCAAATACCAAATTGTTTAAGCCTCAAATACCAGGGCTACTTGTGTAAACCCAAAGACATATTAACGGCAAGAGAAAACAGATTCAACATTTCTGTGATAATCTGGATAACAACAAACTCAAGTGCTTCATCCAAGTGACATTCGAGAACCCTCTTTTTTCTTTTTTTAATTTTTCTCAATGCCTCAAATCTTCAGATTTGATCGCAGTGGGTAAAATGCTTTCTGCCAAGCTGTATCAGGGAAGTATGAAATCTTCGACCTCCTACCTCATTGTATCTTACCTCCTACAGCTAAGATACACTGAGGCTTGAGCATTAAGTGACTTAAAACAGAGGTTCATTCCCTGGCCTGACAGTCACATGATGGGAGCTATCAGCAGAAGTTTAAGATGGGGCAAATCATAGGCAGTTAAGTTTTGAATTAGGAGAACTTTCTTTCAATATATTTTCCCTCCTCTTAGTCATAATTTTATCTACCATGCTTGAAATTTTAAATATGACACCACATGTCTATCTGGGCGTAGCATTTTTTTTTCCTAGCTCTTAACAGATTCATTTCTACTAAAATTCTATTACTCTCAGCTATTTCTCTCAGGAATTGTAACAATTCCTCTGAAAACAGACCAGCAGCTTTGGTATAATCCTACTCCATGTAACTGGAACAAGGTGTGTTGCTAGTAAATCCTGCAACTAGATGTGACAAGAATAGAAAACTTCTTTTCATTTCCTCCCTGCCACCCAGACAGGTAGTAATGAAAGACATTTTGAAGTTTTCTGATTCCAGATGCAGCGTTAATTGCCAGACATCAGTGAGAGAATGCAGCTAATGTTATAAACATTATTCCCTACAGCTTTGACATTAAGCAGAGACAGCACAGGAGGGGTCATTTCTCATGTGTGAGGTTGACAAATAAAGGAAGTTAATGTGGAATGAACATGTAGATTCCAACAGAATAATTAAAGAGGCATTTTCATTATCTTTGATGTTTATGAAACAGACTCTATGTTTAGATAAATTAAAACCAGAGTATACACTATAAATTATACAAATAGACTTGAAATGTAATGCATAGAAAACTGAAAGAAGAATTTACATAGGCTCCATAATTTTGTCTCAAAACCTCTAATGCTGGTTTGTTCCTTACATTTATGTGGATTCAATCTTTCTTGATCAATACACACATGGCTATGCATAAAATTAAAACTAAATGCCTCATTCTCTTACTGGAATGTTTTAAAGTATTTTTTAAGTTACTTGAATTTGGCATGGCCTTTTATGTTTTTTAAACTTTGGACTAAAAATGGGCATTGGTGTGAGTATCTGACATTCAAATATTTAATATTTCAGCTTGCTTTTTTAAATATGATTGTCCATATAAGCTATGGGAAATGTTTTCCTTTGATTACAGGAGTAAGAGTTAGAATAAGAAGATAATGTACTTTGGGATCTCAATCTGTGCTGTCAGGCAGTGGCTCCAGAGCAGTAATACATCTTAAGGAACATGAAGAATTTCAATTCTGAGCTGTAAGGAACTTGCTGTCAGGCAAAAATTCATAGGTGCAAATTCTGAACCTTTACTATGTTCAGAACTTAATTTTCCCTGATTGCAAACAGCTCTCTATGGATGCACTGTCCTGACTATAATGGATATTTTTACATTCTTACCCAGATCAATTGTTTGGGTTTTTTTTTCTGCTCATCATTCTGAGGAAGAGCTGCTGTAAAAAAAAAATAGTGCATTTCATGTAACAATGCAGTGGGAACATTTTGGCTGATAAGCCTGGGTTTTACTGAGCAGAATTGCCTGTAAAACCTTCTCTGGGCATTCAAAAGTTCAGATAGTGGACACAATTATGTAAAGAAGCAGAAGCAAGTTAATAACAAATTAATTATGAAATGGTTGCAGTCAAACCTGAAATCAAAGACTTTTTCTCTAAGCCATTATTGCAAATTACACTTTCTGGATATCTCAATTCAAAAAAATACCATCCATGCACACACCACCACCACTGACACATATCCTCAAGTGCCACTGAAACCCTGAGAACTTCTCTTATATATGGCTCTTACTTTCTCAAGCCAGAGTTACAAAGTCATCTCTACCATACTGTCCCAATTATTCACAAATGGTATATATTTAGTTAGAAATGAAGCACAGGACTTTTCTGCAGTGTCATAGCTCTACCTCTTTTTTCCTCAGGAAATACCTCAGATATACAAAACTAATAAGTTCCAGAAGATGTAGCAGAGAAAAAGTATTGTAAGTAGTATATTTAAATTTTATCCTGATGAGTGAATAACCAGCTCCAAGCAGCCTGGTAAGTCTGGAACATTGTTAGAATTGCAGCATATGATAGTAAATATGTTGATATAAAGGTATGCACACCAAAAAAATAAAACAAACAAACAAACAAAAAAGATATTATTGGCAAATTTTCATAGCTATATTGAAGAGTAGGTAATTAGGAGAGTTTTATAAAGATAAAAGATATTTAGCTGCCCTTCCAAAGCTATGTTTTGGGAAAAGTACATACATTCTGGAGAAAAGCAGGAAATGCTCTGACTTGCATATTTAGTAGAATTTATAAAGAAAAATGATGTGCAGTTTTTCCCCCCCCCCAATTTTCCTGAGCTAAGAGGCTCTCTGCTGCAGCAGTGCTGACACAGGTATCACTAATCACCCAGAAATATGCACATGGCATTTTCAAACGTGGTGCGCTCATCATCTCCTGAGAAGCCAAAATGCTACTGGCACAGTGACAGGATTTAATTTCTTTCTCTTCTCATAGAACTGAATATTACATGGAGAAGCTTGTTCTTTCCTGATATTTGGGCAGTAGATAATGGAATGGGTGGCAATTTTGTTGTAACCGAGTTGAAAACAGGCAATATATGATAAAATCTAAAGGATATATCAGGTAAGTCTTTCTGATCTGACCAGACAGTCCCGTGAAGGTATAATTAATGTTGTCTCTTTATTAGCAATTATTAAGATTTCATTATTTATATTTATATTATTTATATTATTTATATTTATATTATTTATATTTATATTTATATTTATATTTATATTTATATTTATATTTATATTTATATTTATATTTATATTTATATTTATATTTATATTTATATTTATATTTAATGAGCTTTGGAGGCTCACCATACAATCTTCAGGAAACAATTCCTTCCAAAAGTAGGTGGCAACTTAAAGCTAACGTAGAGATAAGTGCAAAGCAGAACTCCAAATACCAATGTATTTGGCTTTAGTAATGTGGATAAAATACCACATTTGAGTTGTTTTTTTTTTCATTATTCCCAAGTGAAATTGCTATGAGAATGATTTTGGAAGAAACCAGAAAACACCATTCAGGAGAGGAAAATTCAGATTTGGGGCAACATTATATTTCTAGATCTTACTGTCCTTCTTGTTTTGAAATAAAATGACTTTTGGCAGAAGACCAAAGTGAGGTGAGGGATGATGCTCTGAGGTATTTAAAGTCATGATAAGAGCAACAGTCTGATTCTTCCAGCACTGTCTTTTCACTTGGGAGAGCAACAGATGATCCCTTTTGTCATGGTTTGCCTCTGCAAATTTGGGGAGTATCTTCAGCTAAGTTCAGAGGAGGTCAAAGTTGCTTATGTTTTTTATAGGGGGTAAAGAGACTGTGACAATGGACTTATTGCTATGCAATAAGGTATCTATCTGTTAAAAAGGAGGGTATTAATGTACATAGGAGCAACCTATCTCCTTAAATATAAGTGTTTTGTGCTGGTTGAGAGACTATAGCTTCTAGCTTCTTTAAGACCTCAGCATAGAGGAAAACATGGTAGAGAACCAAGAGACTCATTATATCTGGAACAACATCTGGCAGCCAGGTGTGATACCCTGAGACATCTAAAATGGCTCTAGAAACCTATTATCAACAAAATTAAATATGTATGACAGCAGTGCCAGGAGATATTGCTCCTTCTGTACTGTTTTGCACTAGATTTTTTTTGGTGGTCTTGTCAAAAAAGCCTCCTGCATAATAAAGTTAAACTTGCAAATGACAATGGCCTTTTAAGCAATTCCACAGTGCTAGCAAAAACTCTATTTCTCTGAATAACCAGGCCAATTCAGTCAATCTCTGCTTTTTGAAGTCATTGGAAAGCTTAAATTCTATAATTTTCCCAGTGAAATATTGGTAGCCACACCTAAGAAAACTGATGGTGCTCAGAAACCATTTCCCTAAATCTTGTCTAGCATAATGCAGTCTTAATTTGTCTTTAAATTTACCCTTGACTTTTCACAGAAGCAATATTAGGCTTTCTGAACAATGTTTTGTTTGCTTTCAACAGAATAAGCATCTTCTACTAGGAAGTTACAAATTATTACTTTGAAGTACTAAATCTCACAAGAATTCCTTATAATAGGAAAGAAATCATTCAGTTTTTAACCTATGACTTCTTTTGATAGTTTTATGTGATATATATCTGTGTGCAGCTCCATAAAATCCATAACTTCAAAAATCAACATTAAGTGCTCTCCACTGAAAATTTTCGTGCAACTGCAAGTATTTTGTAATTATGGGTAATAATAATAAATTTTTACAAATCTTTAAAATTCAAGTAACTTTCTCTTCCAGTAACACCCTTGTAGCCTAATTTGAATTCTTCTCAAGGTATTGCCAACATTGGATTGAATCATGGCAATAACGACTGAATTTGAACTGCTTATCTGGGCAGTCATGGTTAGATGTTGTTGTGTTGATGGCTGGATGATATGCTGTTCCATCACTTTTTTTCATACGGTCAGATTTATTCAGTATGCATTTAAGCAAGAGCTTGTAAAACTGTAAAGGGGGCACTTTATGTAAGACACTTTATGTTTATGCCAAAGCCATGAGAAAAATTTGTTTTTTGTCTTAGTCAAATAAAAATGTAGATTATCTGAACACATTTTGGATCACACTGTTGACAAAAAAAACCCCTTTGAAGGCAGTCACAAGTGGCTCAACTACCATTGCATAAAAATTAACTTTTCCACCACAATGAAGTTCACATGTTCAAGATAATTTTTTGTCCCATTCTAAATGAAAACATTTGCTGGAACAATGTGTTTACCTTGGGGGGGAAAAAAAAAAAAAAGAAAAAAAGTTTGTTCCTAAACAAATGTTTCCAGCTCCTCAGCATGTAGCTCTAATTAATTACTTTAATTCCTCTAGAAATATTTACATTATGTGACGATTCCATATAGGGTTTTTTTATCCCCCAAAAAAATTTAGAATTATTTGGATTGCACTTGATGTCTTGTTCCTAAGGCCAGTTAGTCTGAAATAATTTTGCCTTCTTTTTGTAAGTCTTTAATTTCTTTCAATATTTACACAGAAACTAAGTGTCAATAGAGCATCAGTTCCAGTACTAGTTTCAGGGCTGTGATAAATCTCATTTACATGGATATTGCTATAAGTCAGATATTTTCTATATGAATCATTAGTGACAACATTATTACGATGGAGAGAATTTGCATTCTTATCCAAAGAGGTGAACCAAGAAAGATATCTGACAAACAGACTTGGTTATCTTCCTGTGCCATGAGAATCAGATCTGTCAGGATGTGGATCCAGCGTGTGGACGTGATACGTGCTCCTGATAGATATTTCATCCACCCAATAATTGCTGCAGTCTCTATGGGCAGCACTTGGGAATCATTTCCTTCCAGGAGTGGATGAGCTGAGGTTGAAGAGGAGCCCATTGCCAGTTCTGAGCAGTTGCATGCTGTGTGAGGTTATTTGTGCAGCTCAGGAGGCTGCATAGCAAGCCATATTTCCTTTCTAACCCTGCCATCCTCCTGCTGCCGTGCAAACTCTAGGTGTCTTTGACAGACAAGAGCGTTTCTGCTATTACTTTTCACTTAGAGTTTTCTCCTATTCCTTTTAAAAAGCCTTGCCCACTGCCAAGCTTGCTGTAAGGACTCTCAAATCACTTAAAAATATAGGTTTAAATAATTGGAAAACTTCAGGTAAAACATGAGTTAGGACTCATAACCAACACAGCTCATAGACAAATCATAGAATGTTTTTAAGTCAGAAGGAACTTTAAAGATCATCTGGTTCCAACCCCCTACTATGGGCAGGTGTTATAGTCCAGTTTTTAAAGTTATTAAAAATGCCTCTGCCTGAATTAAGGTGTAAATGAGACCATCTGCCAAAGTAAATAGCATGGGTTTTATCTGATAGTAAATATTAACAGGAGAGAGAAAAAAAAAAAAAGAGAGAGAAAAAGGAAGAGAAAGAAGTAGAAAAAGAGGGGAGGGGGGCAGAAAGAGTGACAGTGACAGATTGAAGAAAATATCTCCACCCCATGGATCCCAGTGATGTTCCATTGATCCTCTCCAGCTGGTCTTCTTGGTGGTGAGGGTACCCCAAAAATGCACAGAATCCAATGGATTAATATCTTTATACAGTTTTTGTTATAATGGGCAAAACTCCCTCATAACAATGTTTAAGGCATTAAATATTTCAGTCTCTGACAGCAGGGACACCTTCCACGAGACCACTTTACTCATAGCCCCAATACAGCCTGGCCTTGAATATCTCCATAATCTATAGTTATTTTGAGGTAAGTGGTCAATATTTGTTTTCCACTGAGCACTAGAGAAAGTTGAAAGGAATTTGAAATTAACTGCACCTGTTTTTGGAAGATTGGAAATAACGAAAAAAATTTTGTCCCAATTCTATTATGGGAATAATTGCTCATTTTTACTATTGGCTAACTGATTATTATTATTACTATTGTTGGTGGTAGTAGTAGTAGTAGTAGTAGTAGTAGTAGTAGTAGTAGTAGTAGTAGTAGTAGTAGTAGTACCGTGGAATATTTAGAGAACTATATATTTATGTATTTTCTTTAGAGAAAAGGATTTTTGCTGATTAAATAATTTTCTTCCTTGTTGCAACCAGTCCTCAGCTGTTTTTTGATTGTAATGTGGTTCTATTATTCAGTTTGCCATTGACTTTTCTGTGCTCCCAGCTCACAGTTTGCACCAAATCTGATTTTCACACTGCACATCTTTCCTACTATCTCTAAAATGAAGAGACTAAATTCAAGCTTCATCACTCAAATGACATTTTGTGAACTTCAACACAAGAATTACAGGTCATGAAGCCATGGTGTCATATTGTCCACCTATTTCAATCTTTCATCTGCACATCCCTATGGTTCAAGTGAATTTTAATAATCTTACAGGCAAAGTCCCAAGTCAGTTAATGGTGTCAAAATCAGCTTAGTCCAGTAAAAATCTTGTTCAGCCACAGCACAGCTCCCACCCTCCCTTTTCTCACTTTATGGTACTGGAGGAACATGAACCCACCCAGAGTCCCAGGCTGCAGAAGACCTTGAGTGAGTACAGATGAACACCCCTCTCCACCCCACTTTCAATTCCCTCCAGGCTTTTTGTAGTCAGAGAATCACTGGGACCTTCCTGAAGGATTATGTTCTCATTGCAACACAATGCAAAAGGAATGTGAATTGGCTGCTTCCTTTGATACCACTGCTATGATGTTAAAAAAAAAGAGAATTCTTATTTCAGAACAGTTTTTCTCCCTCACTCTCCCCAAGATGCATCCTTCAATTCCTACTCCTCCTTACCAGTCAGCAGGCATTCATAATCTTGCACTATGAATTAGCAGGTTTTGGTTGCTTGGTAACTGTAACCTCTTGGTGATTTATTAAGAGCAAAGTTTTGAGAGAAGATATGTGAATATTCTAATTCTCAATATATTTGGGATAATTTCTTTGCATGTTTATGTTGTGTGCTCATAGCATGTGTACCTTTTCTCATTTGTGCAGACATTGATGCTTCCTTATCCCACTGTGACAGCTGTGCCTCATTCTACACCCCTTGCATGAGTAAGCTCCTCTCTTTGCTCATACAGGTATATTTTTCTGAAGCTCTCAAGTAGCCTCTGAAAATACATTCCATGAAGCAGATGAATGTGTAAGAGTAAGTAGAATGTGGGTCTTTCAAATGTTAATTTTTTATTTAAAATTTCTGAGGTACAAGATGATCAGAATTCTGTATTAAGTGATAAGTCTTGTTAGTAAAAAATGTATCAAGTAATAGATTTTTCAGCTTGTAGGCCTTTTGAAGTAAAATAACAAAGGTACGCTGCGTGTTGCCAGAGTATTTTGCTTTCTCATCTACATAACTCACAATAGCAGCCAGTGATTGCATCAGGACTGTATGAACACAGCTACAACGAGAAGATTAAACAGAAGCAAGCAGCTAAACACAACACTAGGATTCCTGTCAAATTATTAAATAACTAATTCATTAAACCAGAGAGCCAAATTAGAAAACTGGCCATTTGTGCTTGTAGACACACTGTAGTTAGAGTAATTGGGACCAGCTGTTGTACTGTTTTGCTCCTGGAAGTGATCCAACACTATTTGAGAGCAACGTCAAAACATGGAGGCAGGCTGCAGAGTGATGATAGTGCTTCTGCTTCCACACTCCAAGCCTCTTTTTTCTCCTCAAGCAGTTTATCTGACAGCCATGGTGACTCAAGCTCCATGCAACTCATCCAGAAATCATAACCTAGCTGGAATTAAGTTAGTTGGTGAAAAGCACGTAATTGAAATGTCTCCCAGTAATTCATTATGGAGAGAGCTTTATCATCCCAAAACATACGCACACTTTTATATCATTGCATCAGGATTAAGAAAAACCTTTAGCTAGATTGAAAAGGGAAAAATAAAAAGTAAGGTTTTTAATCACATTTTGTCCAAATTTCTAGTCCCATTTATTTTTTTTTTTCCAACAGGGGAGAACAAACTATTCCAAAATCTCATTTCTAAACGTGGAAATTTCAATGTTGTTACACAGTACAGCTTACATAAATGAAAGCTACAAAGGTAGCAGGAGTGTCTGAAAAAGACTTAATATGTATCAAGTAATCTTTTATTCCATGACACATGCTTGGGTCAAAATAAAAAAGGATTTAAGGAAAATACTGCAAATTCAGTATTATGTATACATTTGTTAATTAAATTCTCGTTGCCAAGCAAGCAAATCTAAGTTATAATGGTGAAAGTGTTATGTTGTTTGCATGCTCCACGTAAATTTACAATATGCAATTTTCCAAGCTAAGTATTTTTATTTATTTATTTATTTATTTATCTTTTTTGTTTGAGATTAAAAAAAAAAGAAAAATCCAATTTGATAGAATTAGAGATCTGTGTCATTGTAACCAAGATACATGTAAGGAACTTCAAGTATCTTTATTCAACAAATTGTTGTTACTATGTTGCAGAGAGTGGACTGTAAACCCATTGCTCTTCTTTTTCACCTGCCTTTAGCAACAGACTATGTTACTTAAGTTGTTGCCATTTTTTCTACTTTTTAGGGGATTGGAAGGGAATGAAAGCTTCCAGAAGAGATGCATATCTTGGAGAGGAATGGGGGAGTAAATAAATATAAATACACTGAGCCTTAAAAAAATTCAAATAAATAAATAAATAAACAAAAAGAACCAAAAAAGTTATTTGTGCATTTAAATTATCCTCCCTTCCCTTTCCCCCCTTGGTGGAAAAGGTTGTTTTTGGTTTGGTTTTTTTTTTTTTTTTTTAATTTTTCAACTTCATGAAAAAAGAGAAACTTTTCAAGTTGCATCCCTGTCTGTTCTGTTGCCTGCTTTTCATCTCTGACATTAGTTTGCAGCAGATAATCAGAGGAGATGGGCGTACCAGCTCTAGGACAGGACCCATGATGATATGTTCTAAAAACACTGACGTTCTACCCCTCAAACCAGAATCTGGGCACACTGACACAGAGCTGAACAACACCCAAGCTGTTTATTGCTATTTAAAATCTGTAATTTCTAGTTCAGGCTTTACACAGCTTTGAGAAATCAGGCTCGTGTCTTCTTGGCATAGCACTGTGTCCCCTGGATGTGCCAGCTCAGGTTAGTCCTAGCCTGGGGACCACTACTAGCAAGGTGGTGTACAGCTGCATACATTCATATATTTATGGAAAACTTATTGCCACAGAAAGCAGCAATCTGCTGTATTAATATTTTACGGCTTACCTAGAGAGGCATAAAATAATCTTGACTACAAATTAAGACTCTGTTACTCCTTTTGTCTTCTAAAGTGAATTTCTGAGGACAGCTAAACCAGATTTTCCTTTAATTAGGGATTCCAAATCCTCCATAACTTAGGGCACTCTTCTGTGAGTAGATCAAAATTCACACAACCAGAAAAGAAGAGGAAGCATTTTTACCCCTGCGCCTGTCAGCCACAGGTTTTTGGCAGTGTTGAGCTCAGTCATATGTGAGGGTCACATGAATGAAAAGCCTTTAAAAAATGGATGTAAATAGTTAAAATTATACTTTCCACTATATAACTAAACCCCCAGCCATTGCCAAAAACTGCCAAAGCTGTTTTTCCTCATCAAAAGTAATCTCAGGATTATAATCTGACACACATACCAAGGATCAACACTAAATACATTACTACAGGTGTGTCACCCACTGATTCAGAGTAAATATCTCACTGACATTACAGTCAAACTTCCAACTTCCTTGTTTTTTTCATCTTGGAATACAAGTTGGAAAATAACTGAATCTGTAACAATCAAACATTTCCTTTGTTGTAAATACAAATAAAACTCAATAGCAGTCAAACTTTAAGAGGTAACATAAAAAATATCTCAGGCCGTGTAAATCACCAGACAATGTAAGTAGATATATTTATCCCTTCATAACAAGCTGAATTACTTGTGACAAGTCAAAGAACTGCTGTGCCAATACCACCTGCCCAATTTCAAAGAGAAGCAACACAATGCTCCAAGAGCAAGTCAAGAAACAAATTTCAAGTCAGCGATCACCAAAGGAACCCTGACACTTTCACTCTAGAAAGAATAAAATTACCAATCCTTTATTAAGCTCCAAATACACTGTTTTCTGCAACAACTTGGCCACATCATGCTTTTCAAAAACCAGTTCTGTGTTCTTCGCCCTCTCTTGATCATCTTCCCGGGATGAATCATCCCTCACTTACAGCCTGTTGTGAAATATCTCACATCTGAGGCATGTGGCTGTGGAATAATTTGATACAAGCTTTTGGAAACTTGAGCAATAACAAAGTGTTTAAACCCTTGTATGTAGCAATGCACTACAGTAATTTTATGCCCCAATTTCCAGTTGTTTTCAGATCATTAGGCAATGTTTCAGTGAGATCTTTTTCAACACTTTTGAGGAACTCTTGAGGAACCTGCAGCCCTGGCCCTGATGGCTGAGACTTGCTTGGTGCTGTGAGGCAAAATTACCTCTTCAGTAGAAACTGCAGTCTGGTTCTTGAAACAATTCAAAGTCCTGCATTTGTAAAAGCTGGCTTTAAAAAATGAAATTATATTGGCTTTTGGAGGGGGGTTTTGGTGGGTTTTTTTCCAGTTTGAGTAAACACTATGCCACTACTACAGAGTATTGATAAATTACGGACAGATTAATTATGTACATTGAGCATGAAGATGGCTTTTTCCTGTTGGATTCATTTGTCTTCTGGAAAGCAGAAGACTGTAGGAAGGTCCTGTATTCATTTCTTCTGTATCACTGACAGTGAAAGACGTGCGACTTGTCTTGAAAAAGCTCAAACGTACATACCTGGGATACAAAACAGAAGGATCCCTTACACGTAAACTAATATCCTGGTCTCTCAAATGAGAGCATTTGCTTCAAATTTTTTTCTACTCTTTAAAATAGAGAAAATCCTGACACAGTGTCTATCTGCACATCCAGATTTTGATTAATAAAGATCTTAAACTGTTGTTGATTTTAGACCTAAACACTAGCTGCTTTTTAGAAACTGAAGACAACCAGTTCTGATAAACAGAAGACATTTGTTTCACTCTGGAAATGAAACAACCAATTTGGGCATATGTTGCAGAATAGTGAAGCCAGTGGGTCTTTCCTACCTCGTAAGAAAAAAATAACAGAATCAAAACAGCAGTGTTGCCAGTTTCTGGTAGAAGATTTCTGAAATATATATCTTTACAAGAATCTCTGTGTGTTTTTCAGGCTTTAGAAGCTGCCAATTCTGGATGATTCCCATATGCAAATCTTGAAACACTGTATAAGTTTGTAATTCCCCCCAGACACCTTTTTTTAATCAATTCATGAATCAGTTCTATTACCTGGGCCCATGTTCCTTAGCCTGAAGTCTATTCAAGCATACAGTGAGAAGTCTAGCAAAGCAACCAGCTATTTTCCTTGGGTTTGTGAAGGATTTATCTCTCCAGAAGTGCAGATTGGAGCTCCTGTAACTTTGGGAATGGCACTGGCATACAGCCCCTCAGCCTCCCTCGGGCTGGCACCAGACACTGCAGCTCCTGATCTCCCCGAGATGTTTTCCCTTGCATCCCGTTCACCACCCTTTAGAGGCAGCACCCAAAAGTGGTCTGGGAAGCCTTTCCTTTGGACCATTGGGATGGGCCTTGCCCCCAGACTGTGGGGCCAATCACCCTCCTGGCACAGCCTCAGGGAGAGGCAGATCATCCCTCTGCCAAGAACCGGGGGGCTTCCCCACCCACCTTTGCTCCTCTATTCTTTGCCTGCATGGATGAGAGCCTTTTGTCACATAACTTAATTATTTTGTGAAGAAGGGAAGAGTTTGTGAGAGAAATCCAATTACCATTATATGATTAGGTTTTTCAGACAGATTCATTAGTGGACTGAACAACCATGAAGTTATTCCACATGGAAGTCAAATAATGTATCAGTTAAGCTAGCCAAGCAACAGATTCTGCTCAAGCTGAACTTAAACATGCCAGAATAAAGTGAATTTCTATGACACTGCATACCCTCTGAGCCATGAAAGTAATCTCATTGCAAAGTATTTGTAATCATTTCTGGACACTGTTAAATTTTGTAGAAAACAAATCAGTTACAGTTGTAGAAAAAAATTTGAAATGTCAGCAATGGAATCTTTCTGTTGATTGCAAAAGACATTTTCCATCTGGTCCCAAGCATGAAAATATCCTGAAGTGACCCACATATGCCAGAGCTCAGCTGAACAAAATGATAATGTAATCCTGCCAAAGTCCCCAAACAGAGGAAAGCCTTTTCATTTAGGACTAGTTCCTTCTTCCACTGAAGACAAAGCAGAACTTTGATTGACTCAGCAGAACAGGTCTAAAAACATCCAGCAAAATTTCTTATGGTATGCAGCCAAGACACACAGAGAAACTTATGCTTGGGGCAAACATTTGGCATAGATAAAGAAATCCAGAACAGCATTCCATCTCAGTGATATCTGGAATTTACAGTCAGAATTCAGCTGAGATGAAATAGTGCACTGAAACTGTATGAGCTACAGTTAATGAAAAGGATTATTTCCCATTTGCAGGGACAAGGAGTGAGTTACAAAGTGGTCGAAATCTTAATGGTGGACATTTTCCCCCTCTTTATAGCTTAAATTACATAAAATCACGATGCATCACCTCCTACAACATGCATACAGTAAAATCCACTTAAAGTAAGTCTTACAAAAATAAGACACGCCTATGGGTGTCCTATTGGATCTTGTAATGGACAAAAATGGATACAAGAATCTTCCTGTCACCTGCTGTACAAGTGGACTGAGACAGGGGTTCAATTAGCCTTAATGATGTAACAGATAATATTTTCAGATATTAAAATGAGAAAATTACTTACTATATTACTTATGGCCTTACTACCATAAATAGTAAGGCCATAAATCTCACTGCAATAGACATTTAGTGAGTTACAGTAATTTCTTATTTTTTTAATTTTAGATCATATTTTTAATAAGATTTTACATTTTTCAGCTCTAGCTGAAAACCTTACTGATTTTTCTGACCATGTCCAATTTTTCCGATCTTTTCATTTTCCAAGTGTTTTGTAGAGGACACATAGAGGGCACAGCAGATGGTTCAGAACACTGTGCTTCTGAACGGGAAGAGGCAGTAGACTTCTCCCCATCATCAGCAATGAATGTTTATTTTCAGAGTATCATAAAACACAGATGTGCTTTTGATATACGTTTGAACGAGGTATTTTCTTCAGAACTATTTTCTGCTGAATTTTATGTACTAGGTTCCATATTTCTGAATTTAGTTATTTTCTGAAATAGTTGTATTAGAAACTGTGTGTTCAGAAGCTGCAGCACCTGTAGTTTCATAGACTAACTCCACACTGCTGAAGGCTCTATCCCACCAAAACTACATGGTTTACATATACTGAACTAAAGCAACAAGAACCAATCAAACCTGCTGACCACCCAGATGAGAAACAGAGATGAAAAATGTAAAATGAAGTGACTATCAAAATATTTATCTTAACTATTATGATATTAATTTAATGAATTGCTAATTGCCAGGTAATAAACCATCCCTCCAGTCTTAGCCTTGGGAGGATGTGGGATATGTGCACAGTGTCCTGGGGGAAAAGGAGAGCAGCCACCAGCTTAATCAACCACACACCCCTGAGACTCCCATCATGTTTAGGAAGGAACAGAAGGAGACATTCAGAAGCATTTTTTGGGGTACTGATCTTTGGGATCCATCATATTTCCACATACAGGGGCTGAAACATAGAAAGGGGGAAAAAGCTCCACTTCTCCTGCATTTTGTTTTGAGAACAATCCAAGTATTTGACATTTCCAGTACTCGTGTCAAGTTCCAGTGCTAAAGGTCCTGGTAATTCTTCCATAGCTGTGTTAAGTGAGAATTTTCCTCCCTTTAGAATCAGTCACAGTTAAGTTCTAAATTCATAACTGGAACATAATTCACATAGCAATTTACATGCACCAAGAGATTATGCGGCCTCACTCTGGAATGCTGCACCACAAAGGAAGTCTCTATAGTTATTTAAAGCAAGCAAGCTTTTCCCCAGCTATTAAAGAAATTTAATCTTCTTATCCTTATATGGAAGAAGTATTTGTTTATATATATATAAAAAATCCCCTCACGCGTCCTAACCCTTCACTATTAAGTTTTCTGCTCCTTTTTGCTTTGGCAAAGAAATTGTGAAAGAATGTGAGAAACTTTTATTAGGTGTTTATTATCAATTACCGGATAATGAAAACCAGAAAAAAGTTAATGGAAAAAAGTTATCCATGGATTTTGGGCTAGATTTTCCTTTTCCCATGGGAAACCCTGTAAGAGAAGGACAAAGGGGAAGCAGTCTGCGAGGTTTCTCAGATGGTTCCAGTGAGGCTGACAGATGGATGGAGTTATTTTCCACTGAACAATCGGGGGACCTGACCCCTGTATCTTGTCAGCTGTCACAGAGAATCAGGTGTGTTCTTCAGCAGAATTAGTTCAAGCTTGCAGGGCTTCTTCCACTGGCTGCTCAGGAAGGCCAAAGCAGAAGGCGAGGCTGGCTACCAGTGCCACGGGCAGCAAACAGAAGAGCTTGCTGGCTGCTGTTAAATTCCCTCTTTGGCAAGTGGGCAAGAAGACTGGCAACAGGGAAAGACCTGCATAGATGAGTAACTTTGTCTGAAAAAAGCTTCCTTGTAATACTTCTTACCTTGACTTCTCAGTGAATTTGAGAGATAAATTGCAAATTATGAAATCTGAGTTTCTCTTGGATGTTTTACAAGGAGTAGTCCCAAGTGCTGTGTTTGTGTACAGTGTCTTAAACCAGTGTTCCCATTACTATAAAGACAGACACAGCAAAAATAATTTGGCATCTCTTCCACAAGAACTAATCGTACCCTTCAAATACATCTCTTTTTTTTTCATGAAGCTCATCTTGGAGAGTCCCGTGATACTCCAGCACAATTCCAAGGAGAAATGCACCTTCTGTGCCAAAGAAAATATATACTATTTACAATAAAATTCCACCCAACAAGATAACCAAAAATGGTACCACAATAATTATAATCCAAAGTGCTTGGGAATGGCCATATGGCCACAGGTGCATAATCAAGATGGGTAGAATACTAAAGCTGATACAAAAAAAAGATTATCTCTTTCATAAGAAAAATTTACCTTCATTTCTTCATGTTTTTAAATACTGAATATAATTCAAGGATCCTGGTGAAGAGATGAATGTGTT
Source organism: Cinclus cinclus (assembly GCF_963662255.1). Classification (NCBI taxonomy): domain Eukaryota; kingdom Metazoa; phylum Chordata; class Aves; order Passeriformes; family Cinclidae; genus Cinclus; species Cinclus cinclus. Next base: position 64,998,016 of record NC_085050.1, on the reverse strand, counting down.
TTGGGGTTTTATGTATAGTGGAACAAGAAGCACAGAAACCAGTACTTGGAAAAGATCAAGCTCAGTTAGCATCAACACCTTTATAGACACAGAATGTTAAATGGAACACTAATTTTTACGTGTGTCAAGGGGGAAAAAAGCAATGTGGAATTATTATTGCATTGTGTGGACATTTTATTTCATATGCCAAGAATTGAGCAGAGCTGAGATCCCCGATGTGAAAATATCTAGAAAACGTGTTTTACTTCCCAAGTGTTTTAATATGGGCATTAAAAATTTTATCTTGATATGCAAATGGTGTTTTATTTTTATAAAGGGCAAGAGGTCCATATGCACTTCTCATCATATCCATATCCAACATTATTGCCCTAGGGATGAAGGGTCACAAGCCATCACCTAAAGTAAAATGTCATCCCAAACATCTAGGATTACAAGTCATTAAGAAGTGATCATCATGGGTTTCCCCAGCTGTAACAACATAAACTGTGTTAATAGGGTTTTTTTCCCCTTTATTCCAGTCTCTGCAGATCAGAAAACTTTATTCTCTGCTGTCCTTCATGGCCTGATCAACTACTTATAAACATCAGCAGGAATAAGCTATTTCTATGCTTTTGGCAAACTTTTTTCAAATTAATAAGGATATTTATTTTTCCTTAACTTAGAGAATTTTCTTCAGGAAAGAAAATTGTTTGTTATCAAATATGTCTGTTAAGATTTAGAGCTGTAGTTACAAATACTAACTCTATTAAGAAGGCACAATTAAATTAAAACTGTGCATCCCACAGCCCAAACTTGTCTCTGGATGTTGCATAGGTATGACTAACACTTCATGTCAGCTACACCTGGGAGATAAAATCCTTAGTGGAAATAATCCAGACTATTTCTAACCCAGGGGATCTTCCAGAGAAAGAGTCCCTCCCAAAATCACAACCTCCATAGGGGAATATGGGTAAGCTGCAGGCCCATTGCTGGTTTTAACCCACAAGACGAATTCATGTATTCATGTGCTCCTCAAAGCTACAGTCACTATTTAAAATTCTTGGGAACTGTAACACTAGGGGGATGTCAGAGCAGTTTCAGCAATCCCCTATCTGGGAAATAAAATTATCACACCCTTATGATAAATATAATGGGTCAAATCCACAGTGCATAAAAATACATTGCAATACATTTAATGAGGATGTTTCCCAGTGTTATAGTGTCACATATGTTTATGTTTTTGGATGTCAGTCCACTTTTATGCCTCTACATTATTTATTCTTCCCATTCCTTTTATTTCCCTCAGTTAGAAACAAAGGCAAATAATGTCATGCAATCAATTATCTCCTTGAGGATCATGAGGGAATGTCCCACAGATGGTTTGCAGACCAGCCACTGTAGATTGTGTTCCTGCCCCTCCACAGCTCAGAGTTGCAGCATTCCTTGGCACACACAGAGTTCCCTGGGAGCTTTCAGGGGTGCTGTTCTAACATGGCATGTTCACTGTGCCACAAACACAAACAGGAACGTGGCATATCTGCTCCGGCATTTGCTGCTGCATCCCCTCTTGGAATGCAAGAGATGGAAAATGCAATGGATGCAGGGAGAGAACCCCCCACACCCAGAGCATAAACAGACATGAACCTCGTATGAGTCTGCTGTGCTTGCTCCCCACACCCTCGTCGTGTGCTCCCTTTTTATTCCACTTACAGGGCATCAATTGGCACAGAGGCTGACTTGGCACATTTCCTGTGAGGATACACTGCTGAGAGTCCCGTGTCACATTTTTCATCCCCCCAGCTGCCTTGTGCCCTTACACCATCAGCTACATGAAGGGATCCAGGGAGATGTTAGCGCTTGCCTCTATTTCAACTCAGTGTGACTTTGCAGTGGTTTGCAGTGGGAGAAAGGTGTCTGTAACAAATCAAACATAAATATATGAAACGTGAGGAAAATCTTGTGTCATCAAGTCAACATACAGAGCTGGAGTGAGATAAAGCCATTTCTGGCCATTTTGGAAGACAAAAAGCCTTCAAGTTTGAGGGTAGATTGCCTTGCACATCTCTCTTCCAAAGAAGAAAGCCAAAAATGTTCAAATATTTGCTCAGTTACTGCTCAGCACTGCCATGGGAGGACTGTCCCTTCTCTCTGTCCCTTCTCTCAGGTTCCACTGTACCCACAGAGCAAGCCAGTGTTTCAAAAACATCACATTTTCTCATTTATTGATTTCACCCATGTCAGAGTTTGTCTTTATAAAATCAAAATTGCATTTTCTTTCTACACCTGATTTACTTGTTGCTTTTTTTTTTTTTTGAAATAGCATTATCCCATCCATCCTTCTCACAAGTAAAAATAATCTGAAAAATATTCACAGCCCCACTGCTTTTGTTTTAACTCTCAGATGCCTCATCAGTATTCCTGAAAGTGAAGAGACATTGTGAAGAGATGTATTATAAAATGAATCAACCTTTCAAGGGAAAGATGTCAGGATTTGGCATGTACAAACATGGGAACTTTCAAAGTTGTGTGTTGGGGTTTCATTTTTTTACTTTAAGCTGGCTTCTGTCACCAATTCATCCCACATACTGTTCTTGGGTAAGCCACATTTTTGTTTTTCTTTTTTGTTGCTCACAAAGAAAATCTGTACCTATCAATCTATGCACGGTATCTATTTAATCTATGGCAAGGATCCAACTTTTTTGTACACAGCTTTCAGTTATTCAGAGCTTGCTGTCAAGACTAATGCATGCCTATCAGTTTCTATCAATGCACAGTGGATGAATATGAGATTGCATTTTTCCCAAATGCCACCAGGTTCAGCATGTAAAAAAAAGCTCAGCATTTAGGCTAAATTATGGCACCCTGGGCTCAGATTTACATGAAGTTGCTTGGAGGGAGAATGTGGGAGCTCTTTGATAGCACTGCCATAGCACCCTGCTTGTGCTTTCTTCCTTGGACAAAAAGGAAAGTCTTGGTGTGTTGATGTGGGGCACAGAGAACCCAGGTAAAGTGCTTTGGTGAAAATGTGACAGTCCTGCTTTCTCTCTCTCTACAGTCAAGGACAGAGGGGCAAGTGCCACACGCTGGGGATGCTTTGTTCTTGTCTCACAGGAACAGCGTTTGATTAAACCTGATGCCTTATTCTTCATCTGGATTACAGGTATTTCCTCTAGGTTAGTTCACTTATTTTGAACCTCTGCTGTAATCTCGTTCTGTTGACATACACTAAGGGACGACTTTCTGGTCAGTTCCAGAAATCCTAGAGAAATTAACATTAAAATCCTATTTTAGGGAATTTCTTCAGTTCAGTTTTATTATATTAGGTCAGGATAGCTTGAGGATATACACACAGGTGCAATTTCAAACAAAAACCTATCAATACATCAACTTCCTTTCATTATTTGTTGCAATATTTGTACATTCAGGAGAACAACATGGAGTACAGAGATTATCGCTGGTGACTATACAGATAATTTCTTCACTAAAAGAAGCAAAATTTAATACAATTTTAATAATTTTTACATTAATCCTATTTTTAATCAAGAAAAAGTTATATCTCAGACTAGCCTTTTTTTTTTCTTTTGCTTAGGTTCTTTATTTTTTAGTTTTGCTCTCCAGAAAGTCAGTAAAGTAATTACACTAACTGGGGAGAATCATTTGAAGAAATACTGATAGATCATTTAGTTGCACATAACTAAAATAAAGGTACTAAAACTCATTTGGTTGTAGCTCATGTGGGAAGCATAAGCCATAAAGAGTAACCCTTCCTTTTACTGTATTTCTCAGCAACTGATGCAGATTAGATAAGAAACGAGAAGATAAACACCAAGGCTTATGGGTTCCTCCAATTTGGAAAGAGGATACATGAACCACCACTTGTTGCAATACAGAAAGGTTGAATTTCATCTGGACGTGAAAAAATTCAGGCTGCTTTGGGTCTCATTATAGAAGATGGGGGCTGCAATTTAAAATAGCTTAAAGGATAATATGTAGGGAAAAGCTGATGTCAGATTTTCCTGCTTCCTGACATCCTTGTTTAGTCCATAGCAAGCCTTGTGGCTTGCTTGCACTGGCAGATGTATGTGAAGATGCTCATAGCCAAGGCAGCTCTGGAGCATGCAATTCTTGAACAGCTACATCAAGAGACTATTCATTACAACAAAAATTAAACAAGAAGTAATCCATCCATTGTCGAGAATGCTGAGCTTTAATATTGTTCTCATTGTGTTCATCATTCTCTTGTAATATTGTGCTTATCATTCTCTTCTGCTCACCACCATGGAGGGGCAGGTGGGGAATGTAGAGCTCCCAGGCAGCCTTGGCTGCAGTGACCATAAAATGGTGAGGTTGGAGATCCCCAGGGCACCAAGGAGGGCACACAGCAAGCACTGCCCTGGACTCCAGGAGAACAGACTTTTGCCTCTTCAAGGACCTACTCAGTAGAGTGTCAAATAGTGGGTACAAAGGGAAAGGGGAAATTTAGGCTGGATAGTAGGAAAAAAAATTTTATTGTGAAGGTGATGAGATGCTGGAACACGTTGCCCAGAAAGACTGTGGTTGTCCTATCCCTGGAAGTGTTAAAGGCCAGTGTTCAATGGGGTTTTGAGCAGTCTGGTCTGTTGGCAGGTGTATTTAAGGTTCATTCTGACTTTTAACATTCTATGATCCTGTGATTCCTGTAGCCTGTGCTGTAAGTAAAAATACTTCTTAAATGTATTGTGATGTGGCATGGTTTCATTCAAGATTTCACACAATGCCCTCAAAACTTAATCTTCATGAATATGGCCACTGTGAATACACTGTGCTTTATAACAGTGGGGCTTGTACGGTATGAATTGGAAAGGTTATTTTGAATGTGAGTTTTTTGAATGTGAGTAGTCTGAGGCAGGTTAATACAAAAGCTGAGATGAGAACATGAACAAAAAGGGGGAAAATAGGGTTTCAACATACTTTGTCTTCTCAGTCCATGATTTCTCAAGATTCTTCTTTTAAAATGAACCTTTTCTAATTTGGGTTCTTGAGGTTCGTTTTTTTAACTGTACTTCTTTTACATAGAGAATTCCTTCCTTTACATTTCCAGCTTTTTTTTTTTCAATGCAGATACCTTTTACAATATGACCTTCTTCACTCAAAGATCCGTAAGTAATTTCTGTAACTCTATACCTGTCTTGCACACATGCCATAAAAGAGCTGTTCTCAAGGCACTTAAACTAGCTACAATATTCAAAATTTTCCTCAGGCTAAATCTATTCTAACATAAATTTAGAGGAAAAACTGCTAACATTTTCCAGAGGCTAAGAACTATCATGACTATTAGAGTTTCAAAATCAGAATAGCAAACAAGCAGAAATTCTTATTTCCTCATCTCCAGACAAAGAAAAAGAAAAAAACAAAAGAAAAAAGAAATCTAACCAAAAAAAAAAAAACTACAAACAAACAAAAAACACCAAAGCATCACAACAACCTTCCAAAAAAGGAAAAGACACCTGAACCTGCATGGGTAACTCATTATGTTTCTAGTTTTGAAAATTTAAAGTTAAAAAGACAGAAGATGTGTTTCATAACAAAATTTTCCTTTAGGTAAACAAAATATTTTTTTATTTGTTGATGTAATCCACCCTTGGGGAAAAGGAAAACAGGTTTTAACTAATACGGTGCCCTGGTTTAGGGCAAATTTGGGAGGAAACCTCTGAATGAGGGCCCTCTAGAATGCAAATTCAAGTGTCCTCTCCCCGCTATCAGTTCGGAAAAGATTTCCTTGGAGAAAATCGGGAAAAAATGTTTGTTGGACTGGCAAAGTACCCGCAAACGTGAAAAAAAAAAAATGAATAGCATTAAACAATGGAACCTCTCGTTGTTCTGAAGAGATGGCAAATTCAGAAAGTATTTCTGGAGACTGGAGAGAGGGAAAGTCCTTTCCATGCATTTGGCCTCAGGTTTCTTTCCAGGGCTCGGGTCCGGTGTCCCAGCAGCAGAGCATCTTAGAGACCCCGGATGATAATCCTGGTGTTCCCAAACTGAACAATGGCTGAACAGCTCCCAAAAATCTTCTAGCCTCAGCTAACTAAAAAAAAAAAAAACAAACAAACTAACTGAAAGCCAAGCAAAGCTCTCTCCCACCATCATCTGCAGAGAGCACATCCCGTGAGAAGGAATGCGGATGAGCAACTGGGATTTCTGAAAACTGCACGCTTCTTCTCCCCCTTGCATGCTCAGGACCAGCCTCAAAAGTGCAGAACATAACATCCAGCACAAACTGAACAGACTATTGGGGACACAAGCATCAAAAGTCACCCTAGAAACACAGGGACATCGGCCCAGTCAATGTTTGTAATACTGGTTTTACAAATGAAAAGTGGTTTGCGAATTGTGAAACTGAGAATTTATTTTTCTTTCTTTGCTGTGCTCTGTGCAAGAATTGCAACTTTGACACAATCAAGTGTTCAAATGTGAATGCTGCTATATGCATTATTAGCTGTGTAAATGTTCACTTGTGTTTTAAATGCCAAAAGTTAGAACACTCTTGTTCCTCTCCTTTAATTCAAAGCCAAAATATTTTAATGAAATGCTGTACTATTTTCCAGTAGCAATCTTAATACAGTGTTTTTTTTTTTCTAACATGAAAGAATAGTTGTTGGAATTAATTTTTCATTATATAATTATCATTTCCATGAAACTGTGTGTAAAATTAGTAGGCATAGAATACTTTCTCCAGTGCCTGAGTGGCTTGGAAGAATATTTAATTTTCAAAAGGAGACAGAAAAGGCCAATTCATTCTGACTTTCTGGAGAACAGTGACTTTTAAGTCACCCAGGTACTGTTGTCAATAGCAGCTGATTCAGCATAGAAAACATCATGAAATGTCAATATTTCTCTGTAGTACAGCCTTGTTTCTTGAAGTTACTTCTTGAAGAAGTTACTGTATGCCACTGAGGTTTAGATTAGGCCCATCCACATGTTAAAACAACACATTTATAAGTGGCCTGACCATCCTTGTTAACACTTAATGCTAATAAATAGCATCTATTACTGCTAAAAAAAGTACATTACAAGATATCTAAAAGTTTACATACACCTGAAAAGCTCAAGAGAATATCTGAGATCAGACTGAACGTGAACATATGCATGCAGGACCAGGAGGGCAAGGCAGGAATTCCAGCAATGCAATTGGGATCCCTCAAAGGACAAAGAGGTTGAGTCCTTTCAGAGAAATATGGCCACAATTGCCTCTTTCAGCCACTTCTGAGCTTACCATGACACAAAATTATTTGGCTGTTATTCTGAAAGAGTAATTTTTGCAATAACTTTATCTCCTAGCAAGAGAGAAAAAAATAAGAAACTCAGTGTCTCAAATCTTAAGGCAATATTGCTCTTGCCTTCTTTGCCTGAAGTGATTTAAATTGGCTTAAACCTACTTCTCTTCAGATTAGACAGGTCTCAGTCCTGTCTTAAGTTTTCATGTGCCAGTTCTGTGTCTGATGATTCTCCCTTGCTATCAGCCCTATGAGCTCAGGCCAATGGAAGAAGTAGAGACTTGGAAATTCTGTAAAAATTAGGAAAAAAAACCCCAAAGCTAAAACACCAGGACTGTCTGAAAGGTTAAAATATTTGTTAGCAAATAATTTGTGAATTGGTAATATCCCTGCAGATGGACATTATCTTTGTATGCAGCAAAGTTACTCATTTTTGAGATGAAGGCTGAGTTACTTATTACAGGGGGGATTGTGACAATCTTGACATGACTTTAGGACTTTTTTTAAAGTTTAGGTAGTAACTAAATCAAATATGGCTTTGATTTTTCCTTTTTCTGGTATGTTGACATAGTTACAGTTCAAATGACTGATATCAAGTTTCTAACCTGTGATAAGACATTTTATATTAAACAATTATTACTACACATTAATACAAATGATGGATTTATAAATGAGTTATAACTGTTCGTTCTAACATAGACCATGCAAAGATATCTGCTGTCATGTAGCTCTGTGTGGAAATAGAGTGAGTTCAGCTGCTGACCCCAGAACTCTGAAAGGTTTTGTTTCATGGATTAATTATAAATCAAATAGTTTAATTTTTGTAGTAAGACATTTCCTCATTTCTCTATCATTAAAAATATATATATTTTTTTTGCACAGAAACTGTTTACTTTCCTTAGAAATTCCTCAGAATTTGCACTGAAAAATCTGATACAAGGGCACACATGCATACATGCACCCACACAAGAGTATTTTCCTCATCACAAAGGCACCTTTACTCTTTTATGTGCTTGACTCCAAGTATAGACAGTGCGTTAATCAAATTTAGTTTTCATGGTAGATGCAACCATGTAGAATCAATGTAGCTGTGATACAACCCTCCCTGTAGAAATGAATTATTGGTGAAAACTCTGGCACATCATTAGTGATGATATCACCTCTCATCCCATTCCCAAGATCACAAAAATGTGCATGTCTCCTACTCCCATGTGGGGAACTCGTCAAGCCTCAAGAGACTCAGATTGGAGAAATTCACTGAACAGATTCCAGGCTTGTTTTCTTCAAGCTCCATATCAGGGTTCCTCAATAGTTTGACTATGGTCTTGAATAATTCATACCAAAACCTTTGTTGTTTCATCAGATAGTAGGTTTCCAAAGAAGTCTGTCTCTGCTCCTCAGCTGGCTAAAATTATCTCTTTTGCATTCCCATCCCAGAAATATGTTTCTGATTAAGCCACATAATAAGAGTTTCCTGTGCAGAGGAAGAGACGGGGAAAACAAATAGTTTTTAAAGTTGAAGTTTTATTCTATTTATGCCTGTTAAAATCAAATCTCATTCTGTTTAAAATAATGAATAGAGAAAGAAGGGAAAAAAAAAAACCAACTGAACATTATTGTTCGAGATCTGTAGACTTATCTGTGACGAGGAACAAAATTCTTTCCTGAAATAAAATTCTTTTATTTTATTCTTTTATTTTTATTTTAAAATTCAATTTCTTTCCTGAAATAAAATAGAAGGGCTTCCACCAGTGAAATTTATTTTCCATAACTAGTGGACAGGAAAAGGACCAGAAACATTGTTCAGAGTGGGGATATCAAGGTCACCTGCTGGCTATGAAAGCTTATGTTGGAGGATTAAGTTAGTTTTTAGTTCCATCCTTACAGCAGCATTTAAGAGTGGAAACAGAGGGAGTCTGAGGGGTATAAATGCCCATCCTTGGGACTCTCAGTCAGCTTTCCAGTATCCTCTAGTTTTGCAACCTTCCAGTCACCTACTAATTGTTCGTATGCTTTTACTTTCCTCATCCTTTGAAATGCATTTCTTAAGCAATTCAGCAAATTCCAGCCCTACTAAATAGAAAATGGAAAAAAAAATATAAATTATATGCTCCCAATGCCTCAGGATTTTCTTGCAAAACATGCAGCATGATCTCCTCTTTCTTCTTTTTTGTTCATTTCCTCAGGAAGTGTTTGTTCACTAAACATGTTTATGTCATGTCATATTTGGTTTAGGATTTACCACAGACAGAAAGTTCATTCAGATCTCAGGTTAGTCTGACTATGTTAGGAATACAAAGTTAAAGGAAAATGTTGAAGGCGATTTCTCAATCAAACGGGAAGATAACGAAACTTGCTCATCTGTTCATGAATAACTTATTCAGAACACTGTGTTACTGGAAAAATATCCTCTGGGCTGATACATATCCACATGTCATTGTACAGACAGAAGTTGACAATGTCAAATAAAAAAGCTGCTCTTTAAAAAAAAAAATCATTTTTTCTTTTCATAACTATGTTAAGATTCTAATAACACCAGCAGAAAAAAAAGCACACTGAAAGAAATTTTCTTTTTTTGTACCTCTGTTCCTTGAATCAAGTGCTATTTTTTTTCCCACGAAGACAGTATTTTAAATAAATTTTTCATAGTGTCATGAAATGAGTCAAGAAATTTGTGCAGGATAGCACAGGGCCCTGCCAAATTAATCACCTATCTCATACTCCAGGTAAGCTCTAGGTGTCTCTTATGAGCATCTCATCAAAGTGGTCTGACAACCAAGAACCCGTGCCAGTGAACTCTGTGCCTTGCCACACAATAATTTTATTGTGTAACACTGGTTATTTTAACTGTTTGCAAGACACAGCCAAATGCAAAAGAAGGAAATTTAATGTTAACACTTAAAAATTCGGATGGAAGTTGCAATAAATCTTACAAATAGAGTGTATTTCTTGTTAGTAAGTGCAATTTTAGTATTATGGAGTAGATATCTGTTTTTGGACAACTAAGGAACTTAGAGCAAAAGACACACTCTCAAACACATTAGATATTTTCATATAAGAAGCAGGAGTCGCTGTTATTCAAAGCTAAGTAAAAGTGCTGAAAAAGTTGCTTGAGTTTCACTTGATAATATTAAAGACAACATCACAGAAAGCATTCATCTCTCCAGTCTTAGATTTCTAAGTAAATGTTTGTTATAAGGAATGTTTTCTTTGCAGCTTTTTTTTTTTAATCTAATTATCTCTAAGGAATAAGGAAAAGTATCTCAAATAGTTCTTTATCCTCTTTGACATGGCCAGAATAAACACTCTTAAACAAGTTCTACCTTGTATAAGTAACCCCCTGGGATAAGCTACAGTTTTCCATTGCCTTAAAAAGGTTGTGTTTTAAATTTGAGGTACAGAAATTCTTACTGGTTTGGGGTATAATTGACAAAATAACATTTGGACATGTGCAAAGAAGCTAACTGGTATTTCAATCTGTTGGTATGTGATGCCAAAACTTCTATTCTGCTACTGTAATATGTAATTTTTCTGTGGTCACTGATCAATATCTTCTTACTTAAACATCTACCTCTGCTGTTACCCCAAACCAACTGTATATAGAAAAACACCAAACTAAGGTGTGGTTCTTCCAGGAAGCTGTACTCCTAGGTGTTCCCACAGACACCCTTCCTAGCTTAGTACTGGAGTGCTCTCAGGTTAACCACGGTCTCTAATCCTTGGAGGGAACAGAAGGATGTCCAGTATGCAAATACAGCTGTAAGAGAATGCTGGAATTGGATGTAAGAGCAAGCCAGATGTCCATTAAACTGTCAAAAAGCTGTCACATTTCTGCATAAGGTCAGCTTTTGTAACAGCACATCCCCTAGACCTATGTTTTATTTCCTGTTTTAGGAGGGATTAAGAATTACTTCCCATTTAAAAGAATCTTCACAAGAGGCAGACAATTTCCTCCCATGAAATAAACAGTGAAATTAATTATAAGCATTCAATAAACAACACCTATCTAAAACATGAACAAGCCTGATGCTGCTTATGAGTCTGGACTGGTCTTCAGGAAAATGTAGAATGACTGCAGACAATGAGATGGAGCAGGACAGGTGAACTAGCCTGAAGCATTGATAGGTGTCTCCTTTATATATATTTAAAAGCAGACTTATACATTAAGGGAGATAAAATGTCAAAATGTAAGTATAGCTAACCTAAAGAGCACTTGGCTTTCAAAATGTCTTTTGACTTAAAAAGTTAACTGAAGTTACATTTCTGTTCTCTGTAGAGGAAGATGAGCTATTTGTAGGCAGAGAGAACACACAGTACATGGTTCCTTGATATATGAGGCTTACTGAGGATATATGAATATAAAGCCAGATTTTGGTGGCAAGTCTCTCAAGACTATAAACAAAACCATCAAAGGAATTGATAAGCCCGTGCTGAATCCATTGGCATGTTCTGAACCAGCTGGGGAAACAAACACAATTTCTTTGCTGTCAATTTGTTGTTACAGCAAACATCAAGGAGACGTTTTTGTTTAAAATAAAATTCTAGGCAGAGTCATCAGTGTTTAATTAGAGAGCAGGAACTATTGATGTCCTGCTGTTCCCTTCAGGCTTTAAAACTTAGAAATGCAGACTCAAAACATAATGTGACAGAAGGCCATGTTGCTCTGAAACATTTTTATAATGTTCTTTTTCTGGCTTTGGCTGCAATTTTCAGCAGTAAAATCAATGGAAGATTCTAAAAGCAAAAATATTAAAGGTGAGTCTCCTTATGTATATGCAGGGAAATCATTTCAAACTAACCAAAACTAAGCACTTTACCCTCATAAGCTCAAGCTTTGTTACAGTTACTTTAATTTTCACCCATTCCTTTTTGTTCAATTACAGTGTCTACCTGATGCTAGAGACTTTCAGATTTTGAGCAACCTAGTCTATGTAAGCTGTCCCTACTTACAGCAAAGGGTTGGAAATAAATGATCTTTGAGGTCCCTTCCAACTTAGTGATTCTATGAGTCATCATTCTTTGATTCTACACTTTTAACATAAGCTCTCACTTGTTAATAAAAGGAGGCTTCCATACCCACAGCTTGAATACATTTTTCTCTCTGGCTGTGTCTGTCCTAGGAAGGGTCTTGTCAAGTGGGAACTCACTGAGCCCAGCCAGGCATTGCCTGATGTTGCTTTGACTGGCAGCTATCAGAATCCCTGGGAAGAAAGTAGTCTACTCTGACCATATATGTGAATCCTTTTTATAACAGATCTCTGGGTTATTGCTGCACAGATTATTTGGTACAGTTGTGAAATGTGACAGTATTTCAAATAAGAACAGACAAAAATGCCAGGCTGTTAAGTTTTCTGTTTATACTTTAAAAGAGACCACTGCAGTTGTTTTAGCTATTTCTTCTTTAAGACCAAAAATCCCCTTTTTTGTTTAGATGCGGAAATATACCTCTAGTGCTGTACAATACTGGTCTATTTTTTTCCCCTTGTTTCTAGACCACCACATGTTTGATAAGCAAAATTTCTCTGGCATGCTGTACTCCCAGGGCTGGCTTTCTGAACAGGCACAGCATCCCTAAATGCTTACATTTAACCAAGATTGGTTTGGGTTCTATTCCCAGGAGAGGCTGCTCCTCACGAGGGTGTTATGAGAGGTCTCACTGACTCTCCTAGGTCACATTGCAGCGCTGCACAATTATGAACAAACCAAGCCAGAGGTAAAGCCTTGAACAACAAAACCCCAGGGTGGTACCCAGAGTTTGGTTCTGAATGTTTATGAGCAACACAATATTTGTATACAAAGTTTTTAATTCAGGTCCAGGTCAAGCAGCTGGGAAATTATACATCCCTGCAAGGTCAAGTTCATGCTTTTCTGTTACTGTAAGTTGCTCCTGTCCTTTTTCATATGACTCTAGATTGCATATAGTAATAAATAAAACCATTTTATAATAAGGCTAAAATTAAAATTTTACGGTATGAATAATACATGACATAGAAAATACAGTGAAATTTTATAAAATATAATGAATAGGCCCTCAGTTAACAAACAGAGATTGCATCTGAACTAAACTACCCTTGGCAAAACCAATTACAAAAGTATCTGCAAGGAAATATGCACTCTATTAATTTTGCATTTTGATGAATATGCTTTATGCATTTATTAAAATATCTTTTTGGTGAAGTAACATTTTAAAGACAAAAAAGAGAAGTAAATTTTTTATTCAAACTAGTTGTGCCAAACATCCAAAGTTTGCAATATGTGCTATGGGTGACTTAAAATTCATAAAGCTGCTCTGGTTTGTATAAGAAAGCAATTTTGCTTTATAAAGGGGAACTTACTCCAAAAAGTAAAACTAAGCATTTTGCCAGAAAAATACATTAAAATTGATCTATAATATAATAAAATATCTATTTACATATCTGTAATAACAAGTATGGGTTTCTTTTCTATTTTCTTTTGTATTTTTTCCCAATCACAGCTAAGTTGTGAGTATTTGCCAGCATTTCATTGAGCACCTTCTCCTGTGCTTACCTCAACCTGAACAGATTTGGCTGCAAATCTTTTTCAGGGTTGCCAACCTCTCTGCTTGGAGATTTACTGCTGAAAATATTCCTTCATTTTTAGAGTTTGCTAAGCTTTTTTTTTTTTTTTTTTTACTATGTCGTTAATAACAGTCATTACTATTTCTTTATGAAGAACACCACTGTGAGAACCTTCAAGGATTAACACATGAGTAAGGAAAGCAGCCTTTAAAACATTCTGAAAGAAGGCTTGATAAATCATAGCAGGGAAAAGATACAGAACCATTGGTCCTGTACCTCCTAAATATTTCTTTATTCTGACACACTAGGAGTCAGATGATATTTTACCTGGTTTTCCGACATCCCTTAGAAGGGAGTCAAGTAAATGAGAACCTGTTATGGTACACAGTATCTAGATGAGGTGCAGTTAAACTACAGTCAGATGCTGACTGTTTCCTTCTAAGTTTTAGGTGCAGCAGGGAGCAGTGTTCATGCCCTCGCTGGAGAAAATGATAAGAAACTGATACGGATTAAGTTGAAGCTGGATTCATTGGAGAAATGGTAATTAGGGCCAGGCAAAACAAACAAGCCTAAACCCAGGGCTGACATTTTTAGAAGTTATTTTAGGTTATGAGTGGGGTGTATAGAGTAGGTTATGAGAGGATGTGTGCATCAATAAACACATGTAGGGGACAGTAATGTGCTGATCAATGAAAGGCAATTCATGCCTTCCCTTTAGAATATATTTAAAGCTGTTCAGCTGCTGCACCTCTGATGCTGAAAATTCAAAAGTTAGAGATGATTTAGGCTAAATAAAGTTAAATAAAGTGGATAAAGTTGCTTTAAATCATCTAACTACTGAGACTATGGAGCAAGAATTCCTGCCTGAGCCCTTTTCCAGTGTGTTTTCCTGCCTCACAACATCCTCTGCTCCATCTCTCCTGCTCCCTCAAGTCTCCATCAGGACATCCCATCCTATGTCAACACCAGTGCAGAGCAGCACAGGGGTGGTGGACTCAGGTTTTTAACCTGTATAATTAATCTTTATCTCCATTAGAAATGCTTTATAAAAATTCAGCATTATTTTTTATGGTGCACCAGGGAATTTGATACAATGAGCAAAACAGGAACTGACATTCTCACAGGCATGTTTTTGCAATACCTTAAACATCTCTGAATTTCTTAAGAGAGACTTGTTCCCATGTGAATTGAAGTTTTAGAGGCTTTGTGAGACATGTTTTCAGTCTAATTTTAACTGTATCATACAATAAAATCTATATGTATATACATTTAAATGGTATGTATATATAGCTTATGCATTCAATACAGGAAAGTACATGGAAATGAAAGATTAGGAGAAAGGCACTTAATACTCATCTACAGATGCAAAATATGTTGAAGGGAGCAAAAAACTCTCAGCGTGAAAGGTTGTATGGGCCAGGCACAGGTATGGATGAGGAAGACATGAAAAAATTCTTACATGCTCTGTATAAATGAGAAAGAAGTGAGCATTTCATGGTATGTATGTCATTTCTTCAAATCTGCATTAGCTAGTCATAGCTGACTGAAAGTTTTCCCTCCAGCAGGAACTAAAACCAATGTCAAGACCGATAAGCTTACATGCACTGGGCAAAAATCAGCCATTTTCATGCAAAATGTCTCCTCCTTTGTACAAACAAAAGCAAAATTAGTGTGGCTATCTCTATTTCTGACCTTTGCTTTTTTTTTTTTTTTTTTTGTCCCCAACAAAAGCAGCATTTATGTCAGCAAAATTATTCAGGAATTTTATTTTTGTCATGAATTGCTTCAGATTTTCTTAAAGAGGTTTTGCTCTATTTAAAAAAATATAGTTGCAAAAGATTTTCCAGCTTTAAAATCAAGAATTACATTTATTGTATGTAGGGCTGTAAAACACATGCCTGCCTAAAGAGGGAAATAGTGTGGTGTGAGTAAGTGAAGAATAAGAAAGGAAGTCACAGACAAAGAATAAGCAGATGTTTTAGTGCCTTTCCTTCCCACTGCCACCAGATGAAGTTTCTTTAAGGTTAAAAAGAATGCAGTGATGGTTCTGTACAACCCCACATTCATCTAGATGTTATTGCAGCCCTGAGATGAGACCGGTTTTGCAAAGTTCTCCATTTTTATGCCTTGAGATTACTTTAGTCACACTTCCAAACACCTAGAGACACCAAACCAGACTTTTAGGGTTAAGCAGGCAGCTGAAGACCTTCTCAGCACATGTCAGCTGAAGACCTTCTCAGCACATGTGCTGCCAACGTTCAGCTGAGGCTGGTTGGATGCTGCCTGCCCTGTGCCTCCCTCTTGTGCAAGGAAATCATCCAGGGAAGCACAAGCTCATGTCTATCTCACACCTGAACACAGAGGTGCCTGGTGCTCTGGACTTCTGCAACTTCACCACAGCCCTTGTGGTGCCAAGGCTCAGATCTGCTCAACTTCACAGCACAAATTCAACTATCTCGTTACTTTGCATTCGAAACAGTCAGGAAAACCCTCTGCAATTTAGACTTATGCCAAGTGCTAAATCAACTACAAATGTAAATTTTACACTTATTTCTGTTGTTTAAAGAATTTATAAGCGAAGCTATTTTTAAATTAGTGCTCCAGTTCCCAGCAATGCAGAAAAGAAAATATTAACAGGGAATTATTATTAAGGATTTGGCTTAATTTCACAGGGTGTTTTCAGTCTCTCCTGGTACTTTTTTTCTTCCAGTGTACACCTGGTAAATTGAAACATTATTTTGATCTTAACAAAAACATCATACTGCATATGTAGTGTGTTAGATAATGTGTTGACTTAATCAACATTTCAAAACCAAGTCTTGTTTCAGAACAAAGAGTTGGAATGTAAATAATCCTGTTTACTCCTGTTTAATTTATAAATAATAACACAGATTTTTTTTTTTTCCCTCAGAATGTTTTCATTTCAGTGAAAAAGTACATTTCAAATAAAAGAAATCTCACTTTGGGAAAGTTCTGATCATTGATCCGCATGCAATGATTTTTTCAGCCTTCTTTTATACCATGCTCTGCATCTATAACAGCTTAGTGGTTTAATGGATCAATGATAGTGCATAAGTCAAATATACTCACAAGGCAATTTTGTCTTAAGTATTTTAAAGGATGAGGTTTGGTTTTCTGTTTGTTTTTATTTATTTTGGGGGGAGGGGGCAGGGAGGGATTCATATACAGAATACAAGCTAGATTAAAAAAAAAAAAAAAACAAACTCTGACCCAATTTAACCTTCCAGAAGGTTTAAGAAATACCTATTTTTTACACTTAGCAGGGATAAAGCTTTTTAACTTTCCCACCCAATGGCCCCAAAAGAGCTTGAAAGGCTCACTCCCACATGCTGTGCTGTTTTTCAGCCTGGGGAGAAATTCACTGTGCACAGACCAGCCACTGCAGTCCCTGAAATGAAGGTTTAAGACCACAGAGCAAAACTTGACTATAAACAAGGGGTTCCCACATGACCTAAAATTTCCACGTCAAATGTCAATCTTTTTGGTGATGGGAAAGGATGAAGTAGGGAGTAACCAACACCGTTCCTTTCCATCTGGAATAGCTGCACCCCAGAGCCCACAGTGGGAGCGGGGCTGGCTCCTCAGAGCCACGCAGTCCTGCCTTTGGGGGCCTCTCCAATTAGTCCTGTAATTTACTGTCACTGAATAAAATGGACCGAGTAGGGATGGAAAAATCCCAGCCTCCAGCTGGGGTGGGTGTTCTCGGACTTAGCCCAGCTCTCAAGCAGGTACAAAAGGCGCCCACAGCTGAAGCTGGGGAGACAGAAAGGAAACCTTCAGCCCCCAATGAATTACACACCAGTGCCAGGCCCCAGGAACAGCAGATCAGCTCACACTTTGAAGGATAAATCAAAGCTTTAATCGGGGCTGTCAGTAAAGCAGGTGTTTTGACTGCCTTTATGGCTCATTTTTATGCAAAAAAGGGTTGTTGGCAATACAGAAATCATGGGGGATTGAAAATAAATGGCAGTGACAGCACTGATCCCACCAGGCGAGGGGGCCAAAATTGGTCTGTCTTTTCCCATTATGAAATATACCTAACGGCAGACTCTTGAAACCCTGCAAGCACAATGCGTGGTCTGTGTGCTGGACACTTGCCTTTCTCTGTCCTCCTTTCCTCCCCCCCCCCCCCCCCCCGCTTTATTTTTTTTTTTTAATTTTATATGCCAAGGGCCCTTTTCTATTCTTTGGTGATGAACTGCCCCAGCAGCCACAGCAGGTTCAGAATGTTAAAGAGCCGCCACTCACCCGAGCCAACAAAAGGATCCTGCTTCAAAGGGCTGAAAGGACACTGTAGGCACTACCCACAGCCCCGGTTTAGGGCAATGCCTTTTTCATCTCGGTTTTCATCA
This sequence comes from Cinclus cinclus, assembly GCF_963662255.1. Classification (NCBI taxonomy): domain Eukaryota; kingdom Metazoa; phylum Chordata; class Aves; order Passeriformes; family Cinclidae; genus Cinclus; species Cinclus cinclus. The sequence goes on along the minus strand of NC_085050.1, from coordinate 64,979,872 downwards.
CTCAACGACATTAACAAATGAAACACCACAAAAATGTGTCCATGAAGATTTTCTGTCGTGGGAGGGGGTTGCTGTTCGGAGGGAGGTCTGCGCAGCAATGCCGCAGGGATGCGCCACTCCGGCTCCTTTCTCCTGCCTTGCTTTGAGGGCTGATGGGGCACCCACCACTGCCCAGAGTCACACTGCAAAACTGACATTTAACTTCACTTAATTCCTAAGTCTCAGTATTAGTAGTGGGCATAATTTCAAAGTTATTTAAGTTAAATCAAATATTTCAGCCCATGGAAGCTGACGCATTGTGGCATCCTGTAATACTGAAACTGGGTGACAAATGTTCTAATGCAGCACACTTTTCCAGAAAGGAAAAAATTAGGGCCTTTTTCTTTGGTTCTGCTATAACTCAAGACTTTTCACAGTGTATGCTGTAACATAATTTGAAATATTACTGCAGGGTTTTGCCAGTAAATTTCATTTATCATTTACAAACCATAAAGCAGGAAAGAGAGTAAAACAAAAAAAAAAAAAGGCAAATGCTTCCCTCCTGTAGTTTCACACAGTTATTCATGCCTCACCACTCACAGATGACAGTGTTTCAGCAGCTTTACTAAAGAATTGATTCTTATATCCTTCCATAGAAATTAAAAAATATATATTTATAAAAGCAACATCCATCTTGGGGTGTACATCCTGAGGACAGATTGACTGAGGATAACTTTTGAAAAACAATATATTGATTACATGTAAATTTAAAAATTTATTATATTTGATTGCTATCATCCATACTGCTGCATCCATCCAGAAAACTTTGCATCCTTGCTTAAACAAAAACATAATGGATGCACCTTATGATGTAGGTACATGGGAAATGGGATTACCGTCCCCATTTTAAAGGTAGGCTGATGCCCTTGGTGTCCATAAAAGTTTATGAATCTTTGGGTTTTGACCCTCTAAACTACTCTGTGAATTCCAAAGGAATTTTAAATATCAAGTAAAAGTTAACCTACTTTCATTAAAAAAAAAAATAAGTAAAAAGTGGTTTTGGGCTCCTTGCAAGTAATTTAGATTCTGATTTTCCAAACATACATTATCTTTACTCCTATGATAATTTCATCTAAAATAGTAAGATTTTTACACTTACATACTTTCTACTTAAGTTATAGTTATCGCACATTAGGACTGACATTCAGGTTTCCTTCCCACCAAACTTCATTTCAGTATAATTTCTCATGCCAATTAAGTTATTCCATGCCAATAAAATTCCATCTGTGCTTGCGATATTGAGCCTTGAAATCCGGATCTTCTCAAATATTTCAGGGCCACAGTTAATGCATGCTTAGAAAACAAACAGTTTCCAATAGTTTGCTTGAAGAAAGATGATACAAGTCGCTACTCATGGAAATATTTAGGTTCTTGGTGATACTTGCATAAAATTCATTCACTTTTCTCTCTGGAAGAGTTGTTATGTTCAGTAATATTTTGGATGTTTAGATCATAAGGTGATTGCAGCATTTTGATTAAGAATCTCTTCAGAAAAGCTCAAGAAAATTTGGTAACAGTTAAAAGTCTAACTCAAATTTGCCAAGTTCATGATCACCTGTCAAACACTGTTGTGAGTCTACTGGCTGTTAGTCTACCCATAATATAATAAACAGTGATTAATAAGTAATACAGTAATATTTATTTGCATTCATCTTCCACAGCATAGCATCATTTTTCTAATGAGGTGCATTATCAGGATTCAGTTTGTAGAGCAACCTACAAGTGTCTGCATTGTCTTGAGTAGACAAGATTTTTTTTGGTGTAAGAAAAATTTCAACCACTAAACCTTTTGAAATGTACTGTTAGCAAATGCTTTAGATCTGAACACCACTTGTAATAGTAGAACCAAACATTCTCATTTTAAATTTCAGATCATCTTTTTTTCCGAATTAGCCTGCCTTGGATTTCTGTTTTCTGTCAAAATTCCATCTTACTCATGGGTAATTCTGGTACTGATAGATTCTCACCTACCTTGTATCAAAATGGTAAATATTTCTATAAGTTATCTCCAATAAATTCAAATATGACTTAGAATGCAGAGATGAAACATGGCTCATATAAGCAAAAATACTGAAAGTTTGGGTACTACCAGGGTGAATTGAAGGTGGATATACTGCAAAATTGTAAATGAACTGGGGAATACATCAGTATAAATCTGCATAACTCAGTCATAAAAACTCTGGTAAATATGCAAAGACATGTTACAACCTTCTTCATCACCTAGAGCTGTCTTTTGCCCACACTACCCTTGATCCAAAGATTACCTGTTTCTACCTATTTCCTCCCCAGCAGCATGAGTTTGTTTTTACCACGTGTTTCTATTGCAAATTTCTCAGTGGGATTTTAGCTCAAACTGGCACGTCTAGACACTGCTGAAGCACAAAAAATAACTAACAGTAGTGCTAAAGATTTAGTCCCCAGATATTCTCAGAATCACTAAAAATTGAAAATGCTGAAGAAATCATGTGACGCCAGAAAAAAAACACACACTGGGAGAGAGGTGGAAGAGGAGGAGAGAGTTCAAGAAGCATTTGGGCAACACTCTCAGGCCCATGGTGTGACTCTTGGGGTTGGTGCTCAGCAGGGCTAAGGGTTAGACTCAATGATCCTATGGGTCCCTTGCAGCACTGCGTATTCTGTGGTTCTGTCATAGTGTGCCGTTGCTGTTTTGGGGTTTTTGTTTATCTTTTTAAGCCTCACAGACCAATTCAAACGTTCATTGGTTTCTAAAAGGTATTGTAAATGCTGGGTTTGTGTTAAACATGTTTAAGTGGACAGGCAGACTGCTTTTAAGAAGCTCTGCCTCAACTGTTAATTAGCACATAATATAGTTGTCATGACCACGTTCATCTCCCTTCTTCTAATGAACACCAGACCAGGTTGTACCTGTGTTATTCTGGTTTTTACTTCATTATGGAAACAGGATGCCATGTGCATAGATATTCAAGGCCAGAAGTTCTGGTCTTGATTTTCAGTTTAATATTCGTGTTGAACTTGCCATATTTAGCACAAATTTGTGAAGATCTGGAATGAAAACAGTGATGAGTAGCATCATGAGTAGCTTTCTCAGAACTCTTGGGTTTTTGTGGGCTTTTTCCCCCAGTGGGGCCTCTGTAGCTCTTGAATGTCTGGAAATGTTGTAAGGCCAGCTTTTCCTTCCCTGTCTAAAAATAGAGGGAGGATTAGCAACAATAATTTATAAATGGACTTTGTGAAGACAGATTAATTATAGTTCACATTCCTTTACTATCATTTCATGGGTTCTGTTTACATGCTGATGAATATGCAAAGGGTAGTGGAGAGTTTGCAGATGTTCTTTGGTTGTGTTTAGGATTTAGTTTGAACAGGATTAAGCTTGCAAGAGCATGTAAGATTTATGGAGAATGTCAATAGGTCATTGACACCCTCAATGGACAGAACTTCATCTCCTCCTCTCATCAGGTAGCCACAATAGTTTCCTCAAACAGAAGCTAAGAGCAATCATTTCCCATAGTTCAATTAGTAGTGAATAATGATTTGTACATAACTTTTCTTTCATTTATATTCACACTTGGTTGAAAATTCTGACCTTCCAATTAAAATAAAAAATTTGAAAGAGGCAATTCAAATCAAGCAGTTTGTTTTCTTTCAAATGCTATTATGCCTCTTTAAAAACTAATAAAATTGTTTATCTCCAGCAATATACAATTAAGCAGTTGGACTTAATGTCAGAAACATGTTGCCATTATGTCAGAAAGCACAGAGAAATTTTTAGAAATATTTGTCTAGCTTGGTAAAAAGCTCTAATATCTTTGAGTCCAACCGTTAATGTGAAAATTAAGAAGATAACAGACAGTCAAGTTTATTTTTGAAAATATTATATACAGAAGCCTCATTTAGATTATAATGGAATAGTGTATAGCATGATGAATTGAATTATTTTTAAAAGTATTTTATTTGCTAGAAAAAATAAGGTTTTTTGGGTACATATTAAAAATCATAAAATAAAAATCGATGGCTATTTGCTTAAACTTCATATTTTGTTTCAAAATATGAAAATAATACATACATTTGCAGTTTTTTATCAGAAAAATATGTCAATAATACAATTTTTTTCTATATAACACAATTTCAACAGATTTCAGAGTGTTTTTTTCAATGGAAAAAAAATCTTCTGTATGTCACTGAATTTTATTACATACTTAGATGCTTTGGAACATAGACAAACACTAAATGACAAAAAAATGTACATATAGACAACTTATCTCTCTCCCACATTCCATTTTCAATTTTATGAGAACACATTCTCCCTAAGAGAAACTGGTGTGTTGCGTGACTGCCTATGAAAATAAGCATAAAATTTTTATACCATTCATATTTTTCCCAACTTGTCTGCCAGTTTCTGCTAATATTTTATTTATTTAAAAAATTATCCAATTTATATGATGGTGAGTATCAGTCTTTCTAGCAGTATAGGTCTAACACCATTCCTATTAGTTTGATTCATATCTATGCATTTCTCTGCCATACAGTCCATCTCATTTTTATTTTCCTTGACCTTTATCTACCTCTGTGTAATAAACCAATTGGTAATCTTTTGGGAGAGAAATTAATAGGTATAAAAACCTGTCATGATCTGGTAGTAAATAACTAAGTCAAATTTAGTGTCTTAGAGTTGAATATTCACTGAGAGTTTAACTAGATTGAAGCCACAATACTTACTTGGCTTAATTTCTATTTTAATAGTTAAAAATTCTAATTCATGTTTTACAGGTTAAAAAAATTCTCCCTATTTCCCAAATGATAAAGGAAGATATAATTATTAAGTAATAAAAAGAAAAAGTGATAACTGATTGGCATTTATTTGAATGATCTTTCATCATGTAAGTGTGTATTTACACCCATCTCCTATTTTCCCCTATCTTCTCCCCTGTCCTCCTTAGGATTTCTAAACTGGCCCCAGGAAGAATCAGAGTAAAAGAAAAAAAATAACACACAATATTAATTTTCTTTTGTAGAACGCTCTGATATTAAACAACAATTTCTTTTAATAACAATTTTGCATGTGTGTAATGAGTAGGGATTTATTTTGTTTTGGTGTTTCCTTTTGGGGGGTTCCTTACCCCCATGGGGCAGAACAGTCTGTCCTGGCTCTTGCTGGGATAGTGAATCTTTTTCCAGTTTTGAAATGTGTTTAAGATTCTGGATGAGAACAAGGCTGATAACACACTGATGTTTTAGTTGTGGCCAAGCAGTGTTTAGTCTAAGTCAAAGGCTTTTCAGCTCCTCAGCTGAAGGAGATAAAGCCAGAATAGCAAACCCAAACTGACAAAGGGATACAGTTCTTGGTCTCTGCTCATCACTACTCCAGGCTAAGGGTAAGGGTCGATACTCATTCCCTGAAGTCAAGAGGGTAGCCATGAACATCCCCATCAGACTGTGAGCAGCAAGCTACTTCAGGCACCAGTACAAACCTCCTCTGAGATCATAGAATGGCTTGGCTTGGAAGGAACCTCAAAGATCATCTCATGCCAACTCCCCTCTCTACACAGGAAAGCCCTGGTAGAGTATAAAACTCCGAGTAATGCACTGACCTGTCCCTTCATTTAAAAGTACCTGAGATCAAAGGCCAGCCTCCCCCAAAACACTGCAATAATCAGTTCATCAGTTTGGCAAGATATTGTTGCTGATATAAATCTGGTCAGTGATTATGACTTCAAAGGACGCAGCCCTTTTGACACCACAAAGATCACACCCACACTTCCTCATAAACTGGTGACTCTCAGATCTCCCAGACATTGTATGGTAACAATTAAAAAACATTTTCTGACTGGAGTCTTGAAGAAGAGTAGAATATCTTTGCCATTAAAAGAAGACTCCAGCACAGTTTGGCTTCTTTAACACTCACTACTTCACATTTCAGGATGCTAGAGTATTTATTTAAAAAAAAAAAATCCTTAACCTTTAAAGTTGATAATTAGTTCACTTTATACCTTTCACATGCTAAGATAAATAATTCACATTTTAAAATATTTTTTTATGTCTGTTTCTTTGTCCTACTGAAACATGCATACCCCATGTCATTTACAGTAATGTCTGACTCTGGCTGCTTGGGACTGCATTTTAAATTGTCACATCAGCAGCCACCTTCACCAAACAGAAGAGAAGTCTAAGTATAACTGTGCTTGCCAAAAATTAAACAAATCAAAAGCCCAGTCAGGCGGTTTCAGAGTAATCTGCCAACATATTTAAAAACATGCAATTAAAAAAAAAAAAAATAGAAATACTTGAACAAATTTCAACAGGGAAACAAAAAAAGAAAAGAAAACACTTCTTTTTCTGGGGGCTGTAGTTAGGCCTGTAGTTGAGTGATTGAAAAAGGCTCACAAAATTACTCAGTCCTGAATTGCTACACTTGTGACCTGGCTTTGGTGGTAGTGGTTACAGGAATTTAACTTCAAAACCAGAATAATAATAATAAAAAAAGCACAGAGATGAACAGCAAATAAAGTGGGGAAAAGAGGCAGATGTCATTCAGTTTAAAACTCTATTATTTCTAGTGGTCAGCTGCTTGAGGTGAGTCAAAGGGACTTTCGCCCTTTTCAATGAAACTTTCAAATATCTTTTACAATTTTTTTACTAAGTCAGAAGAGCTAGAGTCCCATGATTTTCTTTGTTTGCTTGTTTAAATTGGTTTTTGTTTGGTTGGTTTTATTTTATTTTAATTTATTTGCAAAATTTCCAAATTGCTGACGAGTATCCTGTTGGAGAATATTCTGGCCATCAGAAATGATCCTCCAGCATGGGAGAATTATGACCCCAGGGAGGAAGGCAGAAGGGAAGGGTTTGGTGCATGGGCACAAAGAGAGAACAGCTCCTACAGAAAACCAGATTATCTTCGAGGCATTGGGTCACTTCCCACTCGATAGATTCAATGTAAGCACTCCAAGTCACAAAGGGGAGGGGTTTCCCACCTGTGTGAGCATCCCCAGATTTTCCCTCCCAGTACCCAGCATTTCAGGCACTGTAAAGCTGCCTCTGGCAGAAGTGACTGGGTGCGGCTCCCTCCAGAGTTTATTCATGCCATTTCCGAATATAGCCGGAGGGGACATGAGAGTGACACGAGATGTACTTTCCACTTCTTTCCTTCTCTGCTAGCACTGGAAAATGGCCTGCATAACATAATAAGTATTTTCTGCCTGTAATTTCCGTCTTGGTATGCTTTGCAGGAACTGGATGAGCTGCTTGCACAGAGCTCCTTGCCAGTTTCTGGACTAAAACCAGTGTTCTGATCTTTCATTTCTGCTATTTCATTTTTTTTTCTTATTTTTTAATGTCTCTGTCATTTATTTCACTGCCTTTTGCAGTTTTGAATTTCATCCATGTTCCTAATTCTTACAAAACTTTCTTGCAAATCCCAGAATCCTAATTTAAACTGAAGCCTTCATTTAAATTTAAACATGCATCTCTGTTGCTCATCACTTCAGTTCCCAATTGCCTCCAGCTAAACAAACACACACGGAGAACACGAAATTACCTTCACTCTGAGTAGTACAGGACATACCATGGGGATATTAATTCCTCCTAATGTTGCTCCTGTCTCCAGACGAGTCCTTGTACTCCATGGTTGCTCAGGCTCTTAGTCATGATCCTGTTCCGTGATGCTGCTCCTCTGTGGTTCTCTGCTCTCTAACTGGTCAAAATGGCCCCGAGGACTTCTCTTGGATAGCCAGCTGCTGATACTCCAGTATTCTCTTAATCATGCTCCACATGAAGAAACATACTTGTTTAAAAACAAATTCAGATGTGGAAGAAAGACGAGGTTGTGGATTTTCCATTTGTAATATTTTAGACATCAGGTTTCATGTTCAGTAAATATTTTCCTTGTTAAAGATGTTCTTGAATTTGACCTAGGATACATCCACCTTATAGTCTCTCAACCTTTGCTTTTACTATTGTTAGATGGGAGACAAGACATTTGAGGGTGTTGGGTTAGGGAACCGCAAGGCTTTTGATAAACTTTTTTATAAACCTTTTTCAGAAAAAAAAAAGAAAAGAAGAGAACTAAAACCCAGGTATGTGAAGAGTTATGTTAAGCATATGCTCATAATTCAAAATTATTAAGCACTTTCAATATCCATCAGAAAAAAAAATATTGTCATCAAACCAGCCAAAGTCTTATAGCACTAAACTCTCACAGATATCAATGCATGGTTTTCTTTAAGCTGTAGCAGACTCTGTCCTACTTCACAAAATACTTTTTCTTTTGAAAGGAGATATTTGTCCACCCTGGAGTTTAAAGTGCTGGGATATACTCCACTTGGCAAGCTTTTGTTGGTAAATGCCACTCCAAAAATATCAAATTACTTCATTAAAAACACAAGTTTGAGTGAAAGTTGTGCTTTTCCCAAAAAGCTGTAAGAGATAATGTGCTGCAGTTTCCACTACCAGTGAGTGCTGCTTAACCTAAACTTTCTTAAATTCTGTTGTGTCTTTGCCATTAATATGACAGAACTACTTAATCTCCTAGACAGCCCTGTTGAAAGTGCTTCTCACCCCTCATCAAGTAGGGTTTGGAGGAAAAAGTAACCTCTTCATACATGAATGGTTTCCAGTTATTTGAACTTCCCTATGTCTGTATCAGCTCTTACCTGTAAAAACTGGATTACTTCTTGAAAAATCTCTCTAGAAACACAGGAATTTAATTAATTGTTTGTTAAATGAATGATTTGATGAATATTCTCATTTTATCTCCAGCTGGGATGCTATTTTCCCACCTGTCACTTGAAGTGATTGAACTATACATACAAACACACATACACACATAAATACATATATATATATATATATATATTCATGTATATACACCATTCTGAAAGGGCAAGAAAGAAATCTGCTTATCTTCTGATGTTAGCATCATCATAAACAATGAACCCATTGCATTTTCTGATGTAATTGGCTGTAGCTCTCTGCAAAACAGATTTTGTCAGGGGCTGATTTTGTTGTACTGTTTTGAGTCAGAGTAACACACTTCTACATACACTCAAATGTTTAAATAACAAGTGCATTCACTCACTGAATCTCTGAAAGTAAGCGCATTTGAAAAAAAAATCATTTTTGTAAAATTAAGAAAACATCCAGAGTAGCTCAGTATTTATTTTTTATGTTCAGTATTTATGTTCATGTTATGAAAACCACTTTAAACATTTTTGTATTCAGTCATAATTATTTGTCCTGCAGCCAATTCAATTTGCCAGGAACATAAGTTCTTCTGATTTTATTTTTAGTATTTAACATATACTCTGCATCAATCTTCTTAAAACACCACGAAAACAAAACTCCCCAGCTCCATACCAACAAAACACATCAAAAAAAATTTAGAGAGAACAGTACTCTTACCTAAATGAATTGAACATAAGTATTTTCTTGAATTTCATGCTGTGTTATAAAATAAATTTAAGTCCTAGTGATATATATATATACTAGGTTATTTGCCCAGTGGATTAAACAACCATAAATATTGAGTGATTCAACCTCGCAGCACTCCAGTGCTGGCTAGGAGTGACTTGCATGCTAACTCATCCTGGAGCTTCAGGATACCCCAGAAAATTGTGCCTAACTGAGCTTGCTAAAATAACCTAATAAATGCAATTTTTCTAGATACTTAAATTACTGAGACTTTTCCAAAGTGGTTAAAACTCCTTGTGGGTCACATATGGGTTTACTAAAGCTCTGGAGAGAAACACTGGGAGGTGCATGGAACCCTGCCAAGGCCAGACCACCTCCCCCAAGTAGGTTGGAATAAGACTGGAAAAACAATTATAACTCTGCTGCAACTGGAATCTCTCTCTCATCGATAATTTCTGCTGAAACAAGTATTTTGAAGTCTGAGGTAAAACAGAAAGGATAGTTATGTTGTCTCCAAAGTCCCTCACATTTACAAATACTTGGAGAGATACTTTTTTCTGTTCTTTATTTCTACTTTTAAGTATCTTTCCTTCAAATTGTGCTTCATGGGAAGATATCACTGAACTGTGTAATGCTACTAAACATATAGCATTGCTTCTAAAAAAAACAATAGCTAAAACCTATCATATTTTAGCTAATTTCACTGGTCTTGTAAAATGAGTCCCAGGCTCAACATTTAACTAAATTGCCCAAAACCACTCTTTAAAACAAGTAATGTATATAAGCAACTCCTCTGTAAATTGTCTGGGAACATGCTGCGGAGCAACTCTCGAGAGAAAAACTAGAGCTGAAATATTTTCCCATGCACCCTCTAGCTGGGTGACATTCCTCTCTCTTGTTCAAGATTTACCCCCAGCACCACCAAACAGACACTATCTTTTGTACCCATGTTTGTTTGTGCTTCCCCTCCTGTTGATATTTATGAGAGCTCTTTCTGATACCCTCGTAGCATCATCCTAATTTTCGCAGCAGTTTCTGTGTGTTCAGCTTCCAAGAGGAATGCAAAAAACACAAGCTGTCTCCAAATTGAAGGAATCAATTTTCATTTCTAAAGTCAGATGGGCTTTCACTTATTTCCTACTGACTCCATAGGGGGATAATAATGGTGTTGCTGCTTTCAGTGAAAAAGACCATTATTGAGGACAATGCACCCAGTCGAAAGAGATGCCAGATCTCACCCTTCACTCCCCAGTTTACAAGCTGGGCTTTTTCCAGAATTTGTTTTCTACCTGGCCAGCTCAGTAAGAGCCGCAGGGTATAGCTCAGTCAGAGCCCCAGGATATGTGAATATTTTTTGGACATCAGTACAACAAGCAGAGAGGAAATGAGAGTGAGCACAAGCCTCCAGCGGCAACTCCTTCCCAGCCAGCTGCTCCTGTCCCACCAGCCCAAAGCATCACCATATGTTTGGCTGCCACCCATGCAGCCAACAGCCCTTGGCTGGAGGCATCTAATCCATTTGGATTCCTCTTGCTAATGCTGACGGACACCCAGCCTCTCCAGGCCTGCTGTAACAGACTGTGCTGGCACCACTGGGCTCATTGCATCAGCTCTGCAGTAACACAATCTACCCCTGTTCTCATCAGCTCCAGACAAATCGTACCCTGGAGGAGACAGACCCCAGGAAAGTTTTATCAGTCTCCATTCCCAGCTCCAGCACAGCACCTGGCTTCAGAGGATTGAGCCAGAAGCCATGTTCCATGTCCAAACAGGCTCAGAACCTTCAGTGAGGGACTTAAACTGCGGAGCTGATGGCCAGGTCTTTTCCTTGCTCTTCCTTTTCCTTGGAAATCTGGGATGACAAGCAGAATAGGAAGTGAAGGAGACTATTTTTTGGATCACTCAGTTTTAAATTAAGTTGTTTAAAAATCAACCATGCCTTTTGGGAGGTTCTTGCAGAGTCTCAAGGAAAAGGTGTCTATTCTAATTCTTCTGCCACATGCTGATTAAAGTTGGTACTGATGATTCATGGTTTGCCATTCTACTGCAGCTTCATTTTCAGCGATGCACTACCACTGAAACCTTATTCTTAACACCAGTCTTTTGGAACTTCTTAGTTATTTTTCAGTCATGGAAATGATTCCAAAGATGGGTTCTAAGTAGATGAAATAACCACACTCAAAAATCTACATAATTTTTTTTTGCCATAATAGCTAGCCCTTAGTCTTTTAATAAAGCAGAGACTTATGATGTTTTCTCTTTCAGTGTCCATGTTTCAATCTAAAAAACCTCTACATTTACTTGCAAAACAGGAGGGTGTTTGACATGCAGATTCTTATTTTATATTTGAATTTATATACTTCTCAGAAATTATGCTATTAAGAACAAAATATCATGCAGTCCTTCACAAGAACACGACCATTTTCTGGTTTTCAATTGAGTAAAGTTTCCATGGATACCAGTGGTTATGCTTCATATTTAAACTCTTGAAGTTTCATTCTAGTTTAATTGTTAAATAATCCTGTTTGCTCTTTGCTGACACATTATATTACATGCTTTCTTTTGTCTAAAACTTGCACTTTAAGACTGCAGTTAATGACACATACACACCTTTTCCAGAAAGTAGTGCCACTGTGATATGAAGGAATGAGGTAATTTAATGTATGCAAAAGTACAGAACTGCACAAACTAGAAACTGCCTCTCTGCACAGTTAACTTGAACTGCTGCATATTCTCTGAGAGTGTTTTGTTATAGACTTTTGTAAACAATATTGAAGAAATCTGTGTTGAGTAATACAATGCATCAGAATGTGCTGCTTCCCAGTCCCTTTGCCCAACATTGCAATTTACTCTATTTATTTTTCACCACAAAATCATTCTGTGTTTTAGTGACATGAAGGTTATTGGCATCCAAACCAGAGAGAGAATGAATAAAAATAAAAATAAAAATAAAAATAAAAATAAAAATAAAAATAAAAATAAAAATAAAAATAATAAAAATAAGGAAATATTTGAATGAAACACAGTAGGATCTATAGTACTCACATGCTTTCTGTGCAGTACATGGGAAGAGCTTCACGTTTGACAATGGATGTCAGACCTGAACAAACCACTAGGAAAAACAGATCATAGCAGTATGGATTAAACCTCCAGTCAATGGGACAAGATCACCCTCCACAGCCATCTCTGAGAGGGCTGCATACTGGACTTGGGTTAAATGCAAATATTTAAAAAATATTTACAATTTTATTTTTCTGAAATAAACCCCCGCTATTATCTCTGCTGTCTTCGGTCAGTGTCTAGAACAATTCTCACAAAATGCAAGTATATGAAAGTACAGCGTATACTTTTGTCTTCATCTGAGTTGTGAGACCGCCCAGCTTCAAATCTCTTTGTCTTAACAGGAAGCTTCAAATTCTTGTTAAAAATTCAACCTCTTCTAGCCATTACCCTAACACACAATTTCAAATTTTCCCATTGAAGCTTCTGCCTTTATTTAATGTTTAAAACACATATTTTTAGCCACAGAAATCAAAAAACGAAACAATTGAGAGTTGAAGAGTGACTGGCTGGAAGGGTAGACAATTGCTTTCCAATGCCTGGCACAGCATACATCCCTCCTTTTCCTTTTCCTGTATTTCCTCTGGAGTCCAGTCTTGCATGTGTGTTCAGAGGCAAACCTCCACAGCACAGAGCTGGGCAAGAGATTGCAAAGTCATGCAATGAAACTGGATGCCTGGTGAAGCTTTAAATACTTCCTGTGAGCCATAAAACAGTTTTTTCCAGTCTTTTCTCACTGTGTTTCCCAAACTGATCCTTCGGCAAGGGATTGGAGAATGTGTGCACTGGTCAGATTTCAGATTCAATTATTACCCAGTTTTTTCCAGGGTCTCCACTGAGTATTAATTAAACAAAGTATTATTTACCAGCTCTGCTGTAAATAGTTTTTACAGTATGGTTTAAACTGTTTTTTAGTGTCTCTTCAGAGAGGCTTTTCTCAGTAGCAGGTTACTTGATCCCAGAATATAATTTTTTTACAAATGCTCATTTATGATTTACAGCTCTGAGGATGCAAAATACATCAGGATTGTTAATGATGATTTTTTTTATTGACTGAATAATTATAATGTCATTTTATTAATATTATTAATAATAATAATAGTGATAGTGATGATGATAATAATAATAATAATAATAATAATAATAATAATAATAATAATATAAACTGCATTGCAGAAAATGTTGCGGGCCAAGTTTATGTGCACTTAGAATTTGACCCTAGGATACAGAAAGGAGAGAAATTGTGCCTGAAAATATAACAGCCTGCATTATTGAAAGAAAACACATATATACCATAGTCTCCTAAGTCAGATGCTATATTAACCTAATGCTAAAAATGGAGGCTTTCAAGCCTTTTAATCTTGAGAAACTGAAATCTTCTGCAGTTTGCAGAGAAATTAAACTTCTTGGCACTTCATATGAGTTCCAATATTGCATAAAAAAAAAAAGGTAAGAAAACTGTAAGGGTTAAATATTTTGTGGTGGCTTTTGTTTGATTTCTATTGCTGTTCTTAGACATTTCAACTATAAACACAGTCAGGGTAAAGAATGCAGCAGAGACATTATTGACAGCCACATCCTCTCAATGTGTTTCTCCTAATGGGCACTTAATAGCAAAGTGGGATGCAGCAGTGGAACTAAGAAATGTTTAAACACAACGTAAATAAGTGGTCAAACAACTTTGATTGTTATTTCAGTACATTTTTTATGCAACCATTTCAGAAGTGAATATTAAAAAACATGCATGAGCATGGAGAAAAGTAGCTACTGATTGTTGGAACCTGGGAGTTTTGAGCTTTCTGTGCTTTTTAACACTGACCCCCAGGAGAACATTACTTTTTCACCTGAGGCTTTGAAAAAAGCTTCCAAATTTTAGCAATGAAGTTAAAACTACCAGTGTGTAATTAAAATAAAAATATGTAATTTCACATAGTAAAAGATTTTGAATTTGAAAATTTTAAAATACAATACTAAGTATGAAACAAAATAAAAAGTTTTAAGTGTTGTCTCTTTCTGTCTCCTTCCTTCTTCATAATTTCAAAGAATAGATTTTAGTTAAATAATTAGTACAACGCTACAAATCACAAAAGTTTAGTTATTAAGTCAAAACTATAAATAAGCACCCATTAATAAAATTTGTATTTGCTCAAAAGTCTCAGTATTTCCATGTACAGAAGGCATGCCAGAACCATTAACCCATGGAATTGTTTGGTTTTGACCTTAAAGGTCAACTTATTCCAATCCCTTGCCATGGTCAAGGAAACCTTCCACTGGACCACTCAACCCAAAGCCCCACCCAACCAGGCCTTGAACACTTACAGGGATAACCAGTGCTTTGTTAATTACCATTTGCCAGTTTTCACAACCTTTTCTGCCATTATACCACCAAGAAGGATAAAACTAGTAAGCATTTAGAAAAGTACTAGGAACTTGTGTTCTGGGCAGGACAATCATCCTCATGTTTGGTGCTTAAACCACACCAGCAAACCCTAACTCTCTATTAGCTGTCAAAATGCAGCAAATCCAAATGTATTATATATTTTGTTTAATCTGCATACTACCAGTTTTCCCCGTTCTTTACCTTGGAGAGATTTGGTGCTAAGGTTTTTTATATCTGTGTACATATAAATATGTTATGTTAAATATTACATAATTTCTCTCACTTACAAAGGAAGCCTGAGAAAAAGAAGGGCTCTAAACCAAGCAGGGTTGATACAGACTTTTCTCTCATTTACTGCTATCTACAGATCTTTCAGTAAGCTTCCTATCAATAATAAATACAACTTAAACTCCAATGCATTTCAGATATAATCTAGGTACACTTTCTTGCTCCTGGAGACTGGTTTCTTTATATGATAGAATTCTTGCAGCAATGCACATACCAAATACTATTACTGTGTGTGGGTACAGAAATCCCTCCTAGGAAAACCTTATGTGTTTTATGATATTTGGATGCCTAGTGTTACCGGAGAAATTCACTGCAATCTACTTTTTCTAGAAAGTCCTCTCTGCAAACAATGGCTCTTTAAATCATTGAGACTACTCACGTGACATAGGCCAGCAGGCATAAACTGATTTAAGGGTTTTAAATTTAAAACAGGTTGGTAATCCCTAGTGGATGATATGACTGTGAAAATGAAGCTTATCAGGCTGCCCTGCAAGCCTGTAGTCAGAAAGCAGTCTGAGCCTGAATGTCCAATATTTCCTCCTCTAGAAATTAGGAGAAACCGCTATCTGCATTTATTTAGGGAGGAATCTGCACCACTTGGAGGGAAGTTTTATCCAGGTCAAAAATAATCTACCAGTTTTACAACTATTTTCAAACTACCACCTTGTACATTTTTAACATAACCACCAGTGCCCCTCTACACCTCACACACTCTGTGTGCCCAGGCTGGAATAAAATAACCAGGCAGGCATGAGTTTAATCTTCAGAACTGATTTCCTGACCCTCCCACTTCTGTGAAAAGTTAGCAGTGGGGAGGTTTAGCCGTGCAAGTCAGCCCTTTCCATTCTGTACAGGCACCCAAAAGAGGCATTGAATATAGGAGAACGCAGGAATCCAGTGGAGTTTATAATTATATTGTAATTACAATTACACATCAAAAAGTTAGGGCAAGAGAGGATTTAAGTGATGTGATCCAGCTAAAGAGATAGAAACTGGGAAATTCAGTCATGGGCAGGGGTACTGGGATACCATACACTCTGTAAACATATCTATGTTTACAGGATTGGTATGTGGGTCAGATTTTAAGGGAAATGGAGAGAGGCAAGAGGAGTTAACATGAGATAAGGGTGAGGGAACTTGGAGAACAGGGCTGGACCCTGAAGAAGAGAGAAACTTCAGGGTGAGGGGGTGGGGTGGTTTGAGATGAGACAGAAACAACCTAGTTAAGGAGGAGGAAGTTATGCCCTTGTGAACTTAAGGAATGTTACAGCATCCTGGCTTCAGAGTCAGACTTACGTAGTTGTTTTACAACAGCAAGACCAGGAGCTGAGAGCAATCCCAGCACGAGCAGATCCCACCCTGACCAAGTGCCACCCTACAGAACCTGGACACAGCGGGTTTAGTGAGGTGCTGGAAATGGCTCCATTGTCAGCCCTCAGCACACCAAGGCGATAAACCAGCATGAGGATCCAAGGACTCCTGTCAGCAGCAGCTGGATATGGGTCGGAAGCACAGCTATAGAGTCAGGGTCAACCCTGGGAGCCAAAGAGAACAAACATTCATAGAACAGCTGCCTGCTCCAGTCTGGAGTGAGGGGGAGTAGGAGAATGGGACTCAGGGGAGACTTGTGGGGCCAATACTGCCTATTAGAAGGAATGAAGGGCAAAAACAGGGAAGAGGTGTCAAATATTTAATGAGGTGTTACAACATCTTCTTCTCCATAACAGATGGAAGCTCCATGAGACTCAAGTCCTGTTGGCATTCAAAGGTGCTGCAACAAATTTCCCAATGTGAGGTCCTGGTGTTTCTAACCAGTAAAGCATAGCATGAGCTCCTGATGTGTAAACAAGTTGAGAATCTCTCCATTGTTCAGCTGTCAACGAGTGCCTATGCATCTTCAAATGTCCCATCTACAATGCTGTGACACCAATAAGGAGATTAAAGTTTGCTTGCGCACAAAAATAAAAAAAAAAATGAAGTTTATGCCTGCAACAAAATTCTTTCTTTTCTGTGGTAACATTGAGCAAGAATTTTTGTATCTAGCATAAAAAAAAGAATAAAAAATTATAAGATACTTTATAAGTGTTATTCTCCAGAACAAATGTATCGGTTTTATACCAAGGTTGACTTGAATTATTCCAACAATTTTTCACAATTCTGGTAAAAAAATATACATCTTATAAAGTATGTATCTGCATAAATGCCAAAAATACAGGTTTTTATGGCCATCTGTAAACACTCCCAAAATGAGAGCATTAGGGTCTCAAAACCCACCCATGTTTCTCAACTGTAAAATCCATTTGTTTACTGCTACAAAGTTCTCATTGGGTATGACAGGTTATCAAAAAAAAAAAAAAAATGAAAAAATGAACTAAAAGGATGACATTGACTTTTATCTGAGCATTATTAGTTACAAGACCCCCACTATAGCAATGGCACCATAATATAAATGACTTTTCACCAAGCTTCAGGACAGAGAGAAGCTGCACCATGGAAGGATGGGATGCAGCCAAAGCAAATGTTCCTGCAGGCTTGATCTTCTCTAGGAAGTTCAAACATTCCTCTACTACTTTGCAAATAAAAGACAGGCACACCTACAACAGAGAATATATCTAATATAAAAATGTAGCTGCTGTGCAGAGGAAAAATATAGCTGTTTTTCTGGGAGATGCAACATTCTTTTTATTTTGGTGTCATTTACAAAGATAAAGCAGTTCATTGCAATTTTTGTATTTACATAAATTCAGAATTCAGCCTGAGGTCAGAAAAGCTGATTTTATTGCTGTCTTTCAAGTATACACTGCTGACTTCAACTGGTTTTGCAGTGTAGAAACAGCACAACAAATTTGCATTTTTTTGCAGAGATCACAGTGGAAGACCCATCACAGAATTCCATGATTTGTTCACTGGGGAAAGCAATTATGTGCCAAAGACAGGAAGACTTCAGTCTGCAATAATCCATTAATTAAATGAGAAAATGACTCTACAGACCAAAATCATCAAAATAAAAAAAAAAGGACATTTTAGGTTTCATGGGAGTTACAATTCTTTATTATAAGAATAAAACATTGCAAAAGAGGTGTTGGATCATTTACTGAAACTAACATTTGCATAACTTTTTCAGTGCTTTGAATTTGTATTTGAAACATTTGAAAGAAATAATAAGGGAAAACAATATCTTTTTTTTTTTTTTTAAATATGCCCGTGTGGCAAGGAACCTCTAAGTTTGACAAGGGTGGTACCATCTATACACATTTAGGAAAACATGCTTGCTGTGGGTGTACAAAAATAAAATTTATTTGTTAAATTACACATAAATATAAGGTACAAATGTATTTTTAAAATACAGATAAAGATAATCACACTTGCATTGTGTACATATGAAAATACAGCATTTTAATATTCAACATACACAGACACATTTATGATAAATGCAACTAGTTGGCAATGCCAGTTCTCCTCAGTCTATTTTTGTTCTTCCTTTTTTTCCCCCTTCCAGTTTTCCATAAATATGGAAAAATAAGATTTTTGAAACAATTAGTTCTGCCGGACATCTTGCAGCAGCTTGTTAATTTCTGCCACCAGCTCACTGGCATCCATGAGTTCATGTTTGCCATCGCTGAGGTGGTTGAGCACATTGTCAAAATCATCTTCTTCGTAATTCTCCGGGATCTCCTCCATGGCTGGCAGCCATTTGGACGAAGGCTGCGCGCCCGAGTGAGTCCCCAGAGCGGGCCCGTTGTTGGCAGGGTTTTGGAAATGCGTGCTGGCTGCCCAGGCTGCCACCCCCGGGGGATAATTTACATTCTTGGCCGGCAAATGTCCCTTCCTGCGCTCCAACGAGTTGGAGCGATCCATCTCATTGCACTCTGTGTAGGCATCCAACGAGGGAGGCAGCAGGCGCTGGAAGACGCTGCTCATTTCGGAGAGGAGGGAGGAGGTGCAGGTGTCCCCTGATTCCTCCTCGCTCTGGCAGTCCTTCCCAAATGTTGAAAAGCTCTTCTTCTTCTCACCGCCATCGGCTGCCTGGGCATCCTCCTCGAGGCCCTGATGTTGCTGCTGCTGCTGCAGGTGCTGCTGGGGTGCCTGGAACTCCTCCCCAGGGATGAACATGTTGCTTCTGTAGTCGGAGGAGGGAGAGGGCAGCGGTGGCATCCAGCACTGGTCCGAGTGGCCCAGGACCCTGCACTCCTCCGTGCACAGGCGCATCGCTGCAAGAGAGACACGAGGAGAGTGAGCAATCCCTCCTGCTGCACACAGCACCTGCTGTGTCCATCCTGTCACCAGGACAGAACTTCCCCAGAGGTGTTCAAATCTGGGGCTTGGTTTCACCTTCTGTGTGCAGGAAGGTGGCAAATACAAATGGTCTGGTACCTCCATTGCCAAGGACAAGAACAACCAATGTAAGACAGTAATGCAATCTCTTAACTAAGGCTGAAGATAAACATGTAAATTCCAGGTAGAAAAACAAGCACTTGTGGCTTGAAGCTGCACAAGCCCTTTGAACAGTTCTAGCTCATTAAAAAAATATCCAGTAGAAGGAAGAAATTTCTACCTCCAACACTCACTTGAGTTTTAGAGAAGTCTTCCACATGCAACAAGTGAGACTTATGAGAGCAATCAAATGGGAATAAATGGACAGGGGAAATAAAGAGCAAAGAATAACAACGTGCAGAGGGATCTCCTTTTCCATTAAACAACTCCTTTGTTCTGACAATGAAGTGTACGTAGAACTCAAGGTGATCCACTGCCATATTACTTTTTTAACTAAATCAGTTAAATTTTAGTCTACTATCAGAACACCTAGGGTTTAATTGCCAGCCTGCGTGACTCTGGTGTTTGTACTGCATTTATACACTCAGGTGCACTTGCAGCTCTGTAGCTCAGGTTACTGGCCTGTGCTGGCTCAGGCCTTGGCATAAGGAGGGCTCTAACCCATGGGATGGGAATCCAGATCAGCCATGAGGGCTGAAGAGCACAAGGACAACAAAGCTGCTCTCTCAGTTTCTTGGTTTATTGATGTGTCTCATGGAGAAAGAAAAATATGGGGCAAATGACTGCAACCCTGAGCGCCGCACTGGTCCAAACTGGCCCACAAAGGGGCACTGCAAGAGTCCTTTGCAAACATTCCAAGAGGTCTGGGAATGGTTCCTGGAAGCAGAGACAAGCGAAGCCCAAAGTGACAGACCTGCAGAGAGGGATGTGCCAGGAGAGATGCTATATTTTCCACTCAAAGGGAACACAGGGTAGGACACAAAGCCTCGCCTCAGGCTGGGTGTCTGTGTGCCTGCCAGACATGCTGGAGAAGATCTGGGTGCTGCTGGGTTTGAGTGACCAATTTCAAAAGACAGCTTTCAGAAATGACAGACTCTTTGCATTTTGCATATTTTGACCAGAGGAAACTCTTGCCCTAATCACTTAATGGTTAGATAATCCCACACAGAATACAGTTTCTTGTTCTTTCTCAGTATATACTGACTGCATAAGAAATGTTTGCAGTCATGCCCTGGAAGTTTTCCTTGCTCCCTCAACACATTTCCCATCTGGCTCTGGATCCACTCCGTTTATCAAAAAATCATTTTGTGGTGGTGTAAGCAGATCTGAACAGACTATTTCAGTTTAGGACACACTAGTGATTTATAAAGTCCTAGTCTCATGCTGTCAGCAGTATTTATTTTTGCACTTTACACAGCCTATCACATTGTTTGCTTTCCTAATGGCCTTTCCATTCCTATGACTATAAACTTTCTCTGTGCCATGCATGCAACAGTATGAATTTTTTCAAGATTACAAGCTCAGACTGGATATTGCACTATCTATTGCAAAATAACTGCTGATCCAGGAAGTTTCAAACAAACAAAACAAACTAGAATATATCAGTGCTGGAGTTTTGATACAAGTGACTGAAATGCCTGCAAGTGTTTGTTCCTATGTGTGACGTTTTACAGAAAATGCCCAAGAGTTAGAACTGTCAAAAGACATCTAAGTGATCCATGAAAAGTTCTCAAGTCACCCCAAGGTGAGGATTACACTTCTAATAAAGAAGATTCCTTTAAGACTCCTTTGAATTCATTAGATACTTTCAGTGATCTGGCATTTCATTAGTAACGAAGTTTGTCTTAGCATCAGTTTTGAAGCCCTTGTCAGGAATGGTTTCAGTTTAAAATAATAAATTCTGGTGTTCCTGAACATAAGATCAAAAGATTTTGTGAAGTAACTGAATGACTGAATGGTGACGCAATCTGTCCTTAAATCAGCAATAAATTTGAAAATGTCCAAATGCACAATAGCTTTTTTTTATTATTATTTCTTTTTTTTTTTTTTTCCCCAGAATTTAAAGCTTGCTGGTTAAGATTTAAAAAGAAAAAGTAAAAAGTCTTTCAAGGACAGTTATGGAACTTTCTGGTCATGAAATTTGTGGATTTTTGAGGGACTGGCTCCATTCCTTTCTTGCTCCACCTTAACAGACAAACAAACAAACAGACAAACTTCCCACAGCATGTTTGCCTGTGTCACCAGACTAACCATGCAGAAACCTTTCAGAATGGACAACAGGAAGTTTTCTTTTCCTCTTCATATACTGGGATTGTAGATCAATTCAGATCTCATCTGAACAGGTTCAACAGACTTATCTGAAGAATTAAGGCCATGCATAGCAGTAAATGGACATCTGGGTGAGACAAATACCAATCTTGATAGCCCAAACCAGTTCAATCCGCACTGAGAGGAGTTTCCCTTACTTTGAATTTAATTAGCCTGGCATTTTTTGGAAAACCTATCCTTAGGCTTACTGTTTAGAGAAGGAACTGTAAGAGCTGAAAATAGGTCATGGGCATTTCAGCCAGCTAAGAGGACAACCATTCCTGTCTGCTGGCACCCCCCAGTTGCCCACTGTAAAGGGACCACTCCTCCTGGGCAGCAGCAGGGCTGGATGCCAGTGCAAACACTTCAAGCTCCCCAGGCCAGCTGAGAGCTCCAGCAGATCCCTCCCTGCCTCCTTGCTAAAGCATAGGAGAGAGTGAGACATGCCTCATGCTAGCTGGCAGAGGAATAAGTAGTAGGAGTTACGGAGGATGAGGATAAAAATATATTAGAAGTCCAGATTTAGTTTAAAGATTCTGAAAACAGAGTAACTCTTCATACAAGACCTAGACTGGAGCAAAATATGCACAGAAAATTTTAAAGTTAAAATGTATAGGAAAAACAACTTGAACTTTTGGTGTTCTGTTTTGTCTAGCATAACAACCCTGGTTAGTACACGGGGGTCACTTTAGGAAGGCCATGTGCTGCACCACGCCCCAAAGCAAAGGGCCTCCATTTATAAAATTACTTTACTAAACCTGTTACATTTATGAACTTGATTCAGTGAACCCTACTGAAATCATCTGGCCCTCTGGTTATACAGAGAAAACTAAATATGATCTGAAGTAAGAAAAGATCTAGGGTATAACCAGAGGCTGTATAATTATTAAAGTGATTACAACATTTTTCTATCTGTACTAAGCATGAATTCCCATGACCTTTTATTCAACTTTTATTTGGGCATAAATTAAAAAGCACTAGTTCATACACATGAATATGTATATGCATGTTTATCCTGCTGCCACTCACCCTTTTCTAATTCTTTTTTTTTTCTTTTCTGCCCTCTGCCCCTGAATTGTGCCTCTTAAATTCTTGCTTCCAGAAATAAGGGTTGCAAGATTTAACATCTGGGAAATATTTAGAACCTTGCCTTGCTACTCATTTTTCAGTGGGAAAAACACTTTTCTTTCTTGTCCATCCATATTTCTAGTTCACTTTCACACTCAATTTCTAAATGATAAAAGTTTGTATCATATGGATAAAATCCACTGCAGAAAACCTATGCCCCAAATTGTAGTTCACTGTATTTTTAACGAACCACAGCTGCATGGCTATGCAAAAACATCCACCCAGTCATTAAAAGTCTGAGGACTTGGAGCAGATCGTACTTTTAGGAGGAATCTGGAGCCAGCTCATGATGTGAGTAACAAAAAAAGTAGGCACTGGTCTGGATAGATTTGCAGTTGTATCTGAGGTTTCATTTTAGTAGATACATGAAGCCTTCAACTCAGTATTCACCATGAAGTAAAGTGAAAAAGGAAGGAAACCCAGGACTTGAAAGCTAAAGAATTTTTGCTTTCTCGGTAGTAGTTTTATCAAAGTGACAGCCAAGAAGAACTGTAAATAAACTGCTCAGCTTCCATTGTGCTCTTACCTGCAGGAATTCTCCCATCTGTAAGGAAAAGGTCACTGAATCCTTCCCCAAGAAGTCTGTCAATTGGAGACTCTCTCCCCAAATCATAATCACTGTCTCCAGCTTCACTATCACCCCGGCCACTGTCTTTCAAGCTGAATTTATCCATATCTTGCAGGGCATATCTGTAAAGAGAATTGTGGAGAACTATATTATCTAAAGTATATTGCAGTCCAGTCTGTTTAAAAATACATGTCTGTATTTTCTGACACGTGTACACTCATATGTAGCAGAACAATCTGGATTCTCACCTGTAGCTTCTGGAATACTTGTTTCCTCGAAAACTTGGCCTTGGTTGATACTGGCCTTGGTGAAGCATTGAGAGAAGCTGAGAAACCTGCTAAAGAAAAGGTGAAAAGACTGATTCCTTGAAATGAAAGCTCCTAGCCATAAAAGCATTCATCTGCTTCTCAGGTTTGTTTGTGGTTTAATTTTTTTCTCCTTTAAGATTTAATTAAAACAAATTCCTGCACATATATAATGCAGTACAACTGACTATTTGGTACTGCAGTGTCTGACACAGGAAACATCTGAAGACTGTGTAAAATGAGGAAGTTCCCTGCTGTTCATCAGTCTCTGAGCTCATAATAATTAATTCCTCAACAAGTAAAATAAGCAATTAAACAGAGGTGGAGGCTTGTTTCAGTTTAATATATTAAAATCAAGCCTTTGCAATTCCAGGATCCTAACTCAAAACAAAACATCCTTACTTTACATATAAAGAGTTACCAGGACACAGCTCTCATTTATTTAAGCCATGACCCAGCATTTGCAGTAAAAACTGAGACAGAGAGCCTCAAAGTTTGAGATACAGTGATCATATATTACTGCAGCTGTACTCAAACTGTGTCAGAATGTTTTTAGTTCTGCACCCCCATTAATAAAAGAGTTTCCTGGATTGTTTCTGAATCTAAACACTTGGGAACTCTTTCTCAGATAGAGCTGTTGAGGGGAGGGAGAGGGAAGGTGAGCAAGAGTGAACTGTTAACCAGTGCGGAGCACTCTGTTCCACTCCATTGTTTTGACCTTACAGGGAAGAACCAAGGAATAATGGTATTAACAACAGATTTAACCCTGTTCCTCAGGGTAATGGAGTCTGTTGATATTGGAGTAAAACTGAAAAGCTGTGACATCGAAGAGAGATCCATGACACATTCCCACGAGGCATAGACCTGGCTGCCCCTTTCTCTCACAGGCTGCACATCGGGGTGTGTGTATACCTCCAAACAAATGTCTGCACAAATGGATGTGCAAAACCAAGGTCTGGACCTTACCTCCACAGCCGGTGTAGCATGGGTGAGTTCCAGGGAGAAATTTTCAGGCACGTGGTTTGAGGAGATGGTGACCAGGCTGTTCAGGGACTGGTGGCTGTGGTGGCTCTGCCGGCTGCCCATCTGACCCCTCTCCAGGGCCGGGGATGATGATGGTGAAGCTCTGTGGTGAGATCTGATGGGTAGAGTGCCATTAACCGTAGGCACCAGTGTAATGTCCCCTTTGTGGATCTGCCTGGAGGGACGTTTTGGATGGTGCTGGTAGGTTGATTCAGCCACCCGACAGTTGTAAGACCTGGTGTCCTTTTTCTCTCGATTGCACCTCGTAGCAAAGATAACCATAATAACCAGTAACACAGCACATATGGATCCTAAGGATATAATTGTTATCATGGAGATGTCCAGGGAGGGTTGGCTTACCAAAGTTGCTTCGGTGCTTGAAAATGCATAAACATGCTCCAAAAGGGTACATTTCAGAAGAGCTTTAGTACTAAGCTGAGGGCTGCCTTTATCCTGGACTATCACCAAAAACTCCCATTGTTTTGCTGGAACCGATTCAACGCTCACATTGATAGAGATGTCACAAGTTTGGGGATCCATCACAAAGATGCTGTTTTCCTTGTCAGCTGCTATGGAGCAGCTGAGTTCAGAGTTCATACCAGAGTCTCTGTCTGTCGCCCTTATCCTGGTGACAAGAAAGCCAATTTCAGCATCTTTAGGGATTGAGATTTCTGCTGTGCTGTTGTGTAGCACCGGCCCGATGATGACGGGAGCGTTGTCATTTTCATCAATGATGGTGAGTACAACCGTGGTGTTGCTAGTGAGCTGCTGGCTCCCTCCATCCCTAGCTTGGACCACGAAGACAATTTGATTTACTTCTTCGTGATCAAAGTTTCGCAGGGCATAGATCGCCCCATTGGAGGGATCGATGGTCACATAGGTGGTTATAGAGCTTCCCAAAATAGAATTCTCCAAAATAGTGTATGTCACCTGCCCGTTGTCGCCTAGATCTGGGTCTGTGGCTGTGACTGATGTGATGTATGCTCCCGGAGAGTTATTTTCCAAGATAACAACTTCATATCTGTTTGTCTGGAAGCGGGGTGGGTTGTCATTTTCATCACTGATTTGGACAGTAAAGTGTTTCACTGTGGAGAGACTTGGCGTTCCCTTGTCCTCTGCTATTACAGTCAAGATGTATTCAGATCTCTTTTCCCTATCTAGAGTGGCGTTAGTCAAGATTAAATAGTTATTTTCATAAGTCTTTTGAAGTTTAAAGTGGCCATGCCCATGGAGCTTACAAACAATCTCTCCATTCACACCAGAATCCTTATCTTGCACTCTGACCAGAGCAACAAAGGTGTCCAGGGGTGACCCCTCAGAAATGTAAGCTACCTCTTCTCTCTCTGTGGACATCAGATTTAAGTTGATTTCTGGCTTGTTGTCATTCACATCCACAACTTTAATTATAATTTTGCAGTGAGCTGGAATAGAATTTGGCCCCATATCCTGAGCCTGAGCGTCAATTTCATAGGATTTGGTTACTTCATAGTCCACTTGCTTCAGCAGGGTCAGGTGACCTTTTTCTGGGTCTATCCTAAAAGTTTCTATAATTTTGGCAGACACATGACTGCTAAAGGAGTACACGACCTTCCCATTGGCGCCCTCATCTGGATCGGTAGCATTGAGGTCTATGAGCAAAGTCCCAATAGGAGAGTTCTCCAAGAGCTGGATAATGTACGACTGCTGCTCAAACACAGGGCTGTTGTCATTGGAATCGGAAATGCTGATTTTCAGGAGGGATGACCCAGATCTCTGAGGCACCCCTTTGTCAGAGGCGGTGAGTTGGAGTTCGTAAATCGACTTCAACTCACGATCCAGCTCTCTAACCACAATCAGCTCTGCATACTTAGCACCATCAGTCCTGGTTCTCACATCAATGCTAAAAAAATCGTTTGCAGAAAGGGAGTAAGTGTGAAGGGAGTTGTCTCCCACATCTGGATCAAAAGCACTGTCCAGAGGGATCCGAGTTCCTACAGCTGCACTCTCTGATATCTCGATAGGGATAAGAGCTCTGGAAAACTGCGGAGAGTTGTCATTAATATCCAGCACTTCAACTTCAACATGGAAAAGCTGCAGATATTCAGTGGGCAGAGTGATCACATCAAACTCTATGGAGCAGTTTAAGTTTTTCTGGCACAGTTGTTCCCGATCAATTTTAGCTCCTATGCTGATTTCTCCATTATCCTCACGGACTACAAGCAAGGGAGAATTCCCCCTCTGCATGGCTCGAAACCGGACTGAGGAAGGGTTAGGCATTTTTAATAAAACATCTGCAACATCCTCCGACAGTCTTGCAATTACTGATCCAACCCTCTGCTCCTCATAAATCCTGTATTTCAAATTCTTGCCCAGCACAGCATTATTGCAAAATATTATGATCAGTGCAAAAATGAATAGAAAGTGCATTTTACCGTCGATTCGATACATTTGTAAGGTTTTTTTTTTTGCAATTAATTTCTCCCAATAAGTTAAAAAGCAATTATTTTGCCTTCCTTCGGTACCTTAAATCCAAAGCACATCTGGTCCTTTCCAGCTTGAAAACGCCTTTTCTAGCCAGCCAAGTATTAATAACTTACAGATCGGAAAACTTTTTGCTTTTTTTTATACACACCGTGCCGGGACATCCAGATACAATCTGTAAGTAATCCACGCTTTCTCATTTGACTCAACGCTCCTCTTCCAGGCTGAGATGCTCCGGGGCAGCGCGCTCCTCTCCCGCCGCCAGCATCCAGGGACCGCCGGGAGCTGGTGGGATGGATCCGACCCGCAGCCCGTCCTCCCGTCCTTCTCCGCACTCTCCGCCGGACTGAACGCCCTCCCTCGCCGGCTCCAGCCTAAAATCCTCCGCAACTTCACTCCAAGTCCCCAGACAAAGCTTTTGCCCGGCCTGTGCCGAGCCCAGTGCAGCCAATCAGCCGGGGAGGAGAGAGGAGGGGAGGGAGGAGAAGGGAAGGGAAAGGATGGGAAGGGGAGGGGGCGCGCAGCCCGGAGCGCCGGGGCGGGGGCACCGGGAGGGAGCGCGGGCCAGCCAAGGGTGGGGGCTGGGGGGTACCAATGACTAATGGGCAACTTTAAATCAACGTCTCTCCTCCCCACCCCCCGAATTTTCACGGCAGTTTCAAGCGGGGTTTTGTGGTTTGGATTCCTCCCCTTCCTGCCGCGAGAAATGCGATCGCGCTCCTTATTTCCATACTTTAGGTTAGCCCTTGTTTAACTCGCGGGGAGCTTGTGGGTGGGTGTGCTTAGTGAAAGAGCTGGGGCTCACGTCTCGCTATCCGCGCGGCAGGAGCGTCTTCTCGCTGCTTGTTTTACCCTCTACCTGCATGCTCCCAATTTATGCGCTCCTGCCAGGAGCCCTGCGAGAGCTTCTCCACTGCACGAAACCTGTCCTCCTTCTTCCCAAGTCAGGAGCATTTTGCATTCTCCGGTCCTTCCCCGCTGCCTCTCGCACCATCTCTGCCCTCAGCGCAGCCGCCTCTGCCTGAGCCCCGTTCCTCTGTGTGTTCATGTGTGCGATTGTCTCTGAGATTTTTTACTTGCTGTTCCAGCGCTACTTCAGATGATCTTTTTCATCCTGTTTGAAACAGCACTTCATGCTCCACCGTGGCAGTCTGTGCTAAGCACACCTTCTACATGCCAAGTATTTTAAAGGAAAAGAAGCCACAAGGCAGATTGTTTAGAAAAACGACAAATCCCTCCCCTCTCTGTTGCAGAAAACTATTTACACTGCCACACATTTGCGCACAAAAATATAATCTTATGTCCGAGTCGAGCATGTATTTTGTGTGGGCCAGAAATGTTACAGATCCGTGTAAAAGCTTCAGGCTGCATTCAGGACATGGAAGCTGATGCATTCTTCTCACTTTAAATGTATCTATTTATGTGACTTCTACTTCCTTTTTACATATGCTTTTATCATGTTATACACAGGCTTGCTATGTTTCTCTTTGTTTTTCTGCTAACTTTGTCCTTTTGTTTATTAGGGTTGCCCACAAGGATACCATCGCTCTTTTATTGTTCTTCTCCGTCTCTTATGCTCCCCCCACGGCATATCAAAAATGTAAAGAGTAAATCTCTTATTTGCCCAATTTACTTACTCTCAGCAGAGCTCAGCCAAAGTCACTGAGAAGGTTTTTGCTGAAAAAGAAAGCAGAGGAGGCTCAGTGTGAACTCTCCTTCTTTTTAAGCATTCAAAAGCATTTTATAAGCCATTGTCTCTTTTTTTTTTCTTCCACAAACTAGCACCGTGTGGCAAATTGTGCAGAATAGAGATGCCCATAATGAATGTATTTAGTACTGGGTCACGCTGATGAACATTCTGCCCCCATGAATAATACTGTTTTACAAGTTTGCAGCCCTTTCAAACTGCTGATCCCCAAACCCTATAGGCAAACTAGAAAAGCTAACACAAGCAACTGGGACTTTAGAAACCCATAGCCATCTGGCCTAAATCTCTAACAATCCAAGCCAATAATTATA
The DNA here is from genome assembly GCF_963662255.1 of Cinclus cinclus. Lineage (NCBI taxonomy): Eukaryota > Metazoa > Chordata > Aves > Passeriformes > Cinclidae > Cinclus > Cinclus cinclus. The sequence goes on along the minus strand of NC_085050.1, from coordinate 64,950,633 downwards.
TCAATTCAGGCTTTAGCGAACCCCTTTGCAAACACCAAAAGAGCAAAGAAAGGAATTAGTGACCATTCTAAGTTCTGGTGGAGAGAATTCAAAGATAGCATAATTCCATTAGTTCATGGACAGCTTTTTTTTGCAGCTCTGATAAATCTTCCTAAAACATTTTTTCCAAAGTACAAGTGTAAACTCTTTTCTGACGATAATTGGGGAAAGGGGTTCAATTAAATGTTGTCCTTAGTGTCAATAAAAAGTATTTTGTTGATAAAAGAAGTCACTACCCCTTTACATGATGAGTACAGAAGATGAATAATTAATAGTAAAAATAATTCTACTGCTTTAAAACTATTATGTATGCTTTTGCATGATTGCATGTTCTTCCACAGAACTGTTTAGTAGACTTAGATATGCAGAACTTGCTTTATGCAATTTTTACCACTTTCCAAGTAGTAATTCCACTTTGTCACATTGGTCCTTCTCAGAGACATACTCTGTATAATAATAGAGAACAGGATACCTTCTGATAGGAATTACAGCATATCTTTTCTTTTATTTCCCCTTTTGGAATTTATTTTTGATTTTACAACTTTATCAGTCATATTACATGCCATATTGTCACTTAAGTCCACACTGTCTTGCAACTGACCACTTGCACTTAAAATGATGATAAAATGTCATTGGCACAATAGTCCTTACCTGAATGTTGAATTAAAGTAAGGAAAAATCTCAATTTTCTCTTTTTTTATTTTTCATTTGATAAGCTGCAAAGGAAGAGGAACATATCGTCAGATTGTTTGCTTAGGTGGAGCAATATTTAAGTGTGTAGCACTTCTAGAAGTGATGCTTTTCTAGGGTGCTCAGGAGCAATCACAGCACTCCCAAGGTTGCCATCTCCAACATCCAGTGAAAGAGATTTGTCTGAAAAGTCTCTTAAACTCCAGTCCACCTTTGACATGACAGACTTCCTTCACAAAGAAAAGAGAGAGTCCCACGTGCAGGCAGCAGATGCTTCTTAGTGAGCGTGGTTTTGTGAGTGCTCTTAGGCACATGACCGGAGTGCTGCTGGCCTCCTGGAGACTAATCTCAGTTATTCCCACCTAAAACAGACCTGTTCACCACAGGGCTCTTCCCAAAAGTTGCACTCCAGTTCTCCACCGATGTACCAAAGAGAAGCAAACTGACTCGAAATTGCACTTTTGTTTGCCTACAGTACTGCGTCAGAAACCACAGCTGCACAGCAGATTAATTATTTTTCACTTAGCTGAAAGGAGGTTTACTTCTGTGGTAGATACACTTTAAAGTCCGTCTTGTTACACTGAGGAGTTTTACTGAGCTCTCAAGCCTATGTTTTCTTCTAAAAGTATATGATCCCCTAGATGCACAATATATATGCAAAAGCTGGGTGAAAAAGAATTTTACTTTAAAGAAATATTTTGATAAATAGTCCCTCAGCAAGGATGGGATAGAAAAGAAAAAAAAAACTTTAAAAAATTTCTTAGCAATGATTGAAGCACAGAAAAATTAGCACTGTGCCATTTGGTTGGTTCCCCTCCTCATAACACATACACAAAAATGAGGTTTTATTCACTTCTGTATGATTTATTACCTTATGTTGCATTATGTTACAAAATGTCACAAGAGCTACGCTCCAGTGCACAAGACATTGCAAGATAAAATTTTATTTGACACCTGTGCAATGCAGGTGAAAGACAAGTCTTCCTAAGTCAGTAGTGTATTTTAAAAGAACATTTCTGGCACAATGAATGACAAAACTGAGGAGCTTTGTCTCTCCCTCTTGCTTCTCTCCCTTTGCTTCTTTCTTCCTCACACTGCCTCTCTCTTCCTGCATCCCTCTTCAACAAACCTGTTTCCCAAAGTAAAACTAATATTCCCATCTGCTGCAGCATGAATCCACACCGAGTGAGGAGTATTCTTGCAGCCAAACGAGTGTTGCCATTTTGCATTCACTCTTGGGCCCAAAAAGATGATCAAATGTAAATGTGATACTGTTCTTTGGAGTGGGTGGAAGGAAGCTGACATTTCAGTGCATTTTTTTGCACTGACAACCATATAACAGAGCTCATCACAAATTAATGCTGTATTAGTCCAATTACTATTTGATCAGTCACACTTATACCTGATGCTCTTTTCAGGATTGAGGGACATCATAGACTGATGTCTATCTTTAATATCATTAATAGATATTAAAAGCAGAAAAGACCATTGGACTGTCAAAAATATGGCCTCTGGATCACAGTCTTCTTAGTTAAGACCAAATATCTCAGGCAGAGCACATATTTTGATCTGTGGAATTTTAAACAATGTGTCTCAGACATCAGTTGCCTAGTTCACATGAAAAGGCAGTAAAAAATGGGGTCGGGGATTCTGACAGGCAGAAAAATCAGAAAACCAAAATGTCCACGTAATGTCATCAATCCTGACCTCCACAAAATCTATATCTTGACTATATACATGTATACCTAAGCCTTACAGTACTTCCTGCTGAAGATAATCTGTTTTAACAGTGTCTGTTTCCATCAGAATGCTGTCCCTACAGTGCAGTGTCCTCCATGAGCTGTCACAAAGGCCACTCTGTCACCTCAGAGACATCCAGAAGACTTTTGGTAAAGGTAATAGCTGTACCAGGAAAAAGTATTTTCCTGCCACAAGAAAGAGCTGGTCAAAGCCCTGGAACAAAAGTCCAAGACTCAGAAGAAGGAGTAAACAGAGAAGTTTAGTTCAGAGCCTGACCTATAATTTTCACTTTTTTCAATTGGTTTTAAAAAAGATCTGATGGGTCATTAAAATACATCAAACCACCAAATTCTATACACCTGCTGATGGGAGAGAAAGTTCTTGAAATGTGAATTTCAAATTAGGTTTTACATTATCATCAATCATCGTAGCAAAGTGCAGGGGATCATGTTTTCTGCTACATGAGTAAGTTTCCAAGGCAGTTTTGCAATGCAGCACTGTGTGTATAAATTGTGAGTTAAATCCATGCATGTTCCATGCATGGTAAGTACCTCGATATTCAACCTCTTTCTGCATCAATAAAATATTTATCTCTCAAAGATTTACCAACTGAAAAAGAGAAATATGCATGTCTTACTGTTTACTAGATCTCTATTATAAACAAATGCCTGTAATATATCAGCAGATGCTTTTGAATTTTTTTTTGGAGGATTAGTTAATATGGCACAGTATACAATGGAAATTCCATTGTTTGATCATTTTAATGCATTTGTCATTTTGTTTAGTTATTGCCTTGTAAAATATGAAGTAATGTGTCTCTAATTGATAGCTGTTTACCCAAAACTGCCTTTAAGAGCAAGACAGATGCTAGAGCCAAAAGAGGGTTTGAGCATTATGTGTGTTTGGGGGAAAGGCATCAGACAGGACTGTAACTCATTTCTTTCCCACTGCACCTAAGCCAACAAATGTAATGTTGTGTGGCCCTGTTCCACTTCCTCACAAAGCCACCCAAACCAAGCTGTAGGTCCTGTTGTGTACAACAAATATAACCACCCATTTCCTGAGGCATATTTTTTTCTTTCTTATCATCCCTGCAACTGAAATAAATAAAATGCAGAGGGCCAAAGGCTTCAGAGGGCAGTGGCCATAACCTTTGGTTCACGCAAAGTGGAACTCAAGGAACAAAGGTTCTCTTTCCTCTCCTGTGCCCCAGTTGTGCAGCCTCCATGGGGCTGAGGTGGTCACTACTGCAAGACAGAAAGCTCAGACCTTTTTTTGTAACCCACAGGGAAAGCACCAGCAACATCTGTGCTCTCAGCCTGAGGTATGGTAACCAGTCCTACAGGGTGGTGTACTGGCATTGGAATTCCAACATCTGGTTTTATTCCAGATGTTAGCAGAGTCACACACCACATGTACTGGAATTTGAAATACTCCATATGATTAAATTTGAAGGACTTTCTATGTCTTAAACTGCTGCTACTCTGCTTTGACAGATGTGATGCTCTTGTACCCTGCAACACACTCTGTAGGATGTGATGATATGTTCAAGGCCACTCTTTATAAAGAGCAGAAAGAAGCAGCTTCATTTGAGATACTTTTCTTTGCAGGCATGGGGATTCTGTGAAATAAAAGATTTGAAGTTTGGTGTAGATGTGAATTTAGTCAGGGCTGCAATACATAGTCTGTCGAATCACTGGCTCAACCCAAGTTTTTCACAGAGCTGTAACATCCTCCATTACCTCTGGGAGTTAAAAATAGGAGCATGATTGGTGTTTCAAGTGTTTTTTACCAGAAAAAGCACATGTTCAGTCTTCCACTGACAGCCTAAGCCAAATGAACCAGATCCACTCCTGTACCTACTTCCAGCAGCTGCTAGTGACTAAAATGTTCCAAGGATGTCAGGGTCTCTCAAGAAGGAAATGGGTCAATCATATTCAGCACAGCCAGAGTTCAGCCATGGTGGAGCCAGAGGTAGCTCCAGAGTTTTGAAGATGCTTTTGGCTTCTTTGTGGATCTTTGTGGTGAATCTACCAGCTTTAGGTTGATGGTTGGACTTCATGGTCTTAGAGGTCCTTTCCAACCTTAATGATTTTATGATTCGAATGATGATGAGGCTGACAGGGAGCCAGCCCAGTGCCCAGAAAGATTTTTGAACAGCTCAGAGTCAGTTAAAAATGTCTTGAAGAGCATGAGTCCCAGAGGACTGCAAAGCGGGACACAAAGTTTTGTGCCAAGAAAGGATATTTCATCAGATTTCTCCAGAAACAGATGCCATTGGGCAAATATTTCCTGGAAGGATATAAACCTCTCTCTACTGCAGAATTTAGCAAGCTTCCACTAAAAAGTATTGTCTTTAAGGAACCCATAATTGCCTTTCTCTCTTCAGAACCTCAGGCACAATCTACCACCCATCCTGCTTTGTGAATAAGGAACAAATATATTGTCTATTTTATTTTACAGCAAATATTTATACAATGCTGCACATGGGTATCTGCATTTTTTTCTTCTTGATTTTTCTGGGGGAAAAAAAGAGGAAAGAATGCTCCCTGCTCCAGTGTAATGGGAAAACATGTGAAAATTTAAACCTGCTGGAGGAAGCAGACACAGTGGGAGCTGTAATGGGAAAAAGGCAGGCACAATTTTTCAGCAGAATATGTAACATATACTGAACATCTGGCTTCCCAAGTAAGTGGTTAAAAGTGCTCAATGAAAATTTTTCTCTATAAAGAATCAGATGTTCCTTTTTTTTTTTTCTTCCTTTTGTTCAATAGCTGGCAAAACTAGAGCCATAAAGTCATTGCAAGAGACCGCAAACAACTTTGTTATCATAATAGGCACTTTTCCCCCTCCTTCTTTCTTTTAACAATGGCTCTAGCAGGTGGCATGTGGCTGAGACCGGGTCTATCACCATCTCCAGGGTGCCAAGACATCCCTCAAAGTTTCTGTGGGAGGAATTTGTTGGTGGGATTTGGATTGTAAAGGCACGTGAGCATCTGCTGCCTGCTTGGTCTCATTACCATTGACACAATTAGCTCCTGCAGCTCTTGTCCAGGCAGCCAGAGCAAGGACTCAATTTTCTTGCCTCTCTAACAATGCTCATTATCATTCATTTGAACCCATGGGTTCCTCTGCCTCTGAATCTGGGCAGGGGGCTGTAAAAACAAATCACACAGAGGTACACTCAGGGATGGAAGAGCAAATTGAGATAATAGCTACAAACAGCCTAAAATCAACAGCTTTGCAAACAGCACTGGTGATACACTTCCACTATTCACAGTAGTTGCTCTTTTCCCTTCTGTGTAAGTTACTTTGTTCCTGAAAACCGCATTCTATGGATCTGTGCTAATGTATGCTTTCTGTAAGAAGCCTATAACCTTTTTCTGTGATTCAGTAGTATTGTCTGGAATAATGACATTATTGCCTTTCTATAGTCCCAACCACTCACTAAGTCCTGAAAAACTTTTTCTTCCTTTTTTTTTTTGTTTGCTTGTTTTATATTTTTTTAAGATATTTTTAAAGTCCATTTCCCACCTTTGAGTTAATTTGGGAAACAAGACTAAAAAGTAAAATTTTTGTTCCTTATGGAAAGTAGGACCTTCTGTTTATTCACATCATCCTCTGGCAGCCACAGTCTAAATAAAATGTTAACCCACATCTGCAGATAAAGACTTCACATTCCTCTAAGTGTCCTCACCACACATAAAACTGCAATTATTTTACATTTCCTTACAATAGAAGCTGCATAATTCCTCCTTGCTGGCTTTAAGTCCTTTTTCCGCTACAAGAAACCCTTACCCCATAAATGGATGATTGGAAAAGTCACACATTTTTGAAATAAATCACTTGTCTAAAAGCAGCAAGGAGGTGAAGGAGGAAGAGGGAGACAATTTAAACCGATCAATCACCTGTATATACGTCAAGGAATTCTGCCAATGAACAATGAAAGCAGAAGGCCTGAATCTGCAATAATTTTGTAGTTTTCGAGTGTTGCATAGCTAGTGATTTGTGACCTTGCTGGAGAATATCAGATTAAAGCAAAAATAATTTTAGCACAAGTCTTTCCTGAGACTCAGCCTTTACTAGTCTTTGTAACACAGAAGAATGGAAAACATCACAGAGAGCTGGAGAGGAGGCAGGGGCATGACATTTGCTTTCAGATGTTTTTAAAACTCGAGGAAGTGTTATTGTTTCCATAAATCATGACTAGAGGTTTATTTTCCTCCCCCTTGCTGTCTTGTTAGAGAAAACATAAGATGGGCATTGGTTTCGCTCAGGGCTAAAAAGAAATAAATGGGAACATTTTAATGAGTTTTCCAAAATGATGACTGTCATAGTTTAATCCCAAATTCCAGGCAGGACAGAAATTGTGCAAGCCTGGAGCACTGAGGAAAGGAGGAAAAAGCCCATCTCCCCCACTGATGATGTCCAGAGCCTATTCTTGTTTGCAGAAGTGCCCCAATTCCCCAGGCTTTGTCATGGAAATGTGAACCCTGAAAGAAAAGCCTATTATGTCAAATTACAAATTATATTATAGTGTTTTAAGTAATTGTTTGCTGACTGTTGTCATGCACATGTGGTTTGTTGGAAGATGATGTAATCATTGTGGCAAATTTCCACCAGCAAGAATCAGCGAGGGTGAACTCTGAAATCAGCTGCTGTGGGGGTTCACATCGTGCAATTACTGGGTGAAAGACCAGCATGTACACCCTTCAGAGTTAATTTACACAGACCCATTTTAGAAGTACAGCATTATGTATCAGCTGGATGAAATGCATTGTGGACATACTGGTGTTCACGAAATTCGTTAGAAGACCATTAGTTCAAATGAAAGAGCTCTGTTCCTTTCACACTATGTTTAACAACCTTTTGGCCAGCAAAATGATATAAAGTGGTAAAAAACATAGCAAAAGTATGGGCTGTGTTTTTCTGGAACCATTTGAATAAAGTTTTCTTCTATCACAAAGATTTTTGTTTCAATTGAACATCAATTGAAATAAACATGTAAGACTCTTCCAAAATAACCTTAACTTACTGGAATGCATTCTCTCACCAGGCTGCATAAATGTGGGTACACCCAAATTTTCCCCTCAATTCTATGGTCCAAAACATCTGTGTCAGATCTTGGAACACTTCAGTATGATGTAGTGATGCAGCTGGCATTTCTTTTTCATAAATTCACTACACCAATAAACAGTAATACTGTAGTGACTGGAACTAAGCATAAACTGAAATATATCTGATTTTCAAATATAGCTGCGTGGACTTTCACTTGAAATAAATTGTGTTACATATATATATATATATATATGTATATATATATATATATATATATATATACATGTATGTTTGTATTTCTATGTATTTATGTATATATAATTTTTTTAGAGAAATAAGTACATTAAAAAGATCTAGGAATGTATCTTGATAATATACCTTTTACAGTTTTCAAGTAATTATAGTTGTTGTTCATGGTACCTTTCCTTAGGACAGCCATGTTTTTAAGATATTTGTCTCCTGGTTTGTACTTTTAGACCTTTTGTAGACTTCTGATACAAAATGAAACTACAAAAAAATTGCAGAATAAATTAAGCAAGCCCAGTATGACATATGGACAATTTCCATTACAGGTGTTCAATAAATACATTAAAAAGGAAAACTGGTAAAATAAATCATAGAGTCTAAGTGGATTTGACATATTACTATCAGGATTAAGTGTTACTTATGTTAAATTCCACAACAAAGATTAGTATTGTTGATAGGAGCAATCCAGCAACTTCCAGCCCCACTATGTTAACATTGATTTTTTAAAAATGTATTTTTATATCTTCTATAAAATAGTTCAAATATTATTCTTTTAGTTCCTTAATAAAGAAATTGTTCAGTAGTTAACCATAAAAATCCCTCAAAATTTGTCACTTGGATTCTATAAGCTATAAAACCAAGTGATAATTTTACAAGCATATATTAAGAAGACCTCAGAGGTTCTGACAAGTTTGAGGGGGTTTCTTGTTAACTTTGGTTTATGATCACTTTAGACAAAACATTTGCACTGATTTTATACCAGTTAAGCAATATGCAAACTGTCATACATGCTACATAAGCCTCCAGCATGTATTTCCTCAGGCCTGTTTGTAAAGCAAACCTGGGTGCTTCCTTTTTCAGCTGTGCAAACCCTTATCTTGAACAGTTTTTATTTTTCATTAGGGATCACCTCGGCTCATTTAGAGATGTCAAAGAACCTTTTTCCTAGGACGGCTCTTAAACCAGCTTTCATTTACAGCTAATGAAGAGAAACTCCAAAGTCTTTGTTGATCTGAGCATGAGAAGGATGGAATGTGTTGACTCAGATATCTGCCTGCAGCGATGGATTATAATTTCAGCCAAAGTGCATATCACTGAATGCTGATAAAATTTACAGGTGCCTCGTGGATCACATGGATGTCTCATACCTGCAGCCAATAACATTTTAAGTTTTGGAAGGTATAGTTTATATATTCTCTTAACTAAATTCTGTTCTGATATCCTTCCAGGCCAAGCAACATTCGAGCACAAAAACAGTTGATCTGGTAATTACCCAGCAAGGTTTCGATCCCCACCTAGTACTTGAGAAGACCTTATTCCCAGAGGTACTCCTTAAACATCATTGGAGTTCACTAGTGCCTGATGGCTTGGGGTGATTTGTCTTCCTTGTGCCATTAGGGACCTCACTGGAGGTGAGTTCCATTGTCTGACTTTGGTCTGGCTTTGGATGTGAAGGGCCATCTCTTCTGTTTCATGCACTAAAATAAAGTACCTGGAGGCTGCAGGAGGAGCTACAGTGTTTCTGGTTTCCTTAGACTGCATATATTAACAGAATGTCTGAATACCTGAGAACCTGAATGTCTCTGAAGTCCACCTCCCCAAATATCTGCTACTGGGCCAAATTCTACCAGGGAGCAGGCAAGGTCTCTCCTTTTCACAGGATTTAAAGAAGGAGATAAAATCTCTTCCACTGCATGACTACTGATGTGGGCCACATTCAATTTCTCTTTTGCCAAAAAAAGTTTAACTGAACAGATATCTATTTTTTATAAATTAATTTTCTTGAAAGACAAAGGAAACATTGGCGCTGTAGCAGCAATAACACACCTGAAAAGAATATATATTTTTATAGAAATAAAAAAGGAAAGAAACCCTGAATCTGTGTAAGTGCTGCCATGGAAAAGAGGCCAAAGAGTCTGACCTCTGTTTTGTACTGAGGGACAGCCACAGTCTACTGATCCACATGTTGATGAACTGAGAAAGGCACCTCAGAGACATTTCCCTTCAAAAATTACTAGCCCCAATCTCTGCTACTGAGTTTAATTTATGGTGCCTCAAAAACACAACAGCAAAAGCATTGATTCTTTTTTTAGTAGATATTCCACAATGGAAGAATTGTGAAATGAGTTTCATGGAGATGAGAGCCCTGGAGGTTGTTAGGTTTGTCACTGTACGTATACACAAATAGAGAGAGAGAAGGGAGAGGGAAAGGGCTCCTCTCTGACATCTCCTCATTAGAATTTTGTGGGGCAACTAGCCTACTGTAAAATCATTGTGCAAGACTGAATAATTTTATCATGAAAGCCTGGTGCACTTCAAAAGAAATGCCCATACTTCATATTTAAAGCAAGAATCATGACTACCCCAAGAGGGAAAAAAAAATTCAGTCTTGAACTAAAGACATTACATAAATATAAATTTACATATGAGTCCAATAAATCCAGTCTGGCTTTGTTAATGGATAAGTCCTATTTTTCTATCTTTGTCCCATTCTTCCTAACAAAAATTCCCCCAATCTGTTACTTTTTGTTGGAAACAGAAGAAACTACTGCTTTATAGCAGTTTTCAGGCTACCAGTTGCTATATCTACCTTACTATATGGCTGGGATTCTGCAAAATTGCTCTCTCAGTTTTCTTTCCACTTATTACAATAATAAGGAACTGATGAAAAAATTGAAGCCTGCAAACATGCAGCCCTAAAATCTTTCCTCAGTCCTAAGTCTGTTCCTGGATGGGGCCTTGCTTCTGAATGCTGTCTGCTATAAATGCAAGTGGATATGATCAGAGACAGCTCCCAGAACTGATGGTTGAGTCAGTTCTTCCAATTTTATCAACTTAATGCTGAGGTGCCTGATGCACATAGATGCCATCAAACAATCACAGAAAAATATCTTTCAAGTACCTGTTTTTGTAACTAATAAAACTGATATAGAAATAGGATTAAACTTGTTTGATTTGTTGCTTGTGCTGGTTAAAGACGCCCTAAGAAGGAATATTTTCACAATTAATTAGACTTTTCTTTCCATTCAGTGTGAGTTTTTCCATATCCATTCAAGTTAGAAAAAATTCAGACCATTCCTTTAAACATCTTTTTTTCTAAATTACTTCAGTGAATGGCAGCGTATTATATATGACTTATAGGGTTGTTATGGTACACAAATGCTATGAGAAGTAACAGAGAATATCAACAAAGCTAGGCATCAACATCTACCTTGAATGGAAAACCCCTAGGAAAAATGCATACATCAGTCTTTGCTTTGAGATGTGAGGAAAAACAAATTTCCTTTTCCCATGATTATCACTGTATTTGATCTAGATGCCTTATGCTACTTTTTGTTTTATCAGAGGAATTGCTTTTGCTGCTTCTCTACTGCTCATTGTGGCATGTCTTCTGAGCCAGAAGACTAGTTTATATAAGTTTATATATATATATATATATGTATATGTAAACACATATATCTTTCTAAAATTATACACATTATTGACTGTGTCAACAGAACTACATTCATTCAAAGTGAGTGCCCCACTCGGGGCTTTGTCCCTTTAAAAATTTTAGTAGAAAAAAATAGATCCTTTGTTAAAATAGGTGATTTCCATGTAGGACTTTATCAAGTCTAAAACTTTGATTTTTTGGCACCACATTTCATGGGAAGTGAAGAGGGACTGGACAGCTGCAGTGCTGTTTTGTCTGTACAGCTACACAGGGAATTTTCTGTGCTCTGAATTCAGTTCCTCTTTCAGTTGACAGGCAAATATAGTCCTAAATACAGAGTAGGAACAGAAGAAAACAACACAAAACACACAAGACAATAACAAAGGTGCTGAGAAGGGCTGCCAGGTTTCATGGCTTTGCACACAGGATCAGGGCAGTTCTGCTGATGCTGAGGTCCATATGCTGGGAGCCAGGACAGGTGGGGCTTATTAACTCCCATCCAAATTAAAAAGGTTTTGAGCAGAGAAGACCAAGATTTGAGCAGTGAAACACTTAGGAAGAGCCCATAGGTCAAGAAAATATTTTGTTTGAAAGCTTTGCTTTCTGGGGAAGGGAAAAGGAAATGGAAAGGGAAGGGAAAAGGGAAGGGGAAAGAGAGTTTATCCAGTCTAAATGTATTTTGCCAACGGCATGAAATTCTTCAAAAGATTGAAGAATCCACATGACTTGGAGGTGCAATCTAATAGAACATATGAAAAATGTCACATTTCTTGTAGAAGGGCCTGCCTATGGCATATAAATTACCTGTAGAATGCATCAAGGTTCATCTTACACTTGACGTGTCTGTATGTGCATATGTGTATACATATGTGCATACATATTAATAAAATCTGTCCTTCCAGTGAGACACATTTCAGGTCCTAAGAAGGGATGAGTAAAGTCATAAGGTTAATATATTTATAGAAATACAGTTGCTTAAATGTTTTGTAAGAAGTTAATTTTGTTCAGAAAATGTTAGAACAAACATATTGGCATGGATAAGTCAGCCTTTTAAAGAAGTATATATCATTAAAGTGGTCCTGAATCACTGTGTTTAAGAGCAAAAGAAAATCCAGATACAAGTTTTAATTAGAATTAGTTAAGATCCAAATGAAACAAATGCCACAGTGTGGAAATAACCTTAATGCCAAGACTACTCAAAATCTGACTGAACCAAAAAAGTACAAATGATCAGGAGAAATGAAGGATATTAAATACTTAGCATCAGGAGCCAGTTCCCATTTCTTTAGTCCACATAATGGTTAAACCTGGCATTGGACAGTTGTTTTATAAAGCTTATACTGCTTAGATAAAAAAAAAAAAAAAAAAAACCTCAAACAGCCTGAAGCCTTCCTGGTCAGCCTGCTGTTTGTCTCTGGACTGACCCACTGGAGAAAACCCTGTTATTTAAATACCAGCCCAGTCTTTGTACCTCAATTATAATAATTGATTCCTTCCAAAATTTAAAAAGGTATTCTTGTCTTTCATTTATAAAGCTTAGGTTTTGCAAAAATCTATCCCTTATACTCCAGGTCAATTCCAAGAAAAGGGATCATTGTTATTCAAAACTAACTCCCAGGAGAGCTCGTGCTGCCCAGAGACTCCCAGCCTCGCAGTGCCACTTCCATGGCCTTTTCCAAAGTTGACGTTTTGCCTACCTTTATTTTTGCAAAACCTAATAGAACATGACCCAATTTTCCCTATGTACAGGCACGTATTTAACCTCAAGGAATAAGTTGCCTGAAATAAAAACACCCTGCACATCTCCTTGACAAAATGCGATTTCACTTGCACAGCCCAGCCAAGAACCCATTTGGGCTCTGGTGGGGAAGAGGGATTCCAACATCTCATTATTTCATACATATTTAAGGACTCATGTACACAGGATTCATGTACATATATTTTACTATAATGCTCAAAATCCTTTCCAATTATTTCTTATCGATCCAAAAGAGAGAAGAAAAAAAGATTTTCTGACCTGAAAATCTACTTTCGTCCTATGTGGATGGGATAAATGGCAGGTTGAAAAGCAATCAGTTCCTCAGAGAAAAATATAAAGGGAGTGGAGAACTTCTGGACTTGAAAATCTTTCTCTTACACTCTTGGAGAAAAAAAAAGAGCATTTATAATAATTTTTAAAAAATATAATAAATATGAACAAAATGTAGGACTTAAAATACATTATTGGAACTGATTGCATTTGAAATTGTTGCATTAAGTTGCAGTTTCTCCAATAAATCAGTATGATCTTAACTCTTTGTTTTGTGCTATGAAACAATTTCTCAGTGAAATTTCATGCTGTATAATATTTATTATTGTGGACAATTACCCCAAATTTCAATAATAATAATAACAATAACAATAATAATAATAATACATAAGTTGTTCCCTTGAGTAAGAACGACTATATCAAGGGTCCTGATAATTCTGATAGTTTTGATTTTACTAATGAAAACTCCTGATATAGGTGCTTGTCAGAATATATCTGTTCTTTCTGAACACTGCACAGTCTTTGTTACCTAAATTGCACTACTTTTTCTTCTGCAATTTTAAAGACTGTCTAAAAAGAAGATAATCCTTTACCCTTTTTGTAAATATGTAAATATGAGTACATGGATACACATCCGCACATCTATAATCAGCATGATATTAAATTAATTTTGTTAGTAGTTACATTTGAAAATTGCAATTAAACCAATTAAGTTACAATTGTTTTGAAAGCTGCTTTTCATTTTTTTAAAAGAACTCAAATTTTGTCTGGAAAACAGAAGTTGACTTTTTTATTTTCAAATGCTTGTGCCCAAGTCATCCCCAGAAATCCCATCACTACCTTCTAGCAGTCTCCAGCAACATCATAGGGTTCCAAAACAATTATGGAAGGATGTGAACTCAATGGCAGATCACATTCAAGAGCTATTTTCTCTGATGTTTTTATGTTTTTGTGCCTATATCTGTAGGTGGACAGGTTGAGTTTATTCATCCAGTCAGTTGAAAGTCTGTGACAAAATTTATCCTGAATGTAAAAATTTTTTCTTTGTCAAAATTTCTGCATATGTAAGTATATATATATATATGTTATGTACATCATTGCAAATGTGCTTTTTCTGCAAACAGAGTTATATTCCATAGGGTATTTCTGGAAGGAGCATCCATTTTATACTCAGTTTGGATTCAACTTGTTACATATAGATGCTTATTGGGACATCTTAGAGGAAATTTTTCCTTGTTATTTCTTTTTTGTTTAGCAAAAACAAAAATAAAAACAAAAGCTTAGGCTACAAAGGTGCACACTGCTTATGGGATTTGAAAGTTTATGAAAGGATGGAAGAAACTTCCCTTTGAATTTTGGACACAGAGAAAGAGCTAGGAAAAATTGTTTCAGTGGTAAGGATGTGTTCATTATGCAAAGCCACGGAGGGTGTGCTTATTCTATATAGATGCATACATGGTTTCTATATAGGTACAAGTGTCTCTATCCTACAACTAGGTAAGAAAGAGTGTCCTAGATTTTCAAATCAAATTGAATACACAGTTTAGTGTGCTAAAGTAACATCCCTGAAATATTAAATAAAATAATCAAAATTTATACATAAAGTCTAGTTTTCAAGGGAGCATCTCTTAGTCTGGAAAACTGGTGTGAGATTTATCAATGAACATGGACATTTTGTTAAGGAAACACTCTGTGAAGCAGCAGTTTAGGACACCTACGTGTCAACAAAAAATCACCCAATCTTCCCTAGAAATTTCAAAAGCAAAAGCAAGTTTGTGTCTAATTTCAAAGTCTTCACAGCCTGTTATAGCAACTTTGGGGTGAAATTTGGATAAGGTCTTCAATTGCTAAGCCACAAAGCAGTGAAAGCTTTCTGTGCCACCAAAGCGATGGGCTCAGCTCTGTTCAGGAACTGGGTTTTCAGCTCACCAGCTGCTGTGTCCTTTTTAACCATGAGTCAAGACCTTCACCCCTTCTCCTTCACCCTCTGACTGTTCTCTTTTCATAATCAGGGGAGCAAAAGGACAAGTGGGAAAGGGAAGGAAGAGGAGAGAGCATGCAGGAGAACCTTTCCTCTCCTACAGCCTGTTAGACAGATCTCAGTGGAGAGTGTGCTGTAGGAAGAAAAACATGTCACTGCTCTGAAACTGTCTTTTCTAATTCAGTGCATCCATGTATTGTTATAAATCAGTTTCCTTGCCTCTGAAAGATACAGAGACAAGAGAACAACTTTGACTGTTAGCTATCAACTCTGATAAGGAAAACTTTCTTTCAGCATTAAGCCGCTAGCGGATGAAACAAAAGACTGAAAATGTAAATTAATGCTGAATGTTTTGCTTAGGAAAGGGTTCCTTCTACTCATGTACTTATGCTCACAGGAGTCAGACATTTACATTTATCCCTGTTCTGGGGTTGTAAAGGAAATTTTACAAGCATCTGGAATTCTTCATTGCAAATTGCAGACACTTAATGTTTCCATATTCTTAAAGTTTAATCACAGTGTTGTTGACTGACAAAGGTGTTGTACACTCAGACATCCAAGCTTCATGTTTGAGGTTAATTTATTACCATTTTATTAGAGGATATCATAGGAGCATATTGGTAACACTATATACCTTACACTTGGGAGTCATGTTTCACAACCAAGTTCCTTGAAATCTATGTATACATGCACACATTTCTGCAAGGGCACTAGCAATTTTGCTACAAATTTATGATCAATTGAAGACTTGAATGAGAAATAGAAAGATAATAATATTCTAATCCCATTATTGGAATGATGATACTTATCCCAAGGTCAAACATAAAAAACAAGGGTATTTCAAATTAACAGAGTGGGGTTTATTGACTCTGAGAAATTCTTCCTTCTTGTATATACCTCACCACTGGGAGTGGGTACTGGGCCATTAACTCTTGTTTTTTTGGATAAAGAATCAGGAACACTGAGAATATATATAATCCCCTAGGCTTTGCCACAGTAAGCAAAAAGCTATTATCTCAGAAAAACAATAGACCCCACCATCATATTAGGATCTCTGCCTTGTTTGACAGCAAAGATTTATTTTGCCACCTAAGTCTCAGGGCAGGCATCTTATTTATATAACTTTGGTTCATCAGTTTGCTTCATAAAGAATGAAGCTTTTCTTTAAAGGATAATCTTTGACCTCTAACAGGCTAGTGATTTACAGAGCAACAGAGACAACACACTGCATTCAAAAAGCTTTAAGACATCATTTAAAGCTTTTATAGTGAAATCTTGCTTCTAACAATACACTTGCTGCTCTAAGTTCAGACACTTTTCTGAATGAAGAAATTCCTTTTACAGTGAAAAATTTACTCATGATATAAATATATTTTACTCCAACCTGTGAAAAACAGCTCAAAAAATATAGCTACAATTTCATGGTACCTGGTAGTAAAACAAAGAGCAGCAAGGGCAGAGCAGGAAGAGAGAGAGGCTGCACAAGAAATCTCTGGATGTCTGATGGAAGGTAAAATGACATCTTTGATGTAAAAGCACCCTAAGAATGTAAACTAGAAGGATGATGTACATAACCATTCTAGTGTAATGGACACGATTTTTACTTGGACAGATAAGATATTATTTAGATTCTGTCATGAAATATAAGTCTTCATTTTCCTTATACATTCAAGTAACTAGATTTTCCACTCAGCAAAGCAGCAAAGTTAAGTAAGTCAAGGGATGGCATCAGATGCTCAAAGTTTAAACACCTTCTCTCTTGTGGGGCTGTGTTTCACTTACTCTACTTAGCTGAATGCAGTAAATTTATTTCCAGGTATCTTAAATTCACAACTCGCTTTCCCCATTATTGTTTCTGGATAAAAACTAGCTTTGCCTTTTTTGTTGGAATGGGGAGGAACAGACCAACCTTGTATAGACCAACCTCTTTGTGTTAACAGCCAGTGCCAGCACAAAGTGGTGTGTGTGTCTGTGTGTGTGTGTGTGTGTGTGTGTGTGTGTGTGTGTGTGTGTGCATCTGTGTAAGGGATGTTCTTTCATATTGGAATTGCATAAAAGAGTGGGTAATTTTTTTATGCAAATTTTTATATCATTAAGACCTACATTCAAATATCTTTAAAGTCAGGGTCTTTTTCCAGTTCAAGTGTTATTCAGATCAGCTTAACTGAGAGATTATCTGAGTACATAATTACAAAATCACCACCTAGTAAGGATTTCTTTGACTTTTTTTTTTTCCTTTCCAAGAGAAAATGTTATTTAGGTTCTGTCAGAAAATGCAAGGTTTCACTTTTTTTATATACTAAAGTAACTAGATTTTCTACCCATTGCATCACTTTATGAATAACAATCCTGGACATTTCCAGGACGTGTTTTCTCCTCCAGCTGTCAAAATATTTAATGTTCACAATTAGGCATTGCTGTTGAAAGTGCTACATTTTGTGTCTGCATCTTTGGGAAGAAATGATACCTTGGTACCACTGGGTCATCTAGTAGCAGGTTTCTGCAAACGTCTGGGATAAATTGTGATTATATGCAGGGTACTGAAAGCCCTGAAAGTGCTGTGATTTTCAAAAACAGATTGAGGAGCACTGACAACTGGTTAACCTTCCTTGGTTGGACATGTGGATTGAATTATCACTTTGAAACCTCAATTTTGTCTTTTGGGAATGGAATATGAAAAGACGAAGGGGGAGAAAAATTCCTTGCCAACTGGAAAGAAGTGGTGGGTGCCATCCTGGGGATTAGCAGTGACTGAGCTCAAAACAAGAGAGGATGTGGAAAAGAATAGAGCCTTTCCCAAGCTATGGGGCATCTCCAAATATGCTCCATGAAAGAAAGGATCCGTGGGGTGAGGGGAGCAGGAAAAATATGCAGCACTCCCTGGACTGAGGCTGTCTGGATGCTTCAGGTGATGAGCAGAAAAGGGTCCCACGGTCCACACTGAAGTCCAAGGAACAGAGTGGGACAGAACTGGGAAAAATGCTGCAGGGAGATCAATTAGTAGTCAGCAGTACAGGAAAGAGAGAAACTCCTGGAAGCAGCAGAACAGAGAGAGTCACCTGGCAGAACTGGGGAAGAAAGGACCTGATGAGAAACTGCAGCTTCTTCCTTTGCTTTTCTGATGATTTGAGCTTGAAGCAACAGCACATTTCTTGTGCAGATGCTTAAACAATATAAAAGCATTCTGCAGTCAGCAGACTGCAAACCAGCCTAACAGCATGGCATAATTTCTGTGTTCCTGCTGAAGCAGTCTGGGATGTTTTCAACTAATTATAGTTTTAGCAAAATATGCTGCTTCACCTAAATTAAGATATTTACTAGAACCTGTTTCTCTCAACAAAACTTTAAATGAGAACTTGTCTAAAGACTAAGATCATCCAGCAAATTTTGACCACTGAAGAAATATCTGCTTCTGTTCTACTCTTTTTCTCAAAACATTTGAAAAGTTTTGCTTTTCTTTCACTTGCTTACCAAATGAAGTCAACTTACAGCTCTCAAAAAGATTTCACAAATGGGAATTTATGAATAAAACCAGAAAAAATCTAGTTCCCAGTTTATAAAGAGCAGCTTTCAAAATCCTGTTTCAGTCTGATCTCTTCATTGCAATGCCAGGGAAGGAGCATCTACATAAATCAGTACTGTACAGACCTCAATGAGTGTATGGATAAAGGCATCATGGAAAGGAGCAAGGAAAATATTTCAAGAGACCTAATAAACAGCAGTGCATAAACCTAAAGAAGACTTTAAAGGAAGATCGATAGTATTTGCTACAAACTTCGGTAATTAATTTTCATATTGTTGTATCAGTCCATAATATCCATAATATTCCCTTGGCTAAAGCAGAGAATTAGGAGAAATTTCAGAAATGTCCTAGCAAACTCTGAAATTCCAGCTTGCAAAGGCAAGAGTTTGGAAATATGTTTAATGTCCAATAATCCAATTAATTGCTGCAGGAACCTTTGAAGGTACAGTAAAATGGATGGTTAGTCACCTAAACACAGTTGTAATGCTAGTCCAGCTAAATATTTAGACACTTAATGCCTTAAAAAGAAAATCTGGTCCTGACAGCTCATCCGTCATTCAGTAACTGAAAAACTCTAAGACTCTTCAATATTTCATGCAATTTTTTTTCTGTGTGTTACAGCAAAAACTACAAATTAATCAGTTCAGGCCATAGGAATAACGCATTAATAAAATCCATAAAATTTATGTAAGATGAGGAGAGGCAAATCCAGCTGTAGATAATATGGTAGAGAAGTAGAGAAATGGAGAATTTGACTACCTGGATGACAGGCACAATCCTGGAATTTACCTTTTTTAACAAAGTGAATTCCAAACAAGTAGTTCAGTTCTCCTCATCATCCCCTTCTGAAGATACCTTCTATTATTAATAAAAGACTAGATTAAATTCCTCTGAAGAAGAAAGAGTACTGTATCCCAAGCAGATGTGCTATTGGAGCTGACACTTTCCCATATTACAGCAACTCCTGAAGCTTTTATTTCAGGATAAGGTAAAAGTGGTATTAAAGGATGATTCTGGAGAGAGGAAGAAGGGATGGTTGGCATAAGGAAGAAGTTTTGATGAGTTTATTTTTTACACAGTATATTTTCTTCAAGAATACTTTTGCATAGTTTTTTGATCCTTTTTTTTAATATTTATTTTGTAATCACCTTGTGAGGTATAATCTTTTTGAAAAATTGAAGTGTAAATAGTGAACAAGGGATAAAGGAGAGCTTGAAAAATGCATACATTTAGGGATTTTTTTTGTATACCAGGATATCATTTAGAAAGGAAATTATAAACTGAATGTGTGGAGATAAGCAAACTATCAAGCTGGACATTAATAGGACCATTATGGAGCACAAGTAGGAAGCTGGTGACAGGAAAACTTGATATTTTTGGAGAAACAGAATTAATTCATCTTAGTACTTCCAGAGAAGGCTGAAGGTCACATCCTGAAGAATGCAAAGGTGAAGTGTTAAAAGTTTCATGATAATGCTGAAGCAGACAGGCCATTAAAGGTATGCGAAGTTTGCAAGGCTTTAGAAATTCAAGTAAATTGAGTAGAAAAGAACAGGAGAATTTTTTCTGCTTGCTTGAGAGTCTGAGTGATTACTGCTCGAACAGGGTGAGTAATTTAGAGCTGATATTTATTCATAAAACTCTGAGTACTGCAGACCTATGCACTCAGCAACATTAACATCATTAAGAAATGAGATATTTACACATAATTTAGAGCTATGTGAAATTGCTAACGGCAGCATGGCTTCAGGAAATAAATTCTTCCTCCACTAACATGCATTGTGGCCAGAGGGAAGAAGAACTGAGGTAGTGTATGGGTAATAGAAAAAGAGAATCCCTATGGAGGCTTTAATAAGTTCTAATCTATAATAGAGCTTCTTCTTGAATTTGAGGGTCACAAATCATTGTGTTCTAGGCCAGGTTTGGGGTAATCTCTTGCTAAATGAATGAAATAATTGATGGGTATTTGTTTTGAAGTCAGCCACACTATCACACAAGCAATTTAGCTAGCACTTCATCCTGACCAAAGACTTTTATTTCACATAATACAGAGCCACTAAAGCTGTCTGAATTTGTACAAGCAAACATAGAGTTAGATGAGTTTTACCAGTGATGAGCTCTGCATTGGCTTGTGACAGTCACTGTGACACACTGTCTGTCCAGCTTTGGAGTAAGCTCTGGGTTTCTGCAATGAATTTCAGTACTTGAAGAACTTCTTGCTGTAGTCTAGCAGAGTTTCTTCTACATCTGGTGCAGTTCCCATTGTTTCAGGACACTTTATGACTCATAATCCAAAAAACCTGGAAGAAACAAACACACACACACACATACAGAAAAAAAATATTATAGTAGGAACATTTGATCTTCAAAAGTACCATTGCTGAGGAACAAATGAAGGTAGGCTGGCTCAAGGTATTCAGAAACTGTGTTTGGAACAGCAGATCAGGTAGAGTTTCATTCATTATCAAAGATAATTTTTAATTGTTTTTTTTCTCAAGAACAGTGAGAAACTCAATGGGGAATAGGAGAGAGACCAGCACAAAAAATATATTGTTGCTTTGAACTAGGACAGTTGTACCTAGGAAATCACTGCACCTCATCTCAAACCATCAGACAACATGACTCTTATCTGGAAGAAGCAGGTGATCTTTGTTGCATAAGGCACACTAACATCAGCCAAGAACCTTCCCTGCTCAAATAAAAACAGTTCCTTATGCCATATAGATCTGGGATTTCTTTTAATGTTGCGCTGTATATTTCAGCTATAGAGCAGTTAACCTGGCATGAAAAGACAAGGTACCTGGTGTACAGGCAGTATCTTTTCAGCTCAGCAGTGGCTCAGTAATTCTCCTCATATTCCTGTCTCAACTTCAGCATACCAAGAGAAATCAAGACCTGCACTGTTGCCTTTTCTCAGAGTGCTGTGAGTGCATCCTGCCCACTGCTAATCCTTTCTGTCACGTTACTAGCATAATAGATAGTTTATGTTTTATTTAGTCACCTGAGTT
The DNA here is from genome assembly GCF_963662255.1 of Cinclus cinclus. Classification (NCBI taxonomy): domain Eukaryota; kingdom Metazoa; phylum Chordata; class Aves; order Passeriformes; family Cinclidae; genus Cinclus; species Cinclus cinclus. Next base: position 64,928,886 of record NC_085050.1, on the reverse strand, counting down.
TTCTTATTCAGGTTTCTTTAAGATATGCTAAAAACAATTCAATCCCTTGCTGGTTTGAGTTGGCTTTGTTTTTCCCTTCAAAGTTTAGTGTACTAGGTCTTGAGCACTAACTTAACAGAGCTGAATTGTTTGTTTTCTCAGAACACCTTGTCTCTTGAGAGACAGAGATCTTGCTCGTTAAAAGCTTTTCCATGTCTTAAGTAGACGATGGACTTTATAGGAACTGGAATTAATGAAATACCCTCCAGACAGAGAGTTTACAGATATCCCTGAAACAGTGTCATTTAGAAGATGCATTGTATTTCCACAGATATTAGATTGGTTCTGATTCTCCTAGAGATAGGTGTCATGTTTGTGTCTGTAGAATATGGAAATTGCTTTTAGATCTGGAGCTGAAAATAATACCTGGGTGATGTATTCCAGAGAGTGACTGTACTTGTGTCTCAGCTAGTAATCATGTTTGTAAGGCTGTCATTATTGCTCATGGTTTGTGCTCTGTAAATATAAATGTATTCTTCAAAAGAGGGGTACAACACAACATTTTCCAGTCTTGCAAAGTGAACTATCAGCTGACGACTCCATGTTCAGAGATGGAAAGCGAACATCCTAAAGACAGAGCTAATTCTCATTAACAATGGTAAGATGTCTGCCAGATTCAGGTGTCATAGAAAAAATGAAGAAGAAAAGAATTACTTAGCAAATAGTCATAAATTAATATAAAATGTGGATAGAGGGTTCTAGCTCCTTCTAAAGGTAAAAATAGGCCAGCAGACATTACGTTGTGCTATGATCAACTCATCCACTCAATCCTGACCTTCAACTTCATAGGTGAGACTAGTGGGAGCAAAATGGTACCACATAGCCAATGCTGGGAACTTTCAGAGCCATTATTTCTGAAATGAAATAAATATTCAAAGGCTCCTTTGGCATAATGAAGGTTAAATCCTGTACAGAGTTATGCAGGCCCATGTGTGTGCTGTCTGACTGGGCTCTAAAAGAGGCAGAGTTCAGGCTTGGAGCTGCCTGGGAGCTCTCTGGCCATGGTTAGTGCAGGGTTGATCCCAAACTGGAGAGGAATGGAGCTTTACATGGCATTTCATAGATGCAGCCACACAAGGTGGGCAGAGATATAGCTCTGAAACAAAGAAAATATCTGTGAGACAATCGTATATATACAGGGAAGTTGTTAGCCTGCAAATTATTTCACACGTGACTCTTATAAACCACATCAGGTATTGCCAGCTAATATCTACCTGCAAATGACCAGCTCATACCATGAACTGTGATTTGTCCAGAAAGCACTTCAGTTCAGTGTTTGCAGCTGTACCTGCTAAGAGAAAAAAACCCACCGTTTTGTCTGAAGGACAAGTAATTCCAGACAGAAACTGTAATTAAAATCATGCTTTTTAGGAGGAAAGGAAGAACAACAAAAAACAACAAAAACTGACAAAAAAAAAAAAAAAAGAAAACAAAGAGTATAGAAGTAGCACGGTACCACTTTGAAAACAGATAGAAAAAAAATATTATTATCCTTATATAAGTGAGACTTAGCAAATTACAGACAGCATTTTTGAGACCACATTTAATTCATAATGGTAGTTTTTAAGTTTAGTGGTCTTCCATGCCTAGGCAGCTCTTCTGTAGCTATGACTGAGCACTGTAAGAAACTTTTGTATCTGGAACCTAGGACCACTTCTAACATCTTGCATTGATTTAAATTGTGAACCAATTTATCTAATCTGACATAAACCCCCATATATAATTACTTTGCATGAGATTTATATAGATAGAAAAAGATATATCTGTTCTCTCAGAAACAGTTTCAGTGCAGAAATTGTAGGCAGAGCATATTAGCTCGTGACCAGCCTTCAGCATTAATAATTGTATAGTTTTGAGACTGAAGCTTGTAGAATCCATGCACCTCAGAGGCAACTCTAAATCACACTTTTCATACTGATGAGACCGAATTTCTAAGAGATAATGTTAGAAAAAGAGATATATCAGTATCTCAAACCCAGTGTATTTACCTCATACTTTCATTAAATTGATAAAAATGCCCTATGTCTCATTTTTCCACTGTACTTTCAGTCAATGTGTGGATCAGTCATTCACTGAGGTACTGTTGGCTTATGGCTGGTAACAGTGCTGGTGATTGCAAAAAGATAGAACAAAGAGGTTTGTTTTAGTGGCTGAATCCATGGCCCTTTGTTGCCCACTTTTATAAAGGTGCTCTTTGTTATGCTTCCATCTTTTTATTTATTTGGTTTGGAAATATCCCTGTTGGTCCCACCATATTATTAAAGTTTTGCTTTTTGCAGTTTCACATCTTCTGTCCTAAAGAGATTTAATTTTAGATCAATTCATCAGCTGAAACGTGTGGCTTTTCTGTCACAGTTTCTCTAAAATCCATCTTGCAAACTGAAGTGGGTCAGTTTTCATCAGCCTTGGCATTAAACCTCTGTGCTCTCCCATGAGCCCTATCCAATATCTTAAGAGGGTTCACACTGGGAAACAAATTATGTGACTCTTAACTCTACTTTTCTCATTCGGATGCCAGTACATCAAAACTAGATCTCCCTGGGCCAGAGCACTTTGTCATGTTGCCTGGGGTAATACCAGTTTGTGAATTATGCCTGGTCAGTTCAGTGTCTCAGTTTGGTCACATTAATCTCTTTGAATCACTGAACTCTACCATCTCATTTTTCATCTTGCAGAAAGAAGCTGGCAGACTTTTTGTCTAGTGCCTGGCACACCGATTGCTCTGCTGACCCCACAGCAGTCAGAGGAACTCAGAGGTCTCACAAGCAGCATCAGGACCAGCCACCAAGGGTACCCTGTCCTCTGCCTCCACTCATCCATGTCTCATCCAATACTCAACAGCCATGTAAATGCCATGTTAATCCCAGATGATGTAAGAGATCCCATTTCACATGCTTTAGCAGATTAACAGCTCACTTTCTGTCCCAAAATGCATGAACATAGGAGAGCATTGGGAATCTGTAGACAAAAATTAATTTATATTACTAGAGGATTTTATATTTCTACACACCACTGTTACCAGCCTTGAAGTCTTTACCTGATGCTGCATTTAGAAAAATAGCCAGGTAAATATAATACATTCAGTCTATGTACATAAACTTGATAAGACTATGATGCAGATATAATTTTTAAATTCCATTATTATGGATCTTTCTGCGTTCATTTGCCTTACATCTTCAAATGATCCATAAATTAGGAAATATTATTCATCATTTCAGTAAATATCTCAGAAAAGTTTATGGGGGTTTCAGAATTCATTTGAAAGTGGAATCTGTCATCCTGTCAAAGAATTAATTTTGACTGTTGTCAGTAGAAATACATATTTTAAAATGCTCCTTTTTAAACTAATAAGTGCTAAGATATGTTTTGGGTTTTTTTTTTCCAAAGTGACATGTTGTGTTTTAAATAGAGCCTTTTTAAATAGAGCCTAATCACACAAAACATGTGTGATTAAGAGGAGAAAAAGACTTTTGTGCTATAGAAAATTGTAAAAGGTATGGACGGGAAATGAATGTATCTACTACTGCTACAGATGTCTATAGTCACAAGCACACAGATACTGTTGTAAGGTGTCAGGTGAAATTACCATCTCAACCATCTAGAAATTAACCTGCACACAATGCAAGAAATGTTAGGTTGCTTAGAGTACTTATCTGGAGGATTTTAAAATGGCATTTTATCAAATTTAAAAGAGAAATAAATAAAAAGTACCTTTTAATCTTTCTCTTGGAAAAGAACTGGGGTCATTGTATTTTATTTCTGCCATAAAGGAGCAAGGGAATGGAGTTGCCCGTGAGTTTGGGGGTAAAATGAAGACTAGCTGTAACTAAAAGCAGAAAAAGGCCTAGCACTTTCCTTTTGCTCCAGTCCTATTTTGTCAGTCCTTTCCATTATTTGTCTTTTACAGTTTCCTCTGATTTCTTAGCTTCCCTGATAAAAATAAGTATTTAAAAAAAAAAAACCTCAGAAAGTAAACAAATAGATAAACGAGATTCCCATGAGAAAGCAGTCCAAGTTCATTAATATATTCCTATCACTATGTATTCCTTTTAGCTTTTGAAAATTGCATAAGCTGATAAAACTAAAATTTTGAGAGAAAAACTTACTATGAACTGTAAAGTGTAGTTAGGCAAGAGTGTCCCAGAGACTTGTCACAATTTTGAGAAATGTGCCAGGATTTGATTTTGCCTTATAAGGAAGTACTAAGTTGCTTTAAAAATAGAAATGTATTTATAAGTTGTAGAAGGATGACATTCCAGGACCCTGCATGATGAATTAGAGGTACTCATAGTGCTGGTAAGGGTGCTTCACAAGTAAAGCTGTTACATCATTAGAAGAGGGACTAAAGGGGAGGGAAAGTTGTCCAAAGGACAGCAGCTGGAAACAGAATAGTTTTTGAAAACTCATATGTGATCTAGATTCCAACCAAATCAAGGGATTTGTGAATAATGCAATATAAGCCACTACTTGCTGGTTTTGTATCTGTTACAGAGGCTGATACATAGCTCAAAATAGAATAGAATAAATTGTGCAAGAAGTAAACTGGGATTTCTGGTAAGCAGGTTTTAAAACACAGTGTGATTTGTTCTATTAGGATCTACTTCAGTCAACACTGAAATAGAGAAGTAGGAGAATGGAACAGATAGTGAAATATGAGCCCTAGTATTTCCAAGGAAAATCTTATTTGTTTGAACATGGCAGAGAGCTGTTAAACATTATGAGACAACTAAAATGATCAGTAAAATTTGGGTTTCCTCATATACCAGGCATGGATGTTCCATTGGGTATGCTAACAACTGTGTAAAATTCAGTCTATTTCTCCATGAAGATATGCCTGAAGCAGATATTAAAAAGAAACTGAATTATGGATTAGGATTGACTTTGGGGGAAAGAACTGAGGACTCGGATATGAATAGAAACCAATATTTCATTGCCTAAAGACCAACTGTGTTTAAAATGGTGAGAGATTTGGAGCAGGATATAACTTTGAAATTATCACCCTCAGGACAGTATGCACAACATCAGGACAGTAACTCTCCAATTGCCCCAAAAGAGCTTTCTCTAGGAGCTTAGTCACAGAAGTTTATCTCCTCAAGGCAGATTGTCAGTCAGCAAGTATTCTGTTCAAATACTCCTGAGTTTCTCGGTGATAGACACACCATAAGTTTAGAACCAGAAATGGCAAAGGTTGGTTCACAAGTAGAAGATTTCAGAATATCTCAAGATTTCCTGTTTTTCTTAGGACAGTCAGGGAAATAAATACCTCTCTACATAAAAGGAGGTAATAACAACCACTGTGATAGTGCCCCGCTATTTCAAAATCCCAATGTTTGCAGCATCACCATGCCAACAGAAATGTGAATGAAACAGTGAGGAATAACTGCATTTATGAAAGGACTCTATTTGTCACCATCTGGCTCTGTCACTGATATACTGGTGGAGAAAATATTGCTGTTGGGATTTGCTGACAGTGCCCTAAAGCTTTGTGGCTAGTGAGAGAATAAAAGTGGGAAAATTTTAGCAAACTGCATTATAACCGGATCTTTACTTTGGGAAATTTCTACAGAGATCAGGTTCAGTAGAAACAGGGAAGTGCTACTCTACCTAAAGATCATTACCTGAGGGAAAGATTTGATCCCAGAGTTCATGCAGCATGCAGTACACATTTCTTCTATATTGCAAAACATTAGTTTCTTTATACACATGCCTTATGTTCCAGACAGAGCAGGTATCAATGTTTACAGCAAGCCAGACATGGACATATCTAGGTTTTCTTGTTTACCCAGAATGCAGGGTCATAAATTACACATAAATGAAGACATAAGTCACACTGCAGATGTCTGCACTCTTACACTCTTAACCTCCAGCATGGGTTCTGCCTGTGCCAAGTGGATTCTCCAGACTTGTCCCTGAAGTGCAAAAGTTAAGTTGCCTTCTGGGAGGAAGGTTTGATCAATCAGAAATTAGGCTGACTTGAACATGGCTTGCATTGAAGAGAAAAATAAAGGATCATGCTGAGACTCCATGTCCAGGACAGCATGTAACTCTCCAGGGTCCAAAACAGCAGCAACTCTCTATCTCTAGTCTACAGTAACCTCCAGGAGAATGCTTCAGCTCCAGGACATATTGACAGGGAAATGGAAGTGATACTTAATCTCCAATTTAACAATTTAACAGCAGAGAACAAATCATTCACAAAAAAACTGAAGCAGGCAGTCACGGTATCATTCATTTGGGTAAGCTGATATGGGCTGGAGTGGCTGGGAAATAGATTCCTCATTAAGTGGAATGAATAAGTCAATTACCAGCTTCACTGTTGGTCCTCAAATGCTCTACCTAAAATTCAGCCATGTCAGAGATCCATTCAAATTGTGTTTTCTTTCTCTGTCTCCCCAGAAGGCTCCTGGGAGCCCTGTTGAATCAAGACAAAGAGCTTGAAATTATATTAGCACTGAATTCATACCTCACAAAGGAATACCTGTGGGCAAACCAAATGTGTATAAAATCTAATTTCCTTTGTATTCAAAGAAATTTTGTATATTATATAAAGTTTACAAAACACTATGTCTTTTGTCTTCCCTAGAAAAAAAATCACAGTTCATTGATTACAAACTCTTTCAAAGAAGGATATTAATGGTTCAGGGAGGAACATATGTACATTTTAAGGATAGCTAGGAAGATAGAGTACAAATAAGTGTGAGCAAAGTACTATGTCAGTTCCTCTGGAGCAATAAAGCCCATAATGAACATGGCCTAGCCCTCATAAATGGCAGCCATCTCCCTCCATCCTGCTACCTCAGAGGTGAAGGTTTCCTGGTGATTTTTTTTTTCTGTTTATTACACTCTTACTACACTTTCAAATCAGAAGCACAACTTGCATTGTAACACCCAGTGCTGTAAAACACCTGTTAGTTAAAGGAGAATTTTCTAAATTAATATCTCAAGCCTAGCAAAGTATTGACAGGATTAGATTAGTTTAGTTTTAGATTATTTAGGATCTCAGAAAATGGTCCTCTGATTTGTTCAGAAAAACCTTCTGGTAAAGGATCCAAAAGGCATAATAAATAGAATAAATAATAAAGTCATAACTTTCAAGTGGAACTCTTTCTGCTGTCTTTGAGAGAGGCCAACATAGGAGTTTTCAAAGTCTGTAATGAATGGCATCTGCATTTGACTTACAGCACCTTATGCAAAGGGTTTCTGTTAGGAATCATTACCACCTAAACCAGAGACACCTGATATTTCAAAAGCAAAAACCCTTCTCGTGGCAGGGATTATGACAATTGAAGCTGGAAGTCTAAGCTCACAGTCACCCACTAGTGCCAGACTGATTTTCCCACTCCTCGGCAGCATGGCTGTGATGCTCAGGGTATGGCTGAGCTCTAATTGCCATTGTACCTTCACTGGGACACGGCTGCTTAAGAAGCTTGTGTTAATAGCCCTGCACTGCAATTGGTGCTGCAAGCACACAGTGAAAATAGTGCACTGTAACAGTAATGAATTCCTGACTGAAGTACTAAGCTGAGCATGTCAGAAGTAATAAATTTAGGCTGGACAATGACCCATAATGCTAAACGTTACAACAAGGATAGATCTGCAAGCGTGAAGATGAATGTGGTTGCTGCTGGTTCTGGAGATAATGATTTTGAGAACTGCCTGTTTCCTCTGTTAATCTCACTGGTTGATTAATATTAGCTGTATCATTCTGAACAACATAAATCGAGTCAATTGACAACGTCAATCTGCCTTTTTAACATCTGCAGAGCAACTGCTAACTTTGATACAGCAGCTATGGAATCTCCTTTGTTTAGCAGATGCTGTGGCAGAGTCCTAGAAGATTTCAAGCATATTTTTTAGTAGTTTGATATAAAATGCATGAACGAAGCACATAGAGTTACTGCTTTGTTTCCTCCTCTCAAAATTGCAACTGGGCCAGTAACACTTAATGCAAAGTTAATTTAGTCAAGATACTTGAGAGCCACTTGGCTCCGTTTCTAAATTCCTCCCTTTGTCCTTTGTAAAGCTTTGAAGTGTTACTCTGTGAGGTGGATGTTGTAATGAGCCTGTTTCTAAGAGGATCAAAGTAGCAGAGCTGCCCAAAGCAGCATCAAAGATACACAACCGAGAGCCCTTTAATGAGCAAGAGGGACAGAACTCTTTTCCTCAATAATAAAACCCTAAACCAGGATTTAGATTAAATATTTAAAATTGAAAAATTATTTTATTTTGTGTGGAGCTTGATAGCAGAAAGTAAAAACCTCAAAGAGAAGAGGAAATTCCTCCAGGTGACTCGGCTAAAATTTAATGACTGTCATTTTCTGGATGGTTTCACCATCACTTAGTGGAGTCCAAATACCTGAGGCTTCAGCTAAAAGTGGCAGTGATGACCAGCATGGGCGCAGGCCGGATAGCAGCCTCGTGCTAGAGCAGATTCCTTTCCCATGGATATGAAAATAGAAAGCAAACACGGCAGGAAGCGCAGCGAGCACCGCAGAGTGAGAAGGCAGCTTGGAAGGGGAGCAGGGGGAAGGGTGGGAGAAAGAAAAGGAGTGGGAGGGAGGACTGGACATGTAAATTATGTGCCAGGAAATAAATTCCTTATAATGTCTCTTGCCAGAAGCGAAATCCTAGCACATGTAAGTCGTCTTTTTTCCCCCTTTCTTTTTCTCTTTACACAGTTCCTCTGAGGGTCAGAGAGGAAGGAGCAGGGGCAGGAGGAGGGGAGAGTCAGTGTTCACTTGTTATGTGACGAAAGAGCTATGTGATCCAGCTTTAACATCAGGAGGCATGGGACACCATAAAAGAGACAAACAGGATAATATCCTGCTTCTCATTAGATGGGAGTTTTTCATCTTACTTTATTTGGCCATGGAGATTCTTCAATATGTTGTAGGGTTGAAATGGCAGAAGAAATGTGTTTCTGTTCAGAGGCTGAATGTACTTATTGCACTGCATTTGCTAATGAAACGGGGGCATGTTTGGTTGACTTTACAGCTATTTCTGAAATATGGCCTCTGCTTATGTTTGGTTTTGTTTAAGGAATTACCTACAGCATCTTTCAAGGCTGTAGAAATGTATGCTAGTGACCTGTGCTCAGTGTCAAAATGACAAGACTTATATTTGAGGTTGAGTGCTTTTCCCAGAATGTAGCAGAAAACATCTGGCCGAAAGTTTAAACCTTGATAGCAAACCAAACTACACTTCCAGCTTATAAGAGATCAATAAAAATGAAATGCAGTGAGCAGAATGAGTAATGAAACAGGGCACAAAGTAATTATTTTGATGCACCAACATTTATAGGGCATTAAGCATGAAAGTTAATCCTTCAATTTTTTTTTTTTTTTCCCTTTCCAGCCCACACAGTTCAGGATATCACATATCTCTGCATGTGCAATGGCACGGACAAAACCAGTGTCATTTTCTTTGAAGTTATTTTGTGGGTAAAAAGCACTGAACACTTTCAGATGGAAGGAACACAGATACTGTTTGTTTTTTTTTTTTTTTTTTTGCATTAACTGCAACTCTACAATGTTTATGAAACTCTGAACGTAGCAAAATTTTGTAACTTAAGTTAGTGAACTTATGTAAGATGCTGCTTTCAACAAAAGCTGCTGAGAACCCAGGAGTTTCCAGTGAAAGGAATTGGCTGGTTCTATATGGCATCTCTAAAAAAAAAAAAAAAAAATTAAGAATGACTGAATGTTAAACTATTTTCAAGCACCATAATTTTCATAATTTCTATTAATTTCTATCAATTTCTTCTGCTTCACTAACAAGGATAACCTATATTACTCAGTTTTGGTAATGCCTTTACTCAGGAATAAGAACTTTTACATAAGAATGTTTAATTTCTCTCATGGAGTTAAAGAATCCCTAAGATTCTTTTGAGCATTCTGCTTGTATTCTACTGATCTATTTCATGACTATCAAAAGTTATTATATTTAAAATTAAAACAATTTGTTTTAATTGCAGAGCAGAGTTCTACTCAGCCTTTACAAGCATCATTTCTCTAACAGTGATGGTTTAGGCATTGTTTGCTATACCTGTAAACTGGATTCATTTTGCTGTTGGAAATTTGGAGTACAAAATGAAAAGAATGTTTCTCTCAAAAGCGTAGGATTAGCTAGGGTCAAGCTGTGGGACACTGCTTTCCCAGGAATTTAATGTATTTGTTTAGCTACAAAGTATCAGAGCTATTTGCCTCAGTCTTGCTGAATTAAAGCTGCTAAAATGAGAAGGACATCTAGCAATAGGTGATACATTAAATGTTCCAAAAAATCTTCCATTCATTGTAAAAACAACTTGCAACTTTGTTGCATCTGCACTTCCAAATGCCAGCTTTCAGTAGATGGTCATAGCTTCTAAAGGTTTCTCTGTGTTCTGGTTTAGGGCAAATTTGGAAGGAAACTCCCAAAAGGGTCCCTCTAGAAAACAGATTCAAGTGGCCCTGTCCCCAGCTGGTTTGGGAAAAGATTTCCTTGAAGAAAAGTGGAAAAAAACCTGTTTATTTAACAAGCAAAATTTCACAAGCATGAAAAATGAATATCATTAAACAACAGAACCTCTCATTGCTCTGAAGTGATGGCAAGTTCAGAAAATCCTTGTCATGGGGTGTAGCTCAGCTCACTCAGTCTCCATCAGTCCCTCCTGCTGGAAAATGTCAATGTCCCAGCCCTGGTGGGACACAGGTGTGAGTTCCTGGTGCTTTTCTGGGTTTTCAGTCCACAGCAGGGCTGATCAGTGCCAAGAAAGAGAAAAACCACAGTCCAGGGAACTTCTCTGCCTCAGCTAGCTAAAACTAAAAGCCAAGGAGAGCTCTCTCCTGTCGTCCACTGCAGACAGCACAGTCCATGAGAAGGATGCAAAGGCAAAAGTTCAATTTCTGTAAACAAACTACATGGTTCTTCTCCCTGCTTTGCTCTCAGAAGTGTCCTAAAAGTGAAGAGCTTAACACCCAGCACAACCAGAATGGATAACTGGGGTTACAAGCATCATAAAATCACCCTAAGACACTGATGAAATAGAAGCTGCTTAGTCCTTTCCAAGCAGTTGTTTCCTCTGAGTATCATCAATGAGAAACCTGTCTCTCAAAATCCTCTTATGCCAGGCAGGACTCAAGAAGAAGTCCAGTTCCAAAATGTAGCAATGACCTACCTGGAGGCAGGGAGGCTCTCAAGACACAATGAGTGCTCTCAGTTAACTTCTCTGGAAAAAAAAAAAAAAAAGCAAAACAATATTTACCACAGACTCTAAGTATATCACATTATGTTAAATATAAAATATGCATCTTTTTCTACAGATATCCCATACTTCTTGCTGTCATTGCTGCTGTTGACAGGACATAATTTTTGTAAAGTGATGAGATGCCTAATTATGGTATTTGAATAAATCTGTTATAATAATGGCTTCATTGTCAAAACCATCCATGAATAACAGCATCTGAAATCAAATGTGGTTTGACACTTCTGTGCTACTCAGAATCAGGCACTGAGATGCCTGAGTAGAGCAATTCTTGTCTAATGTCCTGTCAAATGATTTTCTAAAACTCTATATTCAGTGAAAATCGAGATAGATGTCATATCCTTATGCAGGGGTAAATATTAGTCCAGATCATGTGGCCTTAGGATTCTCTGTATCGGTGGTACCTGAAGCAAGATGTCTTTGATGCTTTAGCATCTTTTAAAAGAAAAAAAAAATGGGCAAAACTACCCCCGTGCAGTACAATTGCTGACAGTTTTCCATACAGATTCACAAACCAAGCATACTGGGAATATTGTGAAGCTGCTAAAACATTTCAAGAATTAACATGCTTTACCTAGCCTCGAAGCACCAAGATTCTATCTCCTTCTCTGCCTATAAGAATAAGGAAGTTTTACCAGGTAGCCCAAATATAATACAGAGAGACTAATTTTAGGAACAAAGACATGTGTCTAAAAGAATCACAATCTGTATTCACTCTTCTAATCTTTACTTGAGACTGAGTCCTTTTGAAAATTAAACTCTTAAATAATTTACTTGACTTTGTCAAGAACATTTCACTTCCTTGTGTGTCATGACCATAAAATAGTGCATAAGTAATTTATTCAGAATATAGCAACGTGCTAAGTACTTTAACTCTCTTTAATTAAACTTACAAGCACTTAATTTTATGTTTGTTTTATTGTACTTGGTATTCGTGAGACAATTAAACTCATAGCTCTATATGTTATATCTTAAAACAACTTGCTAATCTGTCTACTAGAATATCACAAATTATGTTAGTTGGTTTAAATCTTATGTGGAAACCAAGAACTATTTGGTCAAATTCTTTGATCCTATGAAACATCTTAAATGGTGTGTTTTAATAAAGAATTTCCTTTGCATTGTAAAAACACTGATTATAAGATTAAAAGAATGTACTCTTTCACATTAGTTATTGATATTTCCAATTTCCTGTCTAGAGGTATCAACAGATTAAGGATTAGATAAACTCATGGTCAAAAGATCATCAAATAGATTAAAAAGGGGTAAATGCCTGCCTAGTCCTAAACTAGATAGTACCACAATTCTGGATGTCCAGGGACTGAAGGGTCTGGAATTCTGCTACTTGCAGAATTCTGCTACTTACAAAGGCTCACGTGTCCTTCCCTATAGCACCCTGGACACTAGACCACCAGTCTCACCCAACAGAGAATTTCATAATTTCTTTAATGAAAATATTAATCAAAAAAATGACAATAATAGTAATAAAAGAAAAAATTAACTTGCTTCTCTGTTCTTTTGTATAAAATAGTCTTTCTCTTACTACTGTAAAATTAGCTAGAGAAGATGAATGCTGAATAAATATGCTTGTGACTAACACTGATTTACCATGCAGAGTTAGAATTTAGCTCAAATGCTGCTTTTCATTTTTCAGAAAGCAGCAGTATTTTTAAGATGATTAGCAATGGCTGTGTCTTTTCACTTGACAGAAAAAAACCTGCAATAACAAGTAACACAATAGTTCTTTTGTGACCACCACTTGCTAACAAAAATATTATTTTCCTTCATTCATTTGCATATGTTTTTATTTGCAGAAGGAAAAGCACAATTATCTAGATAATTTAAATTATGAAAGACATTGAATGTCTTCGGATGACTCATTTAGAAATTCTCAGAAATAATCTTGATGGAGTAGTTTTATTCATCTCATTCTACTTTTCTCGAGGGCTGATGTGCATAGAAGGGGAACGTGATCCTTTGCACATGTTCTCCATGAGGGCTGTGTGTAGCACCATCATTAACTTAAAACAAGCTTTGCTGACTCTTACTCAAAGGCATTGCTGAATCCAAGCCAATGGAATTCAGACTGGCATCTCTCCACCTCCTCTAAGCAGGGAGTAGTGTGAAAGGACAATCCTGATTCTCTAAACCAACTATTACAGTGTTTCAGTGGACCTGTGTGATCTCTCCCAGCTGCCCTGTTGACATCTGTAATAGACAATAAATGAACTTAAGCAGCACAGTTTGGGAAATGGAAATACCAATCTTCATATGAAGATATTTATCTGTAACTAAAGCTCTACATTATTTTTTTTTGTTAAAAACAAATTTGTCAGTTTTAAACATAATCTTATGTCAAATCCAAGTCAAGCAGTTATTTTTTTAGAAATATAGTATTTTGTTTAAATTCACTTTCAGGAGCTACTTGAGCTTTGCTTATTTTCTCATGGGCTGTGGACTGGAGTATTCCCCTTTGAAACAGCTTTCCTTGTCTGGAATATCTCCCAAATGCTCCAATATCTTCCCTCCAGCTGAACCTCAAAAGTGAACTACAGAATTAAACATGTGAGCAGTACCCAACTGGATAAATGGAGTGACAGGAGAGCCCAGCTTACTGGAATTGATAAATATTTTATAAGAACAAAAGAAAAATAAGATATAATTAGATATAATCCAATTAGATAAAATTAGATATATTCTATAGCATAGGTTGTACTGGTGCAGATAAAATGTTAGCTTCACAGACATTTGGGCTTTTGCAGTAGAGAATAGAAGAGGTAAAATGATAGAAGAAAATTAGAAATGTATTGCTTCTTCTGACAGGTTGTCCCAGTTCCCCAAAATGCACCATTTCTAAGACTTCCCGAGCTGCAAGTTTGCATCTAAGGTGCTGTAATATCAACTTTATTCTTCTTCAGATGAATCTGTTTAAACCCATCTATACTTTTGGCCTTCAGAATTTACAGCAGCAATGAAAGCTTCAATTTAATAACGTATAGTGACATGAAAGGCTTTACTTGATTAATTTCAAAACCTTTATTTTAAATTGGCGTTGGGTGTCCTCCAGTCATTTACTTGAGAAATAGTGATTAATGGTTCCCTAGCTACTGTGCCAAGCACAATTTTTTAAACTTGTACCACATCCCTGTCATTGCCTCTTCCATCCATGTATCCTCCCTTCCTGTGGAAATAGTCTCCATCTTTGATCTTCCAAGAGTTCTCACATGTCCCTTGAATTGTAATTTCCATAACTCTCCTGAAGCAGTTCAGGAGAAACAAAATGACCTTAAAGATATTTAAAACAAAACATTTCAAAATTTCAAAGTGATATTAGTTGATTTCCTTCCTGTGCATTCTGAACAGTCCCACAGGGATATTAAAATAATTACACAGATTTACTAATTCTTCTGGGAATAAAAGCTACAATTACCATTAGTTTTATCAGAATTTTTCCTACATTTTGAGATGTGTGACCCTACATGTATTTTCCTCATCTATGCAGACATCAAGATCAAATTCTAATTTGCCACACAATTTAAGAAATCTCAATAAGAAATTCTTTTGATTAAGACACACAGGTAAAATTTTTTGTTTTACATTTTTAGGTTGAAATATTTAGTCACCAAATTTGGAAGTCAAAGTGGCTGCAGGCTGGTGTGAAACAGACTTCTTTTTGAAACTAAATGAAGTAAAATACAGGAAAAATAGCACATAGTAAATTTGACTCCTTTAATTTCTCTTTTTAAATAGAGTAAGTCACCTTGGTAAAACAAGGTAATAACTTGTAAGTCTGAAAAACTCAGTTGATTTTAGTGCATTTGCACTCACTGAACGGAGAGAAGGATTTATCATCTGACGTTTTCCTTTAAACAGTCCTTCTCCAAACACCATGTTGAAGACAGGTATTTTTGGGAATCTTCTAACATTGTCAGACTAAAGCCTGACAGTTATGCACACATGGTGGGGCAGAGAGATTTTGGTCTCAGAGAAATGTGAAATCTAAGCTGGGCTGAGGCAGCTGAGATCCTGTGCTGAGGCTATAAGACTTTCTCAGCTTTTCTCAGCCAACATTACAAAGTTAAAAAAAAAAAAATGCGTACGCTTATTTTCAAGCTCTGTGCCTGGAGAACAAGCTCAACATGGCTATATCCCAACAGCCTGTTCGCCTGCTCTGGAGACACTTTTGTATTCCAAGGCACCCCCCCCCTCTCCCCACCAGTCATAGCAACTTTCCTCCTTCTCTGTGAAAATAAATCAATCTCATCCGCCGCCTTCGATCGCTTTCTTCTCCCTGCCTCAGCTCCTCAGCCCTGCTCTCCCTTTGAAAGTCCCTTTCCACTGCACCATATGGCAGCTGGGAGAAGGGCAGAGCTGTGATCTATCTCGCAACAAAAGAGGCTGTGGTGTCAAAAAGCCTCATGAATGCATGAGACACACTCATGTATAGAGAAATGCCTCTAGCTCTGTCAGGGAGGACTGAAGAGAAGGCTGAGAGGCCTGACATCGCTTTTGGGTTGAGAAAGGCACCAGCTCTCTCTGCAGCTCATCCCTTCCTCCCTCCCCTTCTTTGGTTTCAAAATCCTATTAGATCTATTAATGACACGAGACACAAAGGCAGAGCGTGTGGCAGAACAAGAAATTAAAACAGGCCATCTTATTTACTCCCTATCATTATTTTTGAGACAAAATCATAGTACCGTAAAAAAAAAAAAATAGCCACAACAAACTAGACTTTAATAGTTTGCCAAAAAATAAACAAGCAAGTCCTATCCCCGCCAAAAAAAAGGGATTGAGCACACTCCTGTACATTGCTTATGGTGGCATATTTACAGCAGCACTGCAAAGTGAACGCTGGCAGGGTGACCCTGAAATGCTGTTTAAAGCATGCTGTTGGGTTCATTTTGCTTCCTCAAGCCATTGCTGATACAAAAAAAAATGCTCCGGCATCAGAAAATTAACTAGACCTATGACTACGTGTGCCCTTTGAGTGCTACAGAGGAATTACACCTAATTTTTAACTATGGAAGAAATGCAAACTGGCACTTACAATACATACATTCCTTTACCCTCTTTCTTCTGTTTCACTTTCACATTTTCTGGTCTGGTGATGTTTAGCATGCCTCATTTCACAGAAATTCCTACAAAATGCATTCATAACCTTCATGCACACAGTTGGCACAATGATAGAATTTACAAATCTGAAACACACATATCACAAACTTTTATCACTGCAAGGGTGGAGGAAAAAGCACCACTTCTGGGCAGCAGAATGCAACAGCATGTATTTAATGAATATCAAGTTACTGAACTTAAAGATTTCATTAATAACTTCAGCTGATATGTTTCTGAACATAATTGGGGATAACTGTGTTGTTTTGTCTCCACGAAAAAAAGCCTAGTTAAACCCTTAAACTAGAGTTAAGTTACTTTTTCTGCCTCTTCCCTACAAAGGCATCAGAAATCACACAACTCTCTGTCCCTGAGGTTACTTAAAGCAACTTTCCAAATGCTCGTATATGTGACCTTTACAAGTATTCCACAATAACAGCCCCCAGTGAAATAAATCCATGAACGTGCATATAGAAACTCAGCAGCAGCATGGAAGTCAAAAGATTATCTTCTATCAACACTGTTGAATTTTGTCCCTACAATCAGCTTAGAAGTTTAGTTTGGAAGATTCTACTTTAATAGATGTAATTGCCTAAAATATGTTTATAGTATCTCCTGGGTTTTTCTTCTTGGAATGCAGTTAATGTAAAGCTATTGAACAGAATTGTATACATATGCATATGTAAGTGTATGTGTATGTGTATGTGTATGTGTATATCTTAAAGATACTGTTTATATGTTCATCTCGTGTCACAGAAAACTTTCAAAAATAAACTACAATGAATTATGAAATGTTAAAATCCCACTGGAAGAAAAGCTTTGGAAGTGTCTGTTTAAAATTAATTCTGCCATGCCGTTGGGGGAAAAAAAAAAACAAAAAAACCCAAAAAAACCCTCCTACAAACTGCTCAGGAATGCCTCTGGAATGACCCTGGGGAGGTGAGTGACTGTGGTATTTGACAGACTTAAAACTTCAGTGCTCTCCAGGTTTCTTGAATGGTATCAGGCAGGGTTTAAGCTCTCCTCTTGGGAGAGGGACTTGTGCCGGGTCCCTGCTGGGAGGGAGAGAAGGAAGGCAGGGAACAATGCTGCCATTCAGGCTCCCCATTCAGCCCAGCCACATCTGTTTACATGGCCTGTGCCCACCCCTGAAAAGAGTGTTCCTCCCACCTCCCCTTCATCTCACATGGCCCTGAGCAGTGAGGGAGCAGCCCCAGAGCTTTCCTGCTGGAAAGCTGCAGTTCGGAATTCATCTTGTGAGGACAGAGCTGACACAGGCTAACAATAACACGGGCGCGTTTCTAGAGTCTGGTTTGTATTTTATTGTAATCTGAGAACAACTGTAAAATTTTCTGAAGCTCCCCATTTTCAAAATAAGCCTAGCGCAGAGGATATGGACACTGAACTTGGCTGGAGGGGCAAACTTTGCAGTGTTTCAGTTACATTTTTAAGGAGTTTTCCCTCTAAAACAAATTCTGTGCCTCAAATATTTTTATGTTATACTGGCAGCACTCATAGAAGGACTAAAAAGTGTATTTTAACAAATAGCTCTTATGTGTTACATTTTGCTGTCCACTGTTATAGTGCATAGCTATACATTTTGCACTCAATAAACAGTTCATGTAGAAATACTGTGACTACAGTAAATTTCAGTTTAGATACCAGTTCTGCAACTTTCAAACCAAGCATTACTTTATGCAGAAGATACTTCACAGAAATCAACATAATAGGCTAAGAGGATTGATGACCAGCAGACCAACCCTCCTTTTTTATTTGAATTGAAACTTTATCTAACATTAAATGATACATGTATTTCAGAGAGCAGGAAGAAAGCAGAAGATGCTGGAAATTCCTGAAGCCTAAGGTTGACTCTCAGTGTACCAGTGTGTGATCAAGTTTTATGAAGCAATGCATAAACACAAAGTAAACTTTATACATTCCATGTCAGCATGATCTGTCCCTGCTGATTAGCTGATGAGCTTATAGAAGTTTTGCCTAAATAAGAAATGCAGGCTCATGTCTCTGCCAAGTACACCACAGTAATTGCTCTGTAAAACTGTTAAGTTTGCAAGTGTGCTGAAATTCATTCTGTAAGTGTCATGATGGTACCACAATACCCTGGATATATGACAGAGAAAGAAACCAGCAAGTTCCAAGGAAGATTACAAAGCAAAGTTCTAAATGAAAAAACAAGACAGTTTGCTACTTATAAAGCATTAAATACCAGAAAATGAGATAAAGACAAAATGTGAAAAACCTGAAAGAGTCTCAGAAGAGGATTATTGAGATGTGCACCCTTATTCTCAGGTGAATTGCTGTGAGCTGGTGTAGTGCTTGGTGAGTTGCTGTGCAGACTTTGTTGGACATTCAGTTCAGACCAACATTCCTGCTTCCAGAAGACAAACTGTGTTCAAGATTAGCTTACATTACATTATTTTCTTTCCTGGTGCTTTTCTTCTAGGTTCATTAGTTATCGTGATAATGGCAAGACCATATAAGTAAAGAGAATCTGAGCAAAAAATTTGCTTATTCAGTATTGAACTTGCTCAGTGATGGCTGTCACATTGTTTTGAACTTCTCTTCCATGAAGGCATTTAATCTAATTATTTCTTTGTGCAAAAGCAATTATTTATTGAAAGGTCTAGCAGAATCAAGGTCTGTTGCTCAAGTTGAGCATTCTTGTTTTGTTTAATATGAATGGGACAGCCTAAATACAAAAGAGCAAAGGACAAAGAAGTCCTCTTCCTTGTTCTCCATGTTACTGTACAGTACAAAAAAAGAGAAAGACCTTGACTCTAGAGAATATGTGTGGTGGTTAAGTAGGAAGGGACCGTGAAAGGCTCCCACAGTTTTGGAGATTTGCCAGTCTGTGCCCACCTCAAACTAATGTTTGCCTGCCCCATAATCTGCAGTCACACCACTTACATCCTTGGTGGAAAGGAAGGAGGGCAGTGAATTGCACTAAGTCATAAGCTGAACTGGATTAGGTTGTGACTTAATAGAATCAATAAGAATCTACAGCTCAAACTTTGTCCTTTGCACATACTGGTGTACTCAAATATCACAGCACAGCTGATGGATAGATACTGTTATCTGAGAGGTACCATTAGCATGTACTAGAAAAGAAACAAAACCTAAAGAATGAAATCCCAGGCAATATGGATCTAATCTGAATGTAGGAGCTCCCTAGGAGCATTGCAGCCTTACCAAAACAGCATCCTTGAGGGTAACCTGCCCTCTTTGCCAGTGGTGTCAGTGGGGCCAATATATAATCTTGAAAGGTCAAGACTTACAAAATAAACTTTGATATAACACAAAGGACTTGCCTGAACATTTAAGAAAACAAATGTTTTAGAATCTGAAGTATAAATCATACGCTGTACTGCAGCTAGCTGCAGAAATAGTCATCAAAACCCAAGTAACTGAGCAAAAGGAGAAAAATAGAGTTTTATAAAATCTGCAGTACAAAATAAGGTCTTTAAATTAAACTAGGTTTTATCCTTCTTCTGCATTTGCCTTGCAGAAGGTAAAGTGTTACTTCCATTGAGGAAAATAAAGTGATTTAGTTCTGTTGCTAAATGCTGTCAGAGTATGAACTGCCTAAAATTCAAGTTAGACACCTATTTTTTAAATTAAAGGGGTGTCATGAAAGAATAAGTTGTACAATATTCGGGGTTACATTTATGCACAAACCTCAGTGGCTTTTTGCCTTACCTTTTTCTCCATCGCTAGTTGTTTGGTTTTTGGTTTGGTCTCTTTTGTGTTTCACTTTAATCATTACTGTTAACTTAAATGTAGAATATGCTCAATAATTTTGGTTATTGATTTTCATGCTGTTGAAACATAACCTCTAGCTCTCATTACAAATACTAAAGTTTGTTATTTATGTACTAAGCAAGCACTACAAGCATAGAGGAAAAGATAACTCCTCAACAACTTTTACCCCACAATTTTTCATATGATGTCTTAAATAAAAGCTGTCTAAAGTAGTGTGTAGTTTACTAAGATTTCCTAAAGGATTTTTATTTACTAGCAGTCATGATCATACTTTTATAGTATGTGCATGTGTTCCCTGAAGAAAATTATATGACCGGAAGAAAAATTCATCAAAACGTCTCTGATGGAACTGAAAATATATATATATATGTATACTATATATATAATGTATACTGAAAATCAAGACTCAGAATCATGCAGCTTCTGTGTGTTCACAGATTTATAGTGCACATCCGATCTCTAATAATTGAAGCAAAAAATTGTGTGATTTGTAACACATTTTAAACAGCACTGCCTTTTTTTTTTTCTGGATGGTGCTTCTTGTCAAAATTTACAAAATGACTGTAAAAATAATGAAGTTTTTGAATGGGCCTGAAAATAAACTGAAACATTTCAAAGGGGAGATTTCAATTTAACCCAAATGAAAACAAGAAAACACACATCCCCAGCATATAATTATTCTCACAGAGGTAACACTACTAGGCAGTGACCACTTTTACTACACTGCCTGTTGTAGAAAAAGGTCATTTCAGTTGTGTCTGTCGGGGTGCTTATGCTGCTTACTTGAACATTTGAACCTGTTGCTTGAAGGGGAGGGGACAGGAGAAGGTGAAAAGACTACACAGCATTGCTAATCCCTTGAGCCATCTGGTGACTTGAGGCCATGCAATAGTTTATGTGTATATTGAAAACCTACTCCTTTCATTCAGCCCTTCCCTGTGCCAATTTGTCATTGGCTCTTTTACTGTCAAAGAATGCCTTGAAGTTAATCACAGTGAGAATCAATATCTTTTTATGCCACAGTAAATATTCATGCTGGAATGATTATAATTTTTACTCATTTCTTCCCCTCCCCTCTACTACTTGCAGTGATTTGGTAAATTCGCTGATATGTTTTCACTAAGCTGAGCTGAAACCAACAGTAGCTTTGTCTTTAGTAAAAGGAAAACAACTAATTTGTTTAGCATTTCTGTGTAATCTAGATGATTTCTAGCAGATTAAATACTCTGAAATGTCCATGTTATGCAGGGCTTGAAAGAACTGCACCTAGACACCACCTTCTAATTGAACTGAGGCAGCATTTGCATGTTTAATT